>NC_135237.1:374394810-374739185 GCF_051348905.1 Ranitomeya variabilis | reverse complement strand
TTCCAGAAGATCCCTCAACCAAAGATTAGACAGGCTACCAGTCACTTATGCATGAATAGCCTGCTACCCAGCAGAAAATCCACCAGGACAAAGGGTTACCAATAGTGTTGAGCATTCCGATAGCGCAAGTATCGGGTATCGGCCGATATTTGCGGTATCGGAATTCCGATACCGAGTTCCGATATTTTTGTGATATCGGAAATCGGAATCGGAAGTTCCCAGTGTATGGTTCCCAGGGTCTGGAGGAGAGGAAACTCTCCTTCAGGCCCTGGGATCCATATTCGTGTGTAAAATAAAGAATAAAAATAAAAAATAGGGATATACTCACCCTCTGACGCGCCCTGGTTGTAACCGCTGCAACCGGCAGCCTCCCTTCCTAACAATGAGCGAGTGAAGGACCTGCGATGACGATGCGGCTTGTGATTGGTCGCGTGAGCGGTCACATGATCGGTCACGCGACCAATCACAAGCCGCGACATCATCGAAGGTCCTTAACTCGGCATTCTTAGGAATGGAGGCACCGCTAAGAGCAGGGGCCGCTGGAGGGGTGAGTATATCAATATTTTTTATTTTTATTCTTTATTTTATACATGAATATGGATCCCAGGGCCTGAAGGAGAGTTTCCTCTCCTTCAGACCCTGGGAACCATTCCAATATTTTGTGTCCCATAGATATGCATTGGTATCGGGTATCGGTATCGGCGAGATCCGATATTTTGCCGGTATCGGCCGATCCAATCCGATACCGATACCTTTGCATATCGGAAAGTATCGCTCAACACTAGTTACCAACAGTACCCGTGATTTGTCCAACCCATGCAGCTGTTACCCATGTGGGCACTTTGGACACATGGCAAAAGATAGTCCTCAGGGATGAGGTCCCATGCCTGGGGCCTGTCTTCACTCCCAGCCAGTCAACATCTGCCAAAATGATCCAGCAGGATCTGAGGGACACTACCCCTGGGATACACCAGCAGCGGAGAAAGTGGTATATCGCATCCATACTCTATGGAGGGTTGGACGCACTACATCAGCCAACCTTCATTGCTACATCCAGCTGGTGAAGGTCGGTGATATCCAGGCACAGGGACTTCAGAACAGTAAGTCTTCCATCACCCTGGTCAGCCCAGATATTGTCCCACCAGAACACTATTTACCAAGCTGCCAAGTAACCATCTCCCTGGTGCGAGGTCAGCATTTGGACATCCCTCAGTGTGCAGCTGGACTGGGGTACCGACTAGGGAGAGGATGACGTGGGACTTATAAACAACCTACCCACTCCTATTATTTTGGGGAATGACATAGGAGGGCTGTCCAGACAATTTGTCACAGTCATCACCCACAACCAAGCCAAGCAACACTCTGTTATATATACTTCTGCCACCCCTCCCGAGGATAACCCATACTCCAAGCCTCCATCATCCACCTTTGAGCTGGCAGTGGTGAGTACACCTGAACAGACTGTAGCTATTGACTGGGGGAGATAGATCGCAAAGTAGTTTAGGGAAGCCCAACTCACGGACCCCACTCTAGAGCTTGTCCGCAGTAGAGCTGCTTGATCTGGGTAAATAAATCAGGGGGAGGTATATTGATGGGAAAATGGACTCTGGCATCAGGAACAGCCTGCATCGTGCCTAGAGAAATACTGGACCTGTGTCCATCTGCTCGTGATACCCGAGCAGTACTTACCCCAACTTCTGCCCTTGTCCTATAACATGTGCTGGACAAATGGGGGTCAAAAAGACTCGGGCTTGTTTGCTGCATAGTTTCTTTTGGCGAAGGGTCACTCAAGAGGTGTGGAAATCCTGAGCCTCTACTCTGGTTTGTCAGTGGATGGGGGGAGCACCCTGTAGTGCCCCGCTCAATCTATGCTCTTGATAGGTGAACCCTTCTAGAGGATTGCCATCAGTTTAGTGGGCCCCTTAGCTGTCCCCAGCCACAGCTGAAAGAGGTTGATTCTCATTCTGGTCTTTTTTTCCCACCCGCTACCCGGAGGTGATTGTCCTTTCATCCATAGATGCTGAGCATGTTGCTCAAGGTCTACTGGACATTTTCATTTGAGTAGGGTTTCCCAGGAAGTATTGACCAACCAGGGGACCCAATTCCAAAGCGAGCTGATTCAGACCCTCTGGGAGAAACATGGGGCTAAGCTCTCGGGTTGTGTGAGCATTTCAATGGGATGCTCAAGCAGCTCATTAACCAGTATGTGGAGTCCGAGGAGGGGGACTGAGGAAGAAAAACCTGCAGCAGCTCCTTTTTGCCTACGGGGTGGTGCCACTGGAAACTACTGGGTTCTCTCCTTTCGAATTTCTGCATGGGCAAAAAAGGCCTTTGGATCTGCTATGAATGCATTGAGAGGGCACCTTCCCCACAAAAAAGGTTCCCATTTTGGATTATGTCCAAAAGTTTAGGGAAAAGAAGAGGCAACTCATGGGCTTAGCCCAAGGGAATTTCAAAGTAGGTCAGGAAAGGCAGCAATGATGTTACAACTGAGCTGCCAGACTCCGAAAATTTGCCTGTGGACAGAATGTTCTAGTAATAGTAGCAGTATGTAAAAACAAGCTGCAGGCCTTAGATCAATAAGTTGTTCGTGAACGGACCTATCATGTCAACAGTCTAAAATCTTATGAGGAAAGGGAGGTCACTAACTTAACAGTTTGTTGTCCTCCTTTAGATGACCCAGATATGGACCAGATCCTGGACTTATTAGTGGCATCCAAAAGAGGAAAAGAATTGACAAATGTCCCATTGGGGGAGCAGCTTGGTCCATCACAGAAGCAGAAGTTAACTAAACTGCTTGGAACAAATGGCTCCCTGTTCACAAGTCGGCTTGGTCAAACTTCCTTGGTCCAGTATCATGTCAACACAGGGGTAGCCACTTCACTCAGACAACCTGCCTACCAGGTGACATGTCCTGTGTTGGAAATAATGAAGTCTGAGGTGGATGACATGCTGAACATGGGGGTCATGGTTCCTTCCCATAGCCCATGGGCATCCAGTGTAATGTTGATGCTCTAGAAAGACAAAAGTACTCACTTCTGTGTAGATTGTAGGAGACTCAATGAGTTCATCGTTCCTAACTCATGTCTAGCGTGGATCAATTACTAGATAGATTAGGAGGATCTTGGTTCATATCTACATCAGTCTAAGCAAGAGATACTTGCAGATCCTACTCACAAAAGAGGCTTAAGAGAAGTCCATATTCATCACCCCTTTTGGCATGTATGAGTTTACCAGCATTCTATTTGGGATGAAGAATGCACCAGCTACCTTCCAAAGGATGGTGGATCAGTTATTAGAGGGCTGTCAGGGGTATGCTGAGGCCTACATGGATGACATTGCTATCTTTAATGACAAGTGTAAAGTGCATCTTCAGGGCATCTCAGGTGCTGCAGAAGGGAACCAAAGCCCAGCATACCATCTGACCCAACAATGACTAGATTGGGATGGCCGAGGACTATATCTTCGACATTGGGTGGGAAGTGGGTGAATTCTTCTCGAGTCCGCAAAAGTAGAAGCAATTACCCAGTGCCCTTGTCCAGCCTACCAAAAGCATGTCCACGGATTCCTAGGGACCACAAAGTATTTTCAAAAGATAATCCCCAATTACAGCACCATAGCAAAGTCCCTCATTGACCTTACCACAAAAATATATGCCCACAATCACATCTGGACCCCAGAATGTGAATCCACATTTCTCCAGTTGAAAACCCAGTTAGTCCATAGCCCAGTCCTGACTTCTCCTTACCAAACAGATGCATCAGATATCGGATTGGGAGCTGTACGCAGTCAAGTGGGGACTGACGGTCAGGAACACACAGTAGCCTATGCATCCCTGAAGCTGTTGGATCGGGAGAGGTCATATGCCACAATATAAAAAATGATGGGCCATAGCTTGGGCTCTAAAAAATTGCAACCATACTTCTACAGTAAGGATTTCACTGTCATCACCCACCACAATCCTTTAAAGTGGCTAAATTTGACTGCTGGAGACAATGGAGGTTTACTCAGATGGCGTCTCTCCTTATATTCCTATATTTTTTCTGTCTACCATAAAAAGGGCAAAGATCATGGAAATGCCGATGGACTATCCCAACAAGTGTAAAAGGATGACTGGAAACCTATCATGTCTGGCAACTACATCAACAGCAGACCAACTACAGAATCCAGCAGTCTCCGCAGCTAATTAAGATGAGGAAACAATATGATGACACAGCATTTAATGTTAATTATGCCAGACATTTCTTTGGTGGATCAAAAATCAAATTATTGTTTGAATGTTTTGTTTTTGAATTGATGAATGGATGCTGTATGCCTTATATCAGCTCCTGCAGGATATTGTCTGATATCATTACACGATAAGGATGCAGGGTAATTGAACAACTAATGTTCGATAATAAGTTGATTATCTATTGAATAAATCCATGTAGTTGGCTGACCTGAAAACAGTGAAGGACATACTATGCAGATTGATTAAATACTCAAATAATGAAATTTCTTCTTATGCCACCTCCCCCCTGACCTGTGCATGATGTTTGGAGGACAGTTGAGAACTATAAAAAGAGGATATGCCTCAGTTACCAGGTTGATTCTACAGGATGTCAGCTTAAGGGATCACAGCCCTGGCTTCATTTTGTGAAAGCCTAGAGCCCCTGCACTTCCATGGTATACGATGCGATGGACTCCGGGAAAATGGCTGCCAGGGGCACAAATTGAGATCTTGGCGCTGAGATCTCATCTCCTGAGGAGGGCTCTGGGCTTTCACAAAATGTCAGTGGAGCCCCCGCACCACTGAACACCCACAGTGGCGCACATCCGAACACCCCCTCATCCCATCTCATTATAAATTCAGAGACACAGATCTTGGTCTGTCTCTAGAAGGATGTGTCTAAAAGGATAACAGCAAATATGATAGCAGAAATATGGCAGAAAAATAAACCCCTGCTATAGATGCTTCATTTTTATTTTTGCTATGCTTTGTTATTGCTGTCAATCTGACAATTTATCCTCTTCATCCTCAGGTATGTCCGCTGGCTGCTACCCCAATCCCATCACCATCACCCAACTTTCCTGATCTTCCTCACCCTGCTATTCCTTCCTAGTATGTCCGCTGGCTGCTACCCCAATCCCATCACCATCACCCAACTTTCCTGATCTTCCTCACCCTGCTATTCCTTCCTGGTATGTCCGCTGGCTGCTACCCCAATCCCATCACCATCACCCAACTTTCCTGATCTTCCTCACCCTGCTATTCCTTCCTGGTATGTCCGCTTGCTGCTATGTTTTTTTTTCCCCTTCCCCTGCATGTTTTCTCATTTTAATTACTTGATGCCAATACACAGTTTGGCTTTATCTTTCCATTCAGATCTATTTCCCCTTGCATTTTCCCTTCTGACTTCTAATTAATCCTCTCCTGTGTCTGTGACCAGTCTTCCTGCTGCCCCTCCCTCCTGATCACACTTGGCCTATTTCATGAGCACTTAGCCTGTTATAAATTCAGAGACACAGGTCTGTCTGGACCTTGGTCTGTCTCTAAAAGGATAGCAGCAAATATGATAGCAGAAATATGCCAGAAATGAGCCAGAAGTGAACAGAAGGTAAGACTAACCACTGTTAATAAATGTACTAAATTTCATTCCCTTTCCGCCACACTTATTCTCATCATGCTGACATATGCTCTAACAGTTTTGGCTCCCTTACTCCTCACTCTCCTTCGCTATCCTCAAACCCCAGCACCCCCTAACCAAGTAATAATCTCTCCTTCCCTCCTGCCTGCCCACCTGACCTCCTCTGCTGACCTGCTCCTCAACCTCAGATCTTTCCTAATAAAACACAAAACAAGCCGCCCACTCTCCTTCTCCCACCTGCTCTGTCTCTCTCTGCTTCTTCTCACTGCTGGAAACATATCTCCCAATCCTGGGCCCCCACAGCTCATACCTCCTATTACTATCCCCTCCTATCGCTCCCAACCCAATATAAACACCCGAAATCTTGCGCACCTCAAATCTGTGCCCATGAAGCCCACCCCCCTGCACCCTCTCTCTGGATCACTTTGGAATGCCCGCTCCATCTGCAATAAACTCCACGTGATTCACGACCTCTTTACCTCTCATAATCTTTTCTTTCTGGGTATCACCGAAACATGGTTGACACCCTCTGACACAGCCTCCCCTGCTGCACTCCAGTACAAAACTACTACCCTCATCCACAAAGCACTCCATGGCTCAGCACCACCCTACATCTCCTCTCTGGTCTCAGTCTACCAACCTACCCGTGCCCTCCGCTCTGCTAATGACCTCAGGTTAGCATCCTCAATAATCAGAACCTCCCACTCCCGTCTCCAAGACTTTACACGTGCGGCGCCGATTCTTTGGAATGCACTACCTAGGTTAATACAATTAATCCCCAATCCCCACAGTTTTAAGCGTGCCCTAAAAACTCATTTGTTCAGATTGGCCTACCGCCTCAACGCATTAACCTAATTATCCCTGTGTGGCCTATTAATAAAAAAACAACAACATAATCACGTTCCTCCATCATGTTCTCATACACTTTATGCAGTTAATAGCCTCTGTGTCTGTACTGTTACATACTTAGGCAGTTAACTGGTTCATGCAGCTTTACATGAACACCCAAGCCTTACACTATGGCTGGTCCAAATAACTAAAGCAATTGTTACCATCCACCTCTCGTGTCTCCCCTTTTCCTCATAGATTGTAAGCTTGCGAGCAGGGCCCTCATTCCTACTGGTATCTGTTTTGAACTGTGATTTCTGTTATGCTGTAATGTCTATTGTCTGTATAAGTCCCCTCTATAAGTTGTAAAGCGCTGCGGAATATGTTGGCGCTATACAAATAAAATTATTATTATTATTATTATTATGTTACGGTGGCCTCCACTTCACCCACACTCCTCGCCCTGGCAACAAACATGGTGGAGTGGGCCTTCTCCTTTCTTCCAACTGTTCCTTTAACCCAATCCCACCTCTACCCTCTCTTATCCTCCCCTCTTTTGAAGTCCACTCTGTCCGCATCTACTCCCCTACAACCTCCAAATGGCCATCATATACTGACCTCCGGGCCCAACCACTGCCTTTATTGACCAATTCTCCACCTGGATCCTTCACTTTCTGTCTGCTGACATTCCCACCATCATCATGGGTGACTTTAACATCCCCATTGACACCCACCAGTCAGCAGCCTCCAAACTCCTGTCCTTTGGACTTACTCAGTGGTCCTTCTCAGCCACCCACACAGACGGACACACATTAGACCTGGTCTTCACCCGTTTCTGCTCCCTATCTAACTTCACAACCTCCCCTCTCCCTCTATCTGACCACCATCTACTCACTTTCTCATCCCTGTCCTCCTCACCTGTCACCCATGTCCAGCACCATGCGCACCCACACAGGAACCTAGCACAACTATACACCCACAAACTCTCTGACTCTATCCTACCACTGTCCTCTATATCCTCACTCCACAACACAGCCACTGCCACAGCTTTCTACAATGCCACTCTTGCATCAGCTATTGACATGGTCGCCCCTGTCATGTATAGCAGAGTGTGACGAACCAATAGACAACCCTGGCACAATAACATCACTAAAAACCTTCGGCAAGTATCCAGAATTGCAGAATGGCGTTAGAAAAAAATGTATTCACAAGATTATTTCACTGCACTCAAACAAGCAACACTGGCATTCAAATCTGCTCTCACCTCTGCTAAACAGGCCTACTTCACAACCCTCGTATCTTCCTTATCCCACAACCCCAAACAGTTGTTCAACAATTTTAACTCCCTCCTCCGCCCACCAGTGCCCCCTCCGAGATCCCTAATCGTTGCTGAGGACTTTGCCATGCACTTAAAAAATAAGATAGACCAAACAAGGCAAGTCGTTGTTGTCCAACCACCACAACCCTTTTGTATGAGAGACCAATGCCCAAACCCCATAACTTCACTCTCCAAATCACAACTCACCACTTGTGCACTTGACCCCATCCCATCCTACCTCCTTCCCAACCTCACCACCACACTAATCCCATCCCTAACCCATCTCTTCAACCTTTCTCTAACTTCTGGTACCTTCCCCTCTGCCTTCAAACATGCCACAATCACACCTATCCTCAAAAAGCCATACCTTGACCCAAGCGGTGTGTCCAGCTATCGCCCCATATCTTTGCTCCCATTTGCTTCCAAACTCATTGAGCAGCACGTCCATGCTGAACTTTCCTCTCACTTTGCACCTATCTCTCTCTTCGACAACCTACAATCTGGCTTCTGTCCCCACCATTCCACTGAGACTGCCCTGACCAAAATCACTAACGACTTACTTACAGCCAAAGCTAACAGACAATTCTCTATACTCCTCCTCCTAGACCTGTCCTCTGCCTTTGACGCAGTTGACCACTGCCTCCTACTACTGATCATCTCTTCCTTTGGGGTCAAAGACCTTGGCCTATCTTGGATCTCCTCATACCTTGCCAACCACACATTTAGTGTTTCCTACTCCCATACTACCTCTTCATCTCACCCCCACTCTGTTGGAGTCCCCCAAGGCTTTGTCCTAGGACCCTTACTCTTCTCAATCTATACACTCGGCCTGGGACAACTCATAAGGTCCTATGGCTTCCAGTACCATCTATATGCCGATGACACTCAGATCTACCTCTCTGGCCCAGATGTCACCTCTCTGCTCTCCAGAAACCCAGAGTGTCTATCAGCCATATCCTCCGTCTTCTCCTCTCGTTTCCTCAAGCTCAATGTGGACAAATCTGAACTCAGTATCTTTCCTCCATCACGCATATCTTCCCTACCTGATCTTTCTATCAAAATAAATGAAATCACACTTTCCCCTGTGCCCAAAATCCGCTGCCTCTGAGTAACCCTTGACTGTGCCTTGTCCTTCAAACCGCACATCCAAGCTCTCGCCACCTCCTGTCACCTCCAGCTCAAAAATATTTCCAGAATCAGTCCTTTCCTCAACCCACACTCTACCAAAATGCTTGTGCATGCCCTAATCATCTCCCGCCTCGACTACTGCAACATACTCCACTGTAGCCTACCTTCTAACACTCTCGCACCCCTCCAGTCCATCCTTAACTCTGCTGCCCGACTAATTAATCTCTCTCTTCGCTACACTCCTGCTTCCCCTCTTTGCAAATCCCTCACTGGCTCCCAATTTCCCAGAGTATCCAGTTTAAATTACTAACACTGACCTACAAAGCCATCCATAACCTTTCTCCTCCGTATATTTCCACACTAATCTCTCAATATCTTCCCTCACGTAATCTCCGGTCCTCCCAAGACCTCCTCCTCTCCTGGACGCTTATTCGCTCCTCACCGAATCGCCTCCAAGACTTCTCCCGAATATCACTCATCCTCTGGAATTCAGTGCCCCAACACATCCGGTTATCCACTACTTTTGGATCCTTCAAAAGGAACCTAAAAACCCACCTCTTCAAAGAAGCTTACAGCCTGTAAAGACCACACGGCCACCTCAACACCATTGAAGCTACTGCAACCCTCGACCTACTGTCTCCTTCCCCATAATCCTGTAGAATGTAACCCCGCAAGGGCAGGGTCCTCTTCCCCCTGTACCAGTCTGTCATTGTTAGTTTTGTTTACTGTAAGTTATATTTGTATTTTGATGTAACCCCTTCTCATGTACAGCACCATGGAATTAATTGTGCTATATAAATAAATAATAATAATAATAATAATAATAATAATAATAATAATAACAATAATAATAATAATCCCAGGATGCGGCCTGCAGCAACTCTCCACTTTTTACTCCTCCAGCAGCGACCCTGCTCCACTGCGGCCGGTAAGGTATTTCTGTATTATAAGATGCACCCCCATTTTCCCTCCAAATTTTGGGGAAAAAAAGTATGTCTCATAATCTGAAAAATATGGTAAGTGGTGATAAAAAAATCCAAAGTTTGTTAAAAAAGAAAAAAATTGCGTAATTTTACGAGACCCATAGTGTCTCCACTTTTCGTGATCTGTGGCTAAGTGATGGCTTATTTTTTGCGCGTCGAGCTGACATTTTTATTAATAATTATTTTGCTGTAAATACAATCTTTTCATCTCATGTTATTGCATTTTAATTCAATGTTGCGGCGACCAAAAAAACCTAATTGTCTTTTTGACTTTTTTCTCGCTATGCTATTTACCAACCAAATTAATTCTTTTATTATCTTGATAGCTCGGGCAATCCTGAATGCAGCAATACCAGATATGTGTATTTTTTTTATTATTATTATTTAAATGGGGCGAATAGAATGTGATTTGAGCTTTTGTATTTTTTTAAATATTTTTAAATACATTTTTTTACTTTTCACTTGCTTCAATAGTCTCCATGTGCTACATAGAGCAGGGCTCTATGTAGCGGAAATGATCACTTGCTATGAGCACTCATAGCAATCCGGCAATGACATCCACAGGGGTCTACTGCAGATCCCGGGTTGTCTTGTCAACCCATCGTTGACCTGCGGTCACGTGACAGGGGTGCCGATAGGCAGGATTAGTGATGTGATTACATCAGGATCACATTAAATACCGCTGTCAGAGATTGACAGTGGCATTTAACAGATTAACAGCTGCTAGTGGATCGCAATTCCACACGCATCTGTTAGGGGCACATGTCAGCTCATGAAATCAGCTGACATGTGCTGGGAAAGATGGGGGATCAGCACCAGAGCCCATATCAGGCCTCTTTCACACATCCAGATAATTCTGGTACCGGAGTTATCCGTGTCCGTGTGTCCGTGTGCTCACGTGGCACATCAGTGTGGCACACGTGTGGCATCCGTGTGCCGCCTGAGGACCACACGGACCGTGCAGGAGAGGCAGCACTACAGTAAGCGCTGTCCCCCCACTGTGGTGCTGAAGGCGGCATTCATCTCTTCTCCCCGCAGGAGAGAAGAGATGAATGATCAAGTTTTTTTTTCTTTTTTGTTAAAAATAAAGTTGCTGGGACCTCCCGCCTCCCATCCCCAGTGCGCCGCCCGGCCCCTTGCAGAAGAAATAGTCACCCAGCTCCCGCGATGTCTCCTCTCTCCTCTCAGCGCCGGCAGCCTGTCCTGTGTGAGCAGTCACGTGGGACCGCTCATTACAGTGAGGAAAATGCGCATATTCCTCACTGTAATGAGCGGTCCACGTGACCGCTCACACAGGACAAGGGACTGGTGATGAGAGGAGACATAGCGGGAGCTGGGTGACTATTTCTTCTGCAAAGGGCCGGGCGGCGCACTGGGAATGGGAGGCGGGAGGTCCCAGCAACTTTATTTTTAACAAAAAAGAAAAAAAAAAACTTGATAATTCATCTCTTCTCTCCTGCGGGGAGAAGAGATGAATGCCGCCTTCAGCACCACAGCGGGGGAGACAGCGCTTACTGTAGCGCTGTCTCTCCTGCGGGCGGTACATGCACATGGAGGAGAGTGCACACTGTTCTCCGTGTGCATGTGTGCAGGACGTACTGCTGTACGTGCTGCCGGAGAAACACAGACATGTCTCCGTGTTTTGCATGCAGACACACAGTCCGTGAAAACACGGAGACATGTGCATAGACCCATTCATTTGAATGGGTCTACGTGTGTCAGTGTCTCCGGTACGTGAGAAAACTGTCAGTACACGTACCGGAGACACTGACGTGTGAAAGAGGCCTCAAAGAGACAGGCCCGACATGTGCCGAACATATATTGCGCATATCATGAAGGGGTTAAAATTTAGAATTTTAACAGCAAAACTGTAGCAATACAGTGATGCGACAAGAATCTACATAACTAATCATATATAAAATAATTGCAAGTCAAATGTATATATGAGATAGCCAAGATGATTGTCTATAAAATGATGGCAGTCTCACAATCAAAGCAGTAATGTATCATGAGATATAGAGCCTTAGGGTGTGTGCACACGTTGCTGATTTCCCTGCTGATCCACAGCGGATCGGCCGTTGCGGTTTCGTAGCAGTTTTCCATCAGGTTTACAGTACAATGTAAACCTATGGAAAACCAAATCGTTGTATTTTCCGCAGCATGTCAATTCTTTGTGCGGATTCTGCAGCATTTTACACCTGCTCCTCAATAGGAATCCGCAGGTGTAAAACAGCAGGTGATATCTGCACAAAAAATGCAGGAAATCCACGGTAAACCCTCAGTAAATCCAAATGTAAAATGCAGTGCGTTTTACCTGCGGATTTTTAAAAAACAGTGCGGCAAAATCCGCACATGAATTTGCAACGTGGTCACATAGCCTGAAAGTCAAAAGTTTTAAACATTGTTACCCTTTTGCTTGCCACTACATGTGTATATGTATATGTATATGCAGCTCTGGCAAAAATTAAAGGGAACCTGTCACCTGAATTTGGCGGGACCAGTTTTGGGTCATATGGGCGAGGTTTTTGGGTGTTTGATTTACCCTTTCCTTACCCGCTGGCTGCATGCTGGCATATTGGATTGAAGTTCATTCTCTGTCCTCCAGAGTACACGCCAGCGCAAGGCAATATTGCCTTGAGCAGGCGTGTACTCCGGAAACACCCGAAAACCCCACCCATATGACCCAAAACTGGTCTCGCCAAATTCAGGTGACAGGTTTCCTTTAAGAGACCATTACATCAAAACCCTGTCATAGGCAGCCCATTCTCCAGACCTGACCCCTCAATCGGATGTAATCAAGAGGTCGATGGATAGTCACAAACCGTCAAACAAAGAACTGCTTACATTTTTGTGCCATAAGCAGTGTGAAAGACTGGTGGAAAGCATGCCAAGACGCATGAAAGCTGTGATTAAAAATCATGGTTATGCCACAAAATATTGATTTCTGAACTCTTCCTGAGTTAAAACATTAGTATTGTTGTTTCTAAATGATTATGAACTTGTTTTCTTTGCATTATTTGAGGTCTGAAAACACTGTTTTGTTTTTAATGTTGACCATTTTTTCTTGGCCAGAAATAAAATGTGAAAGTTATTGCTTGGAACTTTGGAGACATGTTGTCAGAGGTTTAAAGAATAAAGGAACAATTTACATTTTACTTAAAAATATACCTATAAAGAGAAAAATCAGGCAAGCTGAAAAGTTTGTACTTGTCTCTTAATTTTTGCCAGGGCAATATATATATATATATACATTTATTTGTGTGTAATTACTTATATGTATTTGTATCTTTATTTTTTTGTGTATGTTTGAGAATAAGTATATATGTATGTATGTAATGGTGTATTATACATTTCATTTTGCTATATAACCTCTAACCTAACAATAGAAAGTGAAACTCACCAGTCCCGGAACTATTTTGTACTGCTTCATAGTATGAATGGAGTCAATCAGCTGGTAAGTGAAAAATTCATTTTATGTCAGGGGTGTCAACAGGATCATCAAGAGCCAATGACAACAAATCCATAGCAGGGAAAAGAACTGACAGGGTGGAAAACAAGAGCCTCTGATGCTGATCCTTTCTTTTCAAATGTCCAGAACATAATTTCACAGCAATTACTGTCCCAGCTGGTTCCAGTGCACGTGGCCCTTGGAGTCTGATCTTGTTACTGGGACACAATTGGAGGTGTGGGGTAGGCTCAGGGTTCTATATGTCACAACAGTATAAGAAATGCCTTTCTTTAAGCATTGGTTTGTAAGCACAAACGGTTAAATGGTAAGCTGTAAACAAAAGAAAAAACTTTCAAAAGAATACGAACTGTATTCAGAGCAAAAGTATTAAAATGGAATAAAATGTGAAGAGATTTTTATAGTAACAACTATTTTTTTCTTGTTTGTTGTTCACAAGTTAAGTGCACTCTGTGGACCGGAGTGATGAGGGCCCCATTTCCAGCACAGCATGGAACGGATGATCTCCTCAACTGTAAAATGAAGCTATCAGAGCACAGCATGAGAATATATTAGCAACAGTTAGATAAGGGAGACCTCAGCAAGGCGTACACACTTTAAATTGGTAAAATAATGCCTGTACAAATTGTTTTTGGTACATTAAGTACTTTTCACAGCCAAAATTACAAAAAAGGGAAAAAAAATGGAAGCAGCAATATTACATTCTTAAGCATAGGCTTTGACTGCAAAAGAGAATGTTACTCTAGAAAGTCATTGTATTTCGTAACATTATAATACTTGTGAATGAGTTGACAGGAATTGTATACAATGATGAATGGCAAAACGCTACATAAGCTGTCAGCACACGCTGAGAAAAATCTCCGAAGGAACTGCCCCATGATAATAAATATGCATTAATCTAAACTGAAGGTATTTGAAGCTGGTAAGCACAGTGGTCTAGCAAAACACTACTAAACGGCAGCGAAGTGAGGCTGAGAAAAGATTTATGTATGTGTACTAATCTGCTGCGTAGTGTTAGCTATGACAGAATGACAAGGAAACAAGGGTTATGAAAAATGATCTGACAATATGCTATTGAATCTGTGAATTCTAGCACTGTGACAACCCTCTGATGCATCAGGATTTAATGGCTCAGTCAATGTGTTCATTCTGACAGAAGCAGAAATTGTATAAGGAAATGAATAATACAAAACATAAACAAAATGCAAAATTCAATGCGTGTGTATATACTGTATCTATAAAATGGTCAAACCTTTACTTTTAATGTCTAATCAATGAAAAAGGTACCTATTTACTGGCACATTTATTAAGCTATATATTTAACTACATTCAGCATTTACCAAAGAAGCATCATGGGCCAGTGCGCCCTGTTTGGTTTTCTGAATCTCTGTTATGACAATCTTAATTAGTAATGAGTAGAGTTGAGCGAATATGTTCGTAATCAGTCGGCGAATCTCAATTTGCCTTATTCGGGTCATCTTGTCACCCTATTCGTGCCGAATCTATGGTTGATGATTAGTTCCGAACATATTCGGTCATTTCTACTCCCATTGACTCCTATGTCATTCGGCTGTGTTCGGCAATAATACTGCACAAACAATATTCACCGCCGATCATAGTCGGAATCAAATTTTGAAAAATTCACTCAACTCTATTAATGAGTAGAGATGAGCGAACTTGTTTGGAAAATGCTTGCCAATCTCAAATTCGACACAAACCTTGCACATTGGGATTCATTTTGGATTCCCAAGCATTTTCCTCAAAATTCAGCCAAAGTTCGGCAAATGAGAGCCTTTCCACTAATGCTTTTGTTAGGACTTTGGCTAGGATAGTGGTGCTGTATGATGAGCAGGGGGGAATAGCACAGTGGACTGTTATTCTTTTTTTTATTAACTTAATGTGTGGAGATTCCACCAGGCAGTCAGGATGCAGAAACCAACCACATCATTCAGACACAAGGGCTTGTGTCATTGGCTGCCAAAGTCACATGTCCCTCTCCATACAAAAAGTGGACATGTGGCTTCGGTGCCATTTTGTGAATGTAACAGCTTAGTGAGGCTGCTTCTGCTGGAAGTAGTCAGATAGTTAGCTAGGTAGTTTATTCTCAGACAGTTCAGATAGACAGGATCATGTGTCAAATTGACCTTCTAGCATATAACTCAGGAATGCTAATTGTGTGGTGAAGCCACAAGTAGCGACTTCACATATAAATCCACAGTGCTGCTGATTCTGTGCTACAGCAACCAGTAGTCAGTTCAGCATCTAAATCCTTTGTACTAATTGTGTGATCTAACTACCAGCCCACATTTCAGCCTCTAAATCGTTTGTGCTAATTGTATGGTAGAGCCACATGTCCACATTTCAGCATCTAAATCCTTTGTGCTAATTGTGTGGTGCAGCCACCAGTCCACATTTCAGCATCTAAATCCTTTGTGCTAATTCTGTAGTCCAGTCACACTATCTCAGCAAATAAATGCTGAATGTTAATTTAGTGACAGATGACTGAGGTCTGGGCCTATGGTTGTGAAACAGCTGGTTAAAAGAGGGGAAGAGTACCTCCAACATGAGTGGGAAAAAGCAAGATCGTGGTGAAAGGGGAATAGGTGTGATATTCAAAGTGTATGTGGGGTAGATGGTAATGTTAATGAAATATCTACTGAACAAAAACCGTCTCATCCTATCCAAAGATGACTGACAGCTTCTGTTACAGGATGACCTACTCCACTCCGTTTTTGTGGCAGCCACACAGCATTATGCCTTATAGATATAATTTTTTAAAATGTGGACACTCCAAGTTGGTTCTCCATCTGGTGGATTGCTTGTAGTGGAAGGGGTGTTAGAGCTCTCTATTTCTACTCTGGTGAAATTAATGCTACATTAGTGGTGTGTGCCAATAATATTTTGTAATGTGGAGACTCTAAGCTGGGACTCCATCTGGTGGATTGCCTATAGTGGAAGGAGCCTCAAGCACAAGGCCTACACCTGTCACTCATCCACCTCTTATTGATCAATTTGTAAGCTAGAAATGCTGGTCCAGACCCTGTCCCATCAATCCATGCTACGCCATTATAAAATTTCTAGTATGGGTCAATTGATGCCACTTTTTCTTGTGTCTGCCCCTAATTTTTGGAAATGTTTTGACTCCAAGTTGAGTCTCCTTCATGTGTTTCCTGAATTTGTTCGGGCTCCCAGCACAGCAGGCTTACACCGGTTCCTCACCTACCTCTTAATTTTAACTGAATTTCAAAGCAGTAAATGCTGGCCCAGATGCTTTCTTATTCATGTCTCATGCCTGACTGCTCCATCATTATAACATTTCTACTGTGGGTCAATTGGTGCCACTTTTCTTGGTGTCTGCCCCTAATTATTGGAAATGTTTGGACTCCAAGTTGGGTCTCCTTCATGTGTGTTGCCAGTAGTAGTAGATCTTCCAGACTGGCAGGCCTGCACTTACTGTCAGTCAACTCCCTATGTTATTATCCTAAAATGTTTCTAACAATAGTAGTCTACAAAACTGATTTTTGTGCCACCTGAGTGTGGCTAAGCAGAAAAGCAGTTTAAGCTGTTGCATGAGGCATCAGGGCTCCCAATACTGGTCCCTCTCCCACCTCATAATTTTAACTTAAATTCAAAGCTGTAAATGCTGACCAAGACCCTATCTCATGCCTGACTGCTGCGCCATTATAACATTTCTACTGTGGGTCAATTTATGCCACTTTTCCTGTTGTCTGCCCCTAATTTTTGGAAATATTTGGATTCCAAGTTGGGTCTCCTTCATGTATGTTGTCTGAATTTGGAAGGGCTCTCAGAGCACCAGTCGTACACCTGTCACTCATCCACCTGTTACTGTTCAATGTTTATTTTCAAAATGCTGGTCCAAGCTCTATCCCAGGCCCTGTCCCATGCATCCATGCTGCAATATTATAATATTTGCACTCTGGTTCAACTGATGCCACTTTTCCACATGTCTGCCGCTAATTTGAGCTGTTTTGGCATCTTTTGCCCCCCCCTTAAGTTGTTGTCTATGCATTTGGTTTTGCCTCCTATTGAATTGAATGGAGTTTGGAAAAGCTTGGTGAACTATTTATCGAACATCAGGAAGTTTGCCGAGCCAAACCAGACCTTAAAAGGTCCTCTCATCTCTAGCAATGAGTTTGTGTACAATGACAGCTAAACTCAGATGGAGACTGCACATTGAGCAGGGGGGCAGGATAGGAAAAGGGAACTGGGCAGGAATTTGGCACTCTAGGAGGCTTGATAAGGCCCTAACACAAAATAAGATGGGGAGGAGTAACTGGATGGAAATGTGTGCCATGCATCAACTTCTATCAATTACAGGTAAAAAAAAAGGTGGGGCCAGGAATGGAAGATTATCCTAGTGCGTGTATAGGGACATGCAGAAAGCCTCTCTGAATAATTTGGACAAAGCCTGAAATATGTCACTGTCGATAATATTTTAAGGATGGTTGGTAAATATCTGCTGGCCTCCTGGCATCATAATCATACTGACCTACCAGAATATTCCCCTTCTTGAAGAAGCATCTATGCAAATCGCACATCAAGGGGTCTCAGTGGGAGGACCTATACTCTACTGGCTACTATGGGTGAGTTGTAGCTAACCTCTGGGATATGTGGGGTTCTTGGGGACTTGCCTTACTAGGCAGTGTCTATGGTATCTATTTATAGCACCTTTACTTTTTACCTATCAGGGTTTCATGACCCATGTGTACCCGTTTGATTAGGGTTTGCTATTTTCACCCTTCGCTACTTTACTTGTATTACTCGTCGTTCCTCCTGCTGTGCCAGCAGGTTCCCTATACTTACTCCCCTCTCCTGTTTATAGCCCTATTATTTGGCTAGCATTTTTTGTATGTGTATTTGATTTAATAAACTATTTTGGTTTTTATTTTACCTTTTTGGTGTTTTATGTACTCCATGTTATCTGGTGTTGATGAATTATAAGTTGCAGAGGGTTTTGTGCCATGTCTGTAATCTGCTTTTTTTCTACAAAATTAAACAACTGAATGAACATCCTTCAAGGCCGGTGATTTCATAATTTTTTGCCAGGGGTTGTACTGTGCATGTGGGGTTAGACAATTTGTGAAGTAGAATCCACTCTGTTTGTTGGGTGGTGTATTTTTGAGGGCTTCATACTCTATGGGGGCAATATAAGAGGCATCTTAATGGTGAGAACGGTAGGGGCAAAATTACTGTGTTCAGTCACAATATATATCCCGCTTTCTGTCTTTAAAAGTTAGAATGTACTGTATGTATGCCCTTCTGTTACTGCACTTACAGTGGCTGGTGAAAGTATTCACCCTCTTTGGCATTTTTTGTCTTTTCTTCCTTACTACCTGAAATGTTACTTTTTCAGGGTTTACATCAGTTCATATAAAGAACTTGCCTACAACTGTGAACATTTGGTTTTCTTTTTTTTTTTTTCTTTTCATTGTGAAGCAAACAACAAATAGGACAAAATAACTGAAAACTTCAATGTTCATAACTATTCAACCCCCTGAAGTCAGTACTTTGAAGAGCCTCCTTTTGCAGCAATTACAGTTGCAAGTCGCTTTCTATAACTTTCTATGTGCTTTCCACATCTTGCAACTGATCTTCCTCAAGGCAAATCAGCTAGAGCTCCTTCAAGTTAGATTGTTTCCTCTGGTGAATAGCAATTTTCAAGTCAGACCACAGATTCTCAATTGGATTAAGGTCTGCTTTTTCACTAGGCCACTTACAAAACAGTTAAGGTACCTTCACACTGAACAACTTAACAACGATATCGCTAGCGATCCGTGACGTTGCAGCGTCCTGGATAGCGATATCGTTGTGTTTGACACGCAGCAGCGATCAGGATCCTGCTGTGACATCGTTGATTGGAGCTAGAAGGCCAGCACCTTATTTCGTCGCTGGATCACCTGCTGACATCGCTGAATCAGCGTGTGTGACGCTGATTCAGCGATGTCTTCACTGGTAACCAGGGTAAACATCAGGTTACTAAGTGCAGGGCCGCGCTTAGTAACCCGATATTTACCCTGGTTACCAGTGTAAATGTAAAAAAAACAAACACTACATACTTGCATTCCGGTGTCTGTCGGGTCCCCCGGCGTTCTGCTTCCCTGCACTGTGTCAGCGCCGGCTGGCCGTAAAGCAGGGCACAGCGGTGACGTCACCGCACTGCTTTACGGCTGGCGCTTACAGTGCAGGGAAGCAGAATGCCGGGGGACCCGACAGACACCGGAATGTAAGTATGTAGGCTTTGTTTTTTTTTACATTTACACTGGTAACCAGGGTAAACATCAGGTTACTAAGCGCGGACCTGCGCTTAGTAACCCGATGTTTACCCTGGTTACCCGGGGACTTCGGCATCGTTGGTCGCTGGAGAGCTGTCTGTGTGACAGCTCTCCAGCGACCACACAGCAACGCTGCAGCGATCGGCATCGTTGTCTAGATCACTGCAGCATCGCTAAATGTGACGGTACTTTTACACATTTCCACTTAAACCACTCAAGCGTTCCTTTAGCAGTATGCTTAGGGTCATTGTCTTGTTAAAAGGTGAAACTCCATCCCAGATTCAAATAATTGACAGAGTGAAACAGGTTTTGCTTAAGAATTATCTGAATTGTGTCAATTGAAGTCAGTTTTAAGGGAATGGGTCACCACATTTGACCTATCTAAACTATTAATATGGGCATAGAGGTTATAGACAGATGAAAAAAAGTCCTTCCTGTATGAATCATAACAGATGACTTGTTGTTGATAAATCATCTTCATCACTTTATATAAATGACCTTTTCCAGGTTATGTCAATTATATTAACTGAAAGATAAGTTTGCTTCCGTAGCTTATTTTACATGAAGGGGGAGTTACCAATGTGATGTGTATGGCTACTCTCTGCTCTCCTGATCTCACTGCAGAACTGTGTGTGATTATACCTGACACATCTACAGGTTCCTCTTCAGCCTCCATCTCACAGGCAGGCAGGGTTGCACAAGCTCCCTGAGGAAGAATTGACGAAACGTGCGTTGGGGTGGAGGGAAGAACGGACTAACCCCACATCTATACACTGGACTTTATTTCTGGATCCTTACCACCATAGGTAAATTTACCACTGTTCTTTTACTACCTGTCACGCTCGCGCCCTGACTGGTAGGCATGAGCTCGCGGGGGTTTGTGACCCCACTGAGCCACAAACCAGACTAGCCTGGAAGGGGCGTGACTATGACAGCTGCCTGGGTTTTCACTGGAGCCTCTGATGGTGAGGTCAGGCTTGTGCAGCAGGCAGCTGCCAGGTGCTACTCCAGGGTGGTGTCTGGCTGTGGCTGCTGATCCCACTTGAGAGACAGGGACACCAGGATTGGTGCGGGCATCAGGCAGGACTGGCAGAAGAGCATGGCTGAGACACAGGAGGCTGGCACGGCTGAGCCACAGCGCTGGCAGAGACACGGCAGAGAACACAGGGATGGCAGGAACACAGGACTGACAGGAAACACAGGACTGGCAGGAAACACAGGACTGGCAGGAAACACAGGACTGGCAGGAAACACAGGACTGGCAGGAAACACAGGACTGGAAGGTACGGCAGGATTGGCAGGAACACTGGATTGGAAGGCACGGCAGAGAACACAGGACAGGTTGATGTGGTGTATGAAGGAACAGGTAGGGACCTGTTCACACTGGAGGTGCAGGAATGGATATGTAGTATGGAGAAACAGGTTGGGGCCTGTTCACACTGGAAGAGATCCGCAAGGCTGCGGATAGGAGCGGTAGAGCAGCAAGAGATAGCGCAGCAATAAAAGCAAAGCAGAGCAGAACCACAAGGAATGTGGAGAAGAGCTGCAGCAAGAGATTCTTACAGCAACGGGAGCAGAGCAGAGATGAACGGAGCAGAACCGCAAGGAATGCAGAGAGGAGCTGCAGAAAGATTCTTACAGCAACGGGAGCGGAGCAGAGATGAACGGAGCAGAACCACAAGGAATGCGGAGAGGAGCTGCAGAAAGAGATTCTTACAGCAACGGGAGCGGAGCAGAGATGAACGGAGCAGAACCACAAGGAATGCGGAGAGGAGCTGCAGAAAGAGATTCTTACAGCAACGGGAGCAGAGATGAACGGAGCAGAACCGCAAGGAATGCGGAGAGGAGCTGCAGAAAGAGATTCTTACAGCAACGGGAGCGGAGCAGAGATGAACGGAGCAGAACCACAAGGAATGCAGAGAGGAGCTGCAGAAAGAGATTCTTACAGCAATGGGAGTGGAGCAGAGATGAACGGAGCAGAACCGCAGGAGTGCAGATCAGAGGTAAAAGCCACAAGGGTACAGAGCAGGCAGAGCTGCAAGAGTGCAGAGCATAAGCAGACTGAGAACACAAGGAAAGACACAGCAGAGAAGGAAGCCACAGAAAAGGAGACGGAGATAAGACTAAGTACAGACAAGGCCATGGAACAAGACACAAGGACAAAGACACAGGGACCAGGATATTCTGCCTCCTGGAGGGCGGACAACAAGAACAAGGCAAAAATACAGAGTAGAGCCTCCAGCGAGGGAGTAACATAGAGCAAGGCCTGGCAAACTCAGCAGCTAGACACTAACTGAGCAAACACATTGCACAGGCCCAGAACACTGGGTGGAGCTGCACTATATACTGGAGGCCTCTTGGTAATTGGTCAGGAACGGATAGACAGATGCACCTGATTCCTATAAGAACCAGAGAGTTCAGGCGCCGGCCCCCTATACACACAGCCATGAGGCATGCAGAGAGCAGAGACATAGAACATGGTGCTGGCAAGAAACAGAAACCACAACATGACCTGGAGCAGTGGGTAAGATAGTGTGAGAGATGAGAGGCCATGCCGTGATGCCAGCAGAGTTGTTACACTACCCTTAGCTTACGTTGCACTGTAGCACAAGTAGTCTTTGATCTTTTGCCAATAAGACAACACATGGGCACTTGTACCCCTGTATATGTCCTTTCTTTAGTCCAAAATATGACCACTAGGCACAATTAATTCAATTTTTATGTATAAGGGTTTCTTTTGCTTATATGCTGGATAACTTAGGTCCATATATTTAATGGACAGGATCTAGCCAATAATCATATAGGCATTTATGCTAATATGATAACATGTGGTGATTGTCACGCCTTCCCACACACGAAAGGCACCTTGTTGATATTTGTCGTTGTGTTTATATATGTATTTTTATTTTTAAATTATGCTTAATAAAAACGTTTTTGTAATTTTATAAAACGAACACGCTTTCTCTATTGGTTATTAGTGTGTTTTCCAGGCAATTTGATTACGCTGGGTCACACTGTTGGATTATATAGGGTTGCAATATTGTTGCAATAAAGCAGTACTCAGAGAGCTGGAAAATATGTATTTGGAAGAAGACAGTATTTTCAATAAGACAAATTTCATTTCTCCAGTTCTGTGTTAGCTACATGTCTCACAGTGGTAACTCCCCCTTTCATTTAAAAGAAGATCTGTAGGCTATTATATATATATATATATATATATATATATATATATATATATATATATATATATATATATATATATATATATATATATATATATATATATATATATATATATATATATATATACACACTACAGACCAAAAGTCACACCTTCTCATTTAATTATTTTTCTGCATTTTCATGACTATGACAATTGTACATTCACACTGTGTTTGCATTTAGTTGGACCATCATTTATTTTTCAACAGGACAATGACCCCAAACACTTCTAGGCTGTGTTAGGGCTGTTTGACCAAGAAGGAGAGTGATGGGGTGGTATGCTTGATGACATGGCCTCCACAGTCACCAGACCTGAACCCAATCGAGATGGTTTGGGGTGAGCTGGACCGCAGAGTGAAGGCAAAAGGGCCAACAAGTGCTAAGCATCTCTGGGAACTCTTTCAAGATTGTTGGAAGACCATTCCCGGTGACTACCTCTTGAAGCCCATCAAGAGAATGCCAAGAGTGTGCAAAGCAGTCATCAAAGCAAAAGATGGCTACTTTGAAGAACCTAGAATATAAGACATATTTTCAGTTGTTTCACACTTTTTTGTTAAGTATATAATTCCACATGTGTTAATTCATAGTTTTGATGCCTTCAGTGTGAATGTACAATTTTCACAGTCATGAAAAATCTTTAAATGAGAAGGTGTGTCCAAACTTTTGGTCTGTACTGTATATATATATATATAATATATACTGTATATATAAACAAAAGTCAGGTAGGCTAAGGTTAAGTCATAAGCAGGACTTGATTAGATACACCTGACATATTTTAAACAAGTGCATGTGGGATAGCTGCGGAGACACCATCACGTGTTTCTCAACGCAAGCAGTGAATAGCCAGGCCTTTCCCCGGGAAGGAACAACCACGGGAAGGGCAGCTGTCATGATCTCAATGGCAAGAGAACATAGCATAAGCATATATAGGAACTAGCTCTTGGAAGATGGGAACTGAGCTGACCATGAACTAAACCTAACGCACAACTAGCAGTGGCCGGGTAGCATGCCTACGTTGATTCTAGATGCCCAGCCCAGCCGGAGGACTAAATAAAGCTAGCAGAGGAAAATATTAGTCCTAGCTCACCTCTAGAGAAATACCCCGAAAGGAGACAGAGGCCCCCCACATGTATTGGCGGTGAGTTGAGATGAAATAACAAACGTAGTATGAAAATAGGTTTAGCAAATTTGAGGTCCACTTACTACATAGCAGAAGACAGAAAGGACACTTTCATGGTCAGCTGAAAACCCTATCAAAAAACACCATCCAGAAATTACTTTAAAACTCTGGCATTAACTCATAACACCAGAGTGGCAATTCCCGTTCACAAGAGCTTTCCAGACACAGTAACGAAACTACAGCTGTGAACTGGAACAAAATGCAAAAACAAACATGGACAAGAGTCCAACTTATCTAGTAGTTGTCTAGGAGCAGGAACAAGCACAGAGAGGCTTCTGATAACATTGTTGACCGGCAAGCAACTAACAGAGCAGCAAGGTTATATAACGACTCCCACATCTTGATGGGAACAGGTGAACAGAGAAGATGAAGACACCAGTTCAATTCCACCAGTAGCCACCGGGGGAGCCCAGAATCCAAATTCACAACAGTACCCCCCCCTCAAGGAGGGGGCACCGAACCCTCACCAGAACCACCAGGGCGATCAGGATGGGCCCTATGAAAGGCACGAACCAGATCGGAGGCATGAACATCAGATGCATTCACCCAAGAATTATCCTCCTGGCCGTATCCCTTCCACTTGACCAGATACTGGAGTCTCCGTCTGGAAACACGAGAGTCCAAGATTTTCTCCACAACGTACTCCAACTCACCCTCAACCAACACCGGAGCAGGAGGCTCAACGGAAGGCACAACCGGTACCTCATACCTGCGCAATAATGACCGATGAAAAACGTTATGAATAGAAAAGGATGCAGGGAGGTCCAAACGGAAGGAAACAGGGTTAAGAATCTCCAATATCTTATACGGGCCGATAAACCGAGGCTTAAATTTAGGAGAAGAGACCCTCATAGGGACAAAACGAGAAGACAACCACACCAAATCCCCAACAGAAAGCCGAGGACCAACACGACGGTGGCGGTTGGCAAAAAGCTGAGTCTTCTCCTGGGACAACCTCAAATTGTCCACCACCTGCCCCCAGATCTGATGCAATCTCTCCACCAGAGCATCCACTCCAGGACAATCCGAAGATTCCACCTGACCAGAGGAAAATCGAGGATGAAACCCCGAATTACAGAAAAACGGGGACACCAAAGTGGCAGAGCTGGCCCGATTATTGAGAGCGAACTCCGCCAATGGCAAAAAAGCAACCCAATCATCCTGGTCAGCAGACACAAAACACCTCAGATATGTCTCCAGGGTCTGATTAATCCGCTCGGTCTGGCCATTCGTCTGAGGATGGAAAGCGGACGAAAAAGATAAATCTATGCCCATCCTAGCACAGAATGCCCGCCAAAATCTAGACACGAATTGGGTCCCTCTGTCAGAAACGATATTCTCAGGAATACCATGCAAACGAACAACATTTTGAAAAAACAGAGGAACCAACTCGGAAGAAGAAGGTAACTTGGGCAGAGGAACCAAATGGACCATCTTAGAAAAACGGTCACACACCACCCAGATGACAGACATCTTCTGAGAAACAGGCAGATCTGAAATAAAATCCATCGAGATGTGCGTCCAAGGCCTCTTAGGAATAGGCAAGGGCAACAATAATCCACTAGCCCGAGAACAACAAGGCTTGGCCCGAGCACAAACGTCACAAGACTGCACAAAGCCTCGCACATCTCGTGACAGGGAAGGCCACCAGAAGGACCTTGCCACCAAATCCCTGGTACCAAAAATGCCAGGATGACCTGCCAACGCAGAAGAATGAACCTCAGAGATGACTCTACTGGTCCAATCATCAGGAACAAACAGTTTATCAGGTGGGCAACGATCAGGTCTCTCCGCCTGAAACTCCTGCAAGGCCCGCCGCAGGTCTGGAGAAACGGCTGACAATACCACTCCATCCTTAAGGATACCTGTGGGCTCAGAGTTACCAGGCGAGTCAGGCTCAAAACTCCTAGAAAGGGCATCCGCCTTAACATTCTTAGAACCCGGTAGGTATGACACCACAAAATTAAACCGAGAGAAAAATAATGACCAGCGCGCCTGTCTAGGATTCAGGCGCCTGGCGGTCTCAAGATAAATCAAATTTTTGTGGTCAGTCAATACCACCACCTGATGTCTGGCCCCCTCGAGCCAATGGCGCCACTCCTCAAAAGCCCACTTCATGGCCAAAAGCTCCCGATTCCCAACATCATAATTCCGCTCAGCGGGCGAAAATTTACGGGAAAAGAAGGCACAAGGCCTCATCACGGAGCAGTCAGAACTTTTCTGCGACAACACTGCCCCAGCTCCGATCTCAGAAGCGTCGACCTCAACCTGAAAAGGTAGAGCAACATCAGGCTGACGCAACACAGGGGCAGAGGAAAAACGGCGCTTAAGCTCCCGAAAGGCCTCCACAGCATCAGGGGACCAATCAGCAACATCAGCACCCTTCTTAGTCAAATCGGTCAATGGCTTAGCAATATCCGAAAAACCAGCAATAAATCGACGATAAAAGTTAGCAAAGCCCAAAAATTTCTGAAGACTCTTAAGAGAAGAGGGCTGCGTCCAATCACAAATAGCTTGAACCTTGACAGGATCCATTTCAATGGAAGAGGGGGAAAAAATATATCCCAAAAAGGAAATCCTCTGTACCCCAAAAACACACTTAGAACCCTTCACACACAAAGAATTAGACCGCAAAACCTGAAAAACCCTCCTGACTTGCTGGACATGAGAGTCCCAGTCATCCGAAAAAATCAGAATATCATCCAGATACACAATCATAAATTTATCCAAATAATCGCGAAAAATATCATGCATAAAGGACTGGAAAACTGACGGAGCATTAGAAAGACCAAAAGGCATCACTAAATACTCAAAGTGGCCCTCGGGCGTATTAAATGCGGTTTTCCACTCATCCCCCTGCCTGATTCGCACCAAATTATACGCCCCACGAAGGTCAATCTTAGAGAACCACTTGGCCCCCTTTATGCGAGCAAACAAATCAGTCAGCAACGGCAATGGGTATTGATATTTAACAGTGATTTTATTCAAAAGCCGATAATCAATACATGGTCTCAAAGAGCCGTCTTTTTTTGACACAAAGAAAAAACCGGCTCCTAAGGGAGATGACGATGGACGAATATGTCCCTTTTCCAAGGACTCCTTTATATATTCTCGCATAGCAGCATGTTCAGGCACAGACAGATTAAATAAACGACCCTTTGGGTATCTACTACCCGGGATGAAATCTATGGCACAATCGCACTCTCGGTGCGGAGGTAACGAACCAAGCTTGGATTCTTCAAAGACGTCACGATAGTCAGACAGGAACTCAGGAATTTCAGAGGGAATGGATGATGAAATGGAAACCACAGGTACATCCCCATGAGCCCCCTTACATCCCCAGCTCAACACAGACATAGCTCTCCAGTCGAGGACTGGGTTGTGAGATTGCAGCCAAGGCAATCCTAGCACCAAATCATCATGTAGATTATACAGCACCAGAAAGCGAATAATCTCCTGGTGATCCGGATTAATACGCATAGTTACTTGTGTCCAGTATTGTGGTTTATTATTAGCCAATGGGGTGGAGTCAATCCCCTTCAGAGGAATAGAAGTCTCCAAAGGCTCTAAATCATACCCACAGCGTTTGGCAAAGGACCAATCCATAAGACTCAAAGCGGCGCCAGAGTCGACATAGGCGTCCGTGGTAATAGATGACAAAGAGCAAATCAGGGTCACAGATAGAATAAATTTAGACGGTAAGGTGCAAATGGAAACAGATTTACCAAGCTTTTTAGTGCGCTTAGAGCATGCTGATATAACATGAGTAGAATCACCACAATAGAAACACAACCCATTTTTCCGTCTAAAATTCTGCCGCTCGCTTCGGGACAGAATTCTATCACACTGCATACTCTCTGGCGACTTCTCAGTGGACACCGCCAGATGGTGCACTGGTTTGCGCTCCCGCAAACGCCTATCGATCTGAATAGCCATTGTCATGGACTCATTCAGACCCGCAGGCACAGGGAACCCCACCATAACATCCTTAATGGCATCAGAGAGACGCTCTCTGAAAGTCGCCGCCAGGGCGCACTCATTCCACTGAGTAAGCACAGACCATTTACGGAATCTTTGGCAGTAAATTTCCGCTTCATCTTGCCCCTGAGATAGGGACATCAAAGTTTTTTCTGCCTGAAGCTCCAAATGAGGTTCGTCATAAAGCAACCCCAAGGCCAGAAAAAACGCATCCACATTGAGCAACGCAGGATCCCCTGGTGTCAATGAAAAAGCCCAGTCTTGAGGGTCGCCCCGGAGCAAGGAAATCACAATCCTGACCTGCTGTGCAGGGTCTCCGGCAGAGCGAGATTTCAGAGACAAAAATAATTTGCAATTATTTCGAAAATTCTGAAACCCGGATCTATTCCCCGAGAAAAATTCCGGCAAAGGAATTCTCGGCTCAGATACAGGTGCATGACAAACAAAATCTTGCAAATTTTGTACCTTCGTGGCGAGATTATTCAAACCTGCAGTTACACTCTGAAGATCCATTACAAACAGGTGGACACAGAGCCATTCAAGGGTTAAGAGGAGGTAAGAAGCAGCTAGACAGCAATTAAGGGCTAGGCAGCCAAACTCTGAGGGGAAAAAAAAAAAAATTTCCCTTCAACACTTCTTTTTCTCCTGCTTCAGCCCAAACAATTAACACTTTGCGGGCCGGTCAAAGCTGTCATGATCTCAATGGCAAGAGAACATAGCATAAGCATATATAGGAACTAGCTCTTGGAAGATGGGAACTGAGCTGACCATGAACTAAACCTAACGCACAACTAGCAGTGGCCGGGTAGCATGCCTACGTTGATTCTAGATGCCCAGCCCAGCCGGAGGACTAAATAAAGCTAGCAGAGGAAAATATTAGTCCTAGCTCACCTCTAGAGAAATACCCCGAAAGGAGACAGAGGCCCCCCACATGTATTGGCGGTGAGTTGAGATGAAATAACAAACGTAGTATGAAAATAGGTTTAGCAAATTTGAGGTCCACTTACTACATAGCAGAAGACAGAAAGGACACTTTCATGGTCAGCTGAAAACCCTATCAAAAAACACCATCCAGAAATTACTTTAAAACTCTGGCATTAACTCATAACACCAGAGTGGCAATTCCCGTTCACAAGAGCTTTCCAGACACAGTAACGAAACTACAGCTGTGAACTGGAACAAAATGCAAAAACAAACATGGACAAGAGTCCAACTTATCTAGTAGTTGTCTAGGAGCAGGAACAAGCACAGAGAGGCTTCTGATAACATTGTTGACCGGCAAGCAACTAACAGAGCAGCAAGGTTATATAACGACTCCCACATCTTGATGGGAACAGGTGAACAGAGAAGATGAAGACACCAGTTCAATTCCACCAGTAGCCACCGGGGGAGCCCAGAATCCAAATTCACAACAGGCAGCATCCAATACAGGAAAACCACCTATGCCAAGCATGGTATCCATCCACAGACAGCTGTTTCGGGGTGTTTGCCCCTCATCAGTGTGGAGTAGGAATCTGGCTATTAGGAGCAGTGCCTAGTAAAAGGCTGTAAAGGCACAGATGATTGGCCTCGGGGAGACCAAAACATCCAACACCGCGGAGACACCATCACGTGTTTCTCAACGCAGTGATCCAGAACACTGCCCCCATCCCTTATGGGAAATATGCAAATGCATGTGGGATAGCTGCGGAGACACCATCACGTGTTTCTCAACGCAAGCAGTGAATAGCCAGGCCTTTCCCCGGGAAGGAACAACCACGGGAAGGGCAGCATCCAATACAGGAAAACCACCTATGCCAAGCATGGTATCCATCCACAGACAGCTGTTTCGGGGTGTTTGCCCCTCATCAGTGTGGAGTAGGAATCTGGCTATTAGGAGCAGTGCCTAGTAAAAGGTTGTAAAGGCACAGATGATTGGCCTCGGGGAGACCAAAACATCCAACACCGCAGAGACACCATCACGTGTTTCTCAACGCAGTGATCCAGAACACTGCCCCCATCCCTTATGGGAAATATACAAATGCATGTGGGATAGCTGCAGAGACACCATCACGTGTTTCTCAACGCAAGCAGTGAATAGCCAGGCCTTTCCCCGGGAAGGAACAACCACGGGAAGGGCAGCATCCAATACAGGAAAACCACCTATGCCAAGCATGGTATCCATCCACAGACAGCTGTTTCGGGGTGTTTGCCCCTCATCAGTGTGGAGTAGGAATCTGGCTATTAGGAGCAGTGCCTAGTAAAAGGCTGTAAAGGCACAGATGATTGGCCTCGGGGAGACCAAAACATCCAACACCGCGGAGACACCATCACGTGTTTCTCAACGCAGTGATCCAGAACACTGCCCCCATCCCTTATGGGAAATATGCAAATGCATGTGGGATAGCTGCGGAGACACCATCACGTGTTTCTCAACGCAAGCAGTGAATAGCCAGGCCTTTCCCCGGGAAGGAACAACCACGGGAAGGGCAGCATCCAATACAGGAAAACCACCTATGCCAAGCATGGTATCCATCCACAGACAGCTGTTTCGGGGTGTTTGCCCCTCATCAGTGTGGAGTAGGAATCTGGCTATTAGGAGCAGTGCCTAGTAAAAGGCTGTAAAGGCACAGATGATTGGCCTCGGGGAGACCAAAACATCCAACACCGCGGAGACACCATCACGTGTTTCTCAACGCAGTGATCCAGAACACTGCCCCCATACCTTATGGGAAATATGCAAATGCATGTGGGATAGCTGCAGAGACACCATCACGTGTTTCTCAACGCAAGCAGTGAATAGCCAGGCCTTTCCCCGGGAAGGAACAACCACGGGAAGGGCAGCATCCAATACAGGAAAACCACCTATGCCAAGCATGGTATCCATCCACAGACAGCTGTTTCGGGGTGTTTGCCCCTCATCAGTGTGGAGTAGGAATCTGGCTATTAGGAGCAGTGCCTAGTGAAACAAGAACAATGGCCTGTGTTCACTAGATGTGTGTCAGTCTACTGAATGATGCAGAATCAGATGAGTGATCAGCAAAAATGTGTGCTGAAACTGGGAAAGAGATATGCCAGGAGCTTTCTGTAAAGAGACTGCATGGATCAGCTAGGAAAGCTGAGCAGTCTGTGTTTTAGAGCAGCAGAGAGCTGTGTGGGAGCTGCAAGCTGCAGCTTGTTCCATGTGAACTGTGCCCAGAGTTGAACATTTCTGTCATGATATACACTCACTGGCCACTTTATTAGGTACACCTGTCCAACTTCTTGTTAACACTTAATTTCTAATCAGCCAATCACATGGCGGCAACTCAGTGCATTTAGGCATGTAGACATGGTCAAGACAATCTCCTGCAGTTCAAACCGAGCATCAGTATGGGGAAGAAAGGTGATTTGAGTGCCTTTGAACGTGGCATGGTTGTTGGTGCCAGAAGGGCTGGTCTGAGTATTTCAGAAACTGCTGATCTACTGGGATTTTCACGCACAACCATCTCTAGGGTTTACAGAGCATGGTCCGAAAAAGAAAAAAAATCCAGTGAGCGGCAGTTCTGTGGGCGGAAATGCCTTGTTGATGCCAGAGGTCAGAGGAGAATGGGCAGACTGGTTCGAGCTGATAGAAAGGCAACAGTGACTCAAATCGCCACCCGTTACAACCAAGGTAGGCCTAAGAGCATCTCTGAACGCACAGTGCGTCGAACTTTGAGGCAGATGGGCTACAGCAGCAGAAGACCACACCGGGTACCACTCCTTTCAGCTAAGAACAGGAAACTGAGGCTACAATTTGCACAAGCTCATCGAAATTGGACAGTAGAAGATTGGAAAAACGTTGCTTGGTCTGATGAGTCTCGATTTCTGCTGCGACATTCGGATGGTAGGGTCAGAATTTGGCGTAAACAACATGAAATCTTTGGGATGTGGTGGAATGGGAGATTCGCATCAGGGATGTGCAGCCGACAAATCTGCGGCAACTGTGTGATGCCATCATGTCAATATGGACCAAAATCTCTGAGGAATGCTTCCAGCACCTTGTTGAATCTATGCCACGAAGAATTGAGGCAGTTCTGAAGGCAAAAGGGGTCCAACCCGTTACTAGCATGGTGTACCTAATAAAGTGGCCAGTGAGTGTATATAGCAACCCCACGGGGGTGCTGTCAGTGGATGGCAGAACACACACACAATGGGATGGAAATGAGAAGAGGAAGGCTCTACCGATAGGGAATTAGGGATGGTCACCACCTGAACTTAAAACCTGAGTCTGTCCCTGCACTCCGCTCATGCTCTAAGTGGGTCCTTCCCCCCAACGCCATCAGGAACCTCACCCCTCGCTTTCACCTAGCACTGCTCTGGCTAGTGCACTGACCGGTAAGAGCACTAGCCTCACCACTGCAGATGGAACAACACAGGGGACAGTGACAAACGTAAGGCAGATGAGGAAAAAATACCACACTTAGCTTCCAGACTCCGCTGCCAAGCTCCACACTGCAGATGACACAGAAGCCGGACTACAGACTCCAGAAACAGCAGACACCAGAGAGCTGCCACTGCAAGGCTGATCTCCATAAAGAAACTCTATCACCAACAGTCAGCTGATGCATCAGGTGACCATTTAAAGGATGGTGGGAGTGGTCACCACCCACATCAGCTGACCTAACAACTGTTCAGTTACCATAGATTGTCAGCAGGGGAAACTGATATTAACCCTCGCTGGTCCTGAAAGGAAAAAAGCATCATTTAAAGCACAGTGGAAACAGGGCTGCCACGAATCCAAAAACAGTTTGTGACCATTTCTTTTTAGCGATGGAAGCTGCTGGAGCTCGGGCTGAAGGAGATGCTGAGGCTAGTGGATCGGGCCTCTTCTGTGTATGAAGCTTGCTCTGGAAGAAAGGACTGTAATCTGTAATCTGAGCCTTCACTGACATATGTGCACTGCTAAATTATCTTTTAATTTGCTGTTATACCTTTGTGCCCAGAATAGGCTGTTTTTGTGTTTGAATCTCTTGGTGGCTTATGAAAGCAATAAAACTGCACCTGCTTGTACCAAACCACATTGCCTTTATGAATGCTACCTAATGCTCATCTGAAAGCAAGAATTTCTACTATACAAATATATATATATATATATATATATATATATATATATATATAGATATATATCTATATATATCACCCTCCCACCCTCCACAAAGCCAGTGACTCTGTCACAATAATATATATATATATATATATATATATATATATATATATATATATATATATATATATATATATCTATTAGCAAAACAAGGGGAAACAGCACCACAAAATTAAAAAAGTGATCTTTAGTGCCCAATGGCGTGGCGACGTTTCGAATATACAGTCCTTTCTCAAGTCTTGAGTTATTTTGTGTGGTGATGTGGGGGGGCGGGATTATGTGTGGTGATGGGTTGGGGGTCGGGATTATGTGTGGTGATGTGTTGGAGGTGCGGGATTACGTGTGGTGATGTGGTGGGGGGGCAGGATTATGTGTGGTGATGTGGTGGGCAGGCGGGATTATGTGTCGTGATGTGGTGGGCGGGCGGGATTATGTGTGGTGATGTGGTGGGGGGGTGTAATTATGTGTCGTGATGTGGTGGGGGGTGGGATTATGTGTGGTAATGTGGTGGGGGGCAGGATTATGTGTGGTAATGTGTGGGGCCTGGATTATGTGTGGAAATGTGTTGGGGGCAGGGTTATCTGTAGTAATGTGGTGGGGGGTGGGATTATGTGTGGTAATGTGGTGGTGGCGGGATTATGTGTGGTAATGTGGTGGGGGGCAGCATTATGTGTGGTGATGTGGGGGGGTTATGTGTGGTAATGTGGTGGGGGGCAGGATTACGTGTGGTAATGTGGCGTGGCGGGATTATGTGTGGTAATGTGGTGGGGGGGCGGCATTATGTGTGGTGATGTGGTGGGTGGATTATGCATGGTAATGTGGTGGGGGGCGGGATTTTGTGTGGTAATGTGGTGGGGGGCGGGATTATGTGTGGTAATGTGGTGGGGGCAGGATTATGTGTGGTAATGTGGCGTGGCGGGATTATGTGTGGTAATGTGGTGGGGGGGCGGCATTATGTGTGGTGATGTGGTGGGTGGATTATGCATGGTAATGTGGTGGGGGGCGGGATTTTGTGTGGTAATGTGGTGGGGGGCGGGATTATGTGTGGTAATGTGGTGGGGGCAGGATTATGTGTGGTAATGTGGTGGGGGGCGGGATTATGTGTGTTGATCTGGTGGGGGCGGGATTATGTGTGGCAATTGGGTGGGGGGGCGGGATTATGTGTGGTGATGTGTTTTGGGGCGGGATTATGTGTGGTGATGTGTTGGGGGCGGGATTATGTGTGGTGATGTGTTGGGGGGCGGGATTATGTGTGGTAATGTGGTGGGGCGGGATTACATGTGGTGATGTGGGGGTGGGATTATGAGTGGTAATTGGGTGGGGGGCGGGATTATGTGTGGTGATGTGTTGGGGGGCAGTATTATGTGTGGTGATGTGTTGGGGTCGGGATTATTTGTGGTGATTTGTTGAAGGGGCGGGATTATGTGTGGTGATGTGGTGGGGGGCAGGATTGTGTGTGGTGATGTGGTGCGGATTGTGTGTGGTAATGGGGTGGGGGGTGGGATTGTGTGTGGTAATGGGGTGGGGGGCGGGATTGTGTGTGGTGATGTGGTGGGGGCAGAGCTACTGTGCAGGGGGCACGATTAGTGAGTAATCATGATGCCTCTTATATATATAGATATATACAGTACAGACCAAAAGTTTGGACACATCTTCTCGTTTAAAGATTTTTCTGTATTTTCATGACTGAAAATTTTAAATTCACACTGAAGGCATCAAAACTATGAATTAACACATGTGAAATTATACACTTAACAAAAAAAGTGTGAAACAACTGAAAATATGTCTTATATTCTAGGTTCTTCAAAGTTGCCACGTTTGCTTTGATGACTGCTTTGCACACTCTTGTCATTCTCTTGATGAGCTTCAAGTGGTATTCACCGGAAATGGTCTTCCAACAATCTTGAAGGAGTTCCCAGAGATGCTTAGCACTTGTTGGCTTTTTTTCCTTCAATCTGTAGTCCAGCTCACCCCAAACCATCTCGATTGGGTTCAGGTCTGGTGACTGTGGAGCCCAGGTCATCTGGCATAGCACCCCATCACTCTCTTTCTTGGTCAAACAGCCCTTACACAGCCTGGAGGTGTGTTTGGGGTCATTGTCCTGTTGAAAAATAAATGATGGTCCAACTAAATGCAAACTGGATGGAATAGCATGCCGCTGCAGGTTGCTGTGGTAGCCATGCTGGTTCAGTATGCCTTCAATTTTGAATAAATCCCCAACAGTGTCACCAGCAAATCACCCCCACACCATCACACCTCCTCCTCCATGCTTCACGGTGGGAACCAGGCATGTAGAGTCCATCCGATCACCTTTTCTGCATTGCACAATGGGCTGGTTGTTGGAACCAAAGATCTCAAATTTGGACTCATCAGACCAAAGCACAGATTTCCACTGGTCTAGTGTCCATTCCTTGTGTTCTTTACCCCAAACAAGTCTCTTCTGCTTGTTGCCTGTCCTTAGCAGTGGTTTCCTAGCAGCTATTTTACCATGAAGGCCTGCTGCACAAAGTCTCCTCTTAACAGTTGTTAAAGAGATGTGTCTGCTGCTAGAACTCTGTGTGGCATTGACCTGGTCTCTAATCTGAGATGCTGTTAACCTGCGATTTCTGAGGTTGGTGACTCGGGTAAACTTATCCTCTGAAGCAGAGGTGACTCTTGGTCTTCCTTTCCTGGGGTGATCCTCATGTGAGCCAGTTTCTTTGTAGCGCTTGATGGTTTTTTGCAAATGCACTTGGGGACACTTTCAAAGTTTTCCCAATTTTTCGGACTAACTGACCTTCATTTCTTAAAGTAATGATAGCCACTCATTTTTCTTTACTTAGCTGCTTTTTTCTTGCCATAATACAAATTCTAACAGTCTATTCAGTAGGACTATCAGCCGTGTATCCACCAGACTTCTGCTCAACACAACTGATGGTCCCAACCCCATTTATAAGGCAAGAAATCCCACTTATTAAACCTGAGAGGGCACACCTGTGAAGTGAAAACCATTTCCGGTGACTACCTCTTGAAGCTCATCAAGAGAATGCCAAGAGCGTGCAAAGCAGTCATCAAAGCAAAAGGTGGCTACTTTGAAGAACCTAAAATATAAGACATATTTATAGTGCTTTGGAACAAAGCACTATACTGTTATTCCACCGTGGTAAACTTCTTCTTATTCTTATTATTCAGTCCGCACGTAATGCGGCCCGAACCGCTAAACTCACAGACTCCAGTGAGGTGTCATTTCGAAGCCAGCGTTCCTGAGAGGTGTGCTAAGTATTTTTCGTGTCGATCGGATTTGTAGTTTTTGCGCAATTTGTGTTTGAAAAAAGTCTTTCAATGCGTTTCAATGGAGAAATTTTCCTATACGTTTATAATGGGCTGGTTTCTGAGGCAATTTCTAAAAATAACTGCCACCTGGCTGATTAGCTCATTGATATGCGCAGTCAGACACAGTTACTATGCCAACTCCTATGAAATCTACATCAGCTCACCAGGTCACAAGTTTTGTCAGATAATATCAGCTCTTAAAGTGACAGTACAGCACAATTCCAAACCACTATCCGTAGTCTTATGATTATTAGACTGTGGCCCGATTCTAACTCATCGGGTATTCTAGAATATGCATGTCCACGTAGTATATTGCACAGCCACGCAGTATACAGTGCAGAGCCGTGCAGTACACAGCGCAGAGCCGCGCAGTACACAGCGCAGAGCCGCGCAGTACACAGCGCAGAGCCGCGCAGTATAAAGCGCAGAGCCGCGCAGTACACAGCGCAGAGCCGCACAGTACACAGCGCAGAGCCGTGCAGTACACAGCGCAGAGCCGCGCAGTATAAAGCGCAGAGCCGTGCAGTACACAGCGCAGAGCCGCGCAGTACACAGCGCAGAGCCGTGCAGTACACAGCGCAGAGCCGCGCAGTATAAAGTGCAGAGCCGTGCAGTACACAGCGCAGAGCCGCGCAGTACACAGCGCAGAGCCGCGCAGTACACAGCGCAGAGCCGCGCAGTATAAAGCGCAGAGCCGCGCAGTACACAGCGCAGAGCCGCGCAGTACACAGCGCAGAGCCGTGCAGTACACAGCGCAGAGCCGCGCAGTTTAAAGCGCAGAGCCGTGCAGTACACAGCGCAGAGCCGCGCAGTACACAGCGCAGAGCCGTGCAGTACACAGCGCAGAGCCGCGCAGTATAAAGCGCAGAGCCGTGCAGTACACAGCGCAGAGCCGCGCAGTACACAGCGCAGAGCCGCGCAGAGCCGCGCAGTACACAGCGCAGAGCCGCGCAGTATAAAGCGCAGAGCCGCGCAGTATAAAGCGCAGAGCCGCGCAGTACACAGCGCAGAGCCGCGCAGTACACAGCGCAGAGCCGTGCAGTACACAGCGCAGAGCCGCGCAGTATAAAGCGCAGAGCCGTGCAGTACACAGCGCAGAGCCGCGCAGTACACAGCGCAGAGCCGTGCAGTACACAGCGCAGAGCCGCGCAGTATAAAGCGCAGAGCCGTGCAGTACACAGCGCAGAGCCGTGCAGTACACAGCGCAGAGCCGCGCAGTACACAGCGCAGAGCCATGCAGTACACAGCGCAAAGCCGCGCAGTATAAAGCGCAGAGCCGCGCAGTATAAAGCGGAGAGCCGCGCAGTACACAGCGCAGAGCCGAGCAGTACACAGCGCAGAGCTGCGCAGTAGACAGCGCAGAGCCGTGCAGTACAGAGCGCAGAGCCGCGCAGTATACCGCGCAGAGCCGTGCAGTACACAGCGCAGAGCCGCGCAGTACACAGCGCAGAGCCGAGCAGTACACAGCGCAGAGCCGCGCAGTACACAGCGCAGAGCCGCGCAGTACACAGCGCAGAGCCGCGCAGTATACAGCGCAGAGCTGCGCAGTACACAGCGCAGAGCCGCGCAGTACAGAGCGCAGAGCCGCACAGTATAAAGCGCAGAGCCGCGCAGTACACAGCGCAGAGCCGCGCAGTACACAGTGCAGAGCCACCCAGTATACAGCGCAGAGCCGCGCAGTACGCAGCGTAGAGCCACGCAGTATGCAGCGCAGAGCCGCGCAGTATACAGCGCTGAGCCGCGTAGTATACAGCGCAGAGCCCCGCAGTATACAGTGCAGAGCCCCGCAGTATACAGCGCAGACACGCGCAGTACACAGCACGGACACGCGCAGTACACAGCGCAGAGCCGCGCAGTACACAGCGCAGAGCCGCGTAGTATACAGCGAAGAGCCACGCAGTATATAGCGCAGAGCCGCGCAGTACAAAGCGCAGAGCTGCGCAGAGCTGCGCAGTATACAGCGCAGAGCCGCGCAGTATACAGCGCAGAACGCGCAGTACACAGTGCAGAGCCGCGCAGTACACAGCGCAGAGCCGTGCAGTACACAGCGCAGAGCCGCGCAGTACACAGCGCAGAGCCACGCAGTATACAGCGCAGAGCCGCGTAGTATACAGCGCAGAGCCGCGTAGTATACAGCGCAGAGCCACGCAGTATACAGCACAGAGCCACGCAGTATACAGCGCAGAGCCACGTAGTTATACTGCCCAGTCACGTAGTATATTGTCCAGTCACATAGTATACTGCATATCCCTGTTAAAAAAAAAAAGAATTAAAATAAAAAAGTTACATACTCACCTCCTGGAGCGGCCGGTATCTGATGGTTGTTGCACCTCCTAGAGCGGCCGGTACACGATGCTTGTTGCACCTGGAGTGGCCGGTACCCGATGCTTGTTGCGCGCTCCGGTCCCAAGAGTGCATTGCGGTCTCACGAGATGATGACGTAGCGGTGTTGTGAGACAGAAAGACGGAAGTGCCCTTAGATAATTAGATAGTAGATTACCCCGCTCACCAATTCGGAACCCGAGAGGCCCGGCCCACCAAATCGGACCCCGAGGGGCCCGGCCCACCAAATCAGACCCAGAGTGACCCCTTCCACCAAATCGGACCCAGAGTGACCCCTTCCACCAAATCGGGCCCAGAGTGACCCCGCCCACCAAATCGGACCCAGAGTGACCCCACCCACCAAATCGGACCCTGAGGTGCCCAGCCCACCAAATCAGACCCTGAGGTGCCCAGCCCACCAAATCGGACCGAGTGACCCCACCCACCAAATTGGTCCCTAAGGTGCCCCGCCCACCAAATCGGACCCAGAGTGGCTCCGCCCACCGAATCGGACCCAGAGTGGCCGCGCCCACAGAATCGGACCAAAAGTGACCCCGCCCACCGAATCGGACCTAGATTTACCCCGCCCACAAAATCAGACCCAGATTGACCCAACCCACCAAATCGGACCGCCTGAGGGGCACCCAAGTGTGAAAGTCTTGCAGGGGCAGCCCGGGCACCATTCCAAAGCACTATCTGTAGTTCCTTCAGGAAATACCCATCTAGTTCTTATTATTATTCAGTCCGCACGTAATGCGGCCCGAACCGCTTCACTCACAGACTCCAGTGAGGTGTCATTTCGAAGCCAGCGTCCCCAAGAGGTGTGCTAAGTATTTTTCGTGTCGATCGGATTTGTAGTTTTGGCGCAATTTGCGTTTGAAAATGTTTTTTCCCCTCATTGTAATGCTTTTCAATAGGGAAATTTTCACATAGGTTATAATGGCCGGGTTTCTGAGGCAATTTGAAATGTACCTGCCACCTGGCTGATTAGCTCATTGATATGCTCAGTCAGGCCCAGTTACTATGCCAACGCCTGCGAACTGTACATGACCCTAGCAGGACAGTTTTGGCAGATAATATCAGCTCTTAAAGTGATAGCACAGCACAATTTCAAAGCACTATCTATAGTCTTATTATAAATATTGCCCCGCTCACCAAATCGGACCCAGCCCGCCAAATCGGACCCAGAGTGGCGCCGCCCGCCAAATCGGACCCAGAGTGGCGCCGCCCGCCAAATCGGACCCAGAGTGGCCCCGCCCGCCAAATCAGACCCAGAGTGGCGCCGCCCGCCAAATCGGACCCAGAGTGGCGCCGTTCGGCCAAATCGGACCCAGAGTGGCGCAGCCCGCCAAATCGGACCCAGAGTGGCGCCGCCCGCCAAATCGGACCCGGAGTGGCGCCGCCCGCCAAATCGGACCCGGAGTGGCGCCGCCCGCCAAATCGGACCCGGAGTGGCGCCGCCCGCCAAATCGGACCCGGAGTGGCGCCGCCCGCCAAATCGGACCCGGAGTGGCGCCGCCCGCCAAATCGGACCCGGAGTGGCGCCGCCCGCCAAATAGGACCCGGAGTGGCGCCGCCCGCCAAATCGGACCCGGAGTGGCGCCGCCCGCCAAATCGGACCCGGAGTGGCGCCGCCCACCAAATCGGACCCCGAGTGGCGCCGCCCGCCAAATCGGACCCGGAGTGGCGCCGCCCGCCAAATCGGACCCGGAGTGGCGCCGCCCGCCAAATCGGACCCGGAGTGGCGCCGCCCGCCAAATCGGACCCAGAGTGGCGCCGCCTGCCAAATCGGACCCAGAGTGGCGCCGCCCGCCAAATCGGACCCAGAGTGGCGCCGCCCGTCAAATCGGACCCAGAGTGACCCGGGCCACCGAATCGGACCCAGAGTGACCCGGGCCACCCAATCGGACCCAGAGTGACCCGGGCCACCCAATCGGACCCAGAGTGACCCGGGCCACCCAATCGGACCCAGAGTGACCCGGGCCACCAAATCGGACCCAGAGTGACCCGGGCCACCAAATCGGACCCAGAGTGACCCGGGCCACCAAATCGGACCCAGAGTGACCCGGGCCACCAAATCGGACCCAGAGTGACCCGGGCCACCAAATCGGACCCAGAGTGACCCGGGCCACCAAATCGGACCCAGAGTGACCCGGGCCACCAAATCGGACCCAGAGTGACCCGGGCCACCAAATCGGACCCAGAGTGACCCGGCCCACCAAATCGGACCCAGAGTGACCCGGGCCACCAAATCGGACCCAGAGTGACCCGGGCCACCAAATCGGACCCAGAGTGACCCGGGCCACCAAATCGGACCCAGAGTGACCCGGGCCACCAAATCGGACCCAGAGTGACCCGGGCCACCAAATCGGACCCAGAGTGACCCGGCCACCAAATCGGACCCAGAGTGACCCGGGCCACCAAATCGGACCCAGAGTGACCCGGGCCACCAAATCGGACCCAGAGTGACCCGGGCCACCAAATCGGGCCCAGAGTGACCCGGGCCACCAAATCGGGCCCAGAGTGACCCGGGCCACCAAATCGGGCCCAGAGTGACCCGGGTTGACCAAATCGGGCCCAGAGTGACCCGGGCCACCAAATCGGGCCCAGAGTGACCCGGGCCACCAAATCGGACCAAGAGTGACCCGGGCCACCAAATGGGACCAAGAGTGACCCGGGCCACCAAATGGGACCCAGAGTGACCCGGCGCACCAAATGGGACCCAGAGTGACCCGGGCCACCAAATGGGACCCAGAGTGACCCGGGCCACCAAATCGGACCCAGAGTGACCCGGCCCACCAAGCCTCAACCCTGAGGGGCTACAACTACCAAACCAGCGCCTGAGGGGCACCCAAGTGTGAAAGTCTTGCAGGGGCAGCCCGGGCACCATTCCAAAGCACTATCTGTAGTTCCTTCAGGAACTCTTTTATTTATAAAAAATACAAAACACAAACAAAAACAGAAATACACAACATATCTTACAAAAATAAAACCAGCATTTAAGAAGTCTTTCTTTTCCCACGCCTCTTAGAGTCTCTTAACTTCGCAGCTTTAGGAAACCCCCAGCAGGAAAATCATCACATCCATTTTTCCTAACCAATAGACAAATATAAAGTAAAGAAAAAACTCATTCGCACATACACTCACACATACACTCACACTCCCCACTATTTAATTACATATATACATATAAAACTAGAAAAGAAAATCTGGCCCATGCTGCCCAAAAAATAAAAGAAAAGGCCAACCTAGCTATACAAACTTAACACTCTATAACAGTCTATAACACTCTAAACACAGCAAATTCTTTTTTTTTTTTTTTATTTATTTATTTTTTTATTTATTTATTTATTTATTTATTTTTTTTTCCCCTCCACCCACACTGCCACCACGGGTCCATGCAAGTTCATGCCCTCTGAAAAATACACCACACTTTTTTCCCCCGGGTCCATGAAAGTTTCCATGCCCTTATATTGTTTCCAGGGTCCATATGCCCTTATGCAACCCCCCAACAAACACCCCCCACCCAACCTAAACTACACCCCCCACAACATACTAACTATACATACCACAAGATAAAATACAGACATAAAATTTTATTTACAGATCATAACTTTACTAACACAACATCAAAATACCACAATACCAAAACAACAGCTTTTAACCTGTAAGGCCCAAGTTCGGCACCTTCAAGCCCGATATCCATTAATTCTACCAGAACAAAACAAAAAGGCTAAGCGTGCCACACATCAGCCCACCACCAGGGAATAGGAGTCTGAAGAGGCCCTGACCCTAACACCAACACAAACACCCTGTCCCTACTTAACTAAGACTGTCCCTCAAAAAGCTGACCCTAACTATCCCTACCTGCCCCTATCTATCCCTACTCTACCTATCTTAACAATGCTAACTATCTGACTATCCCTAAACTGTCCCTCCCTATCCCTATCTATCCCTATATAACTGTCCCTCAACACACCACACCACCTTATCTTTCCCTATCCCAATCACACAACCAGTCTATCCCTAGAGTAAGAAGAGAAACCCCTCCAAAGTGAAGAGGCCCCCTTCCCACCCAGCCTCCCACACTCCTTGGAAGCCCCTAATCACTCAAGCCAAGCTTTCCCTCGGGTACGTATTAAAAGGAGAGACCCCTCCAAAGCCAAGAGGCCCTCCTCGCACCCAGCCTCCCAAACTCCAAAGAGCGCACCTTACCCAGGTCACCCAAGATGTTACTAACCACCTCATCCCGGGGGAGGGTTTTATGCTGTATTGAAACTAGGCACCGTGCATTCCAGGTGTAGAACCTAACAACTACACTAACTAGGAATAAAGTGCCCCGATCTCAGCCACCAAGGGATCTGAATGCCCCATAAGCCCACTCCGGATAGGAAAGGGATGCCAGCCTAGGCCAGCCTATGGAAGCACCCACCCGGTTATAGACCCCTGTATTAAAGGGACACTGAAGGAGGAAGTGCTCCATGCTTTCCAGCATGTCGCCACACTCTTCACGGGGACAACCCCGATCATCAGAGTTCCTGTACTTCAGATTGTCCCTCACATACAGCCTCCCATGGAAGCAGCGCCAGGCCAAGTCCCAAAACTTCGAGGGGATCCGTGAAGAATTTAACAACCCGAGCCCCCCCTCCAGATCCCGGCCTGGGCAATCTCTGAGCACCAGGGGCTTCTGGAAATGGGTCAACAGGACCCTACTGTCAAGGGATTTCCTCGACATGGTCCTGATTTCCCACATTCCCAGACCCCACCGGCGGATAACCTTCAGAGCCGGGGTAGCATAAGCCGGGAGATGTCCATGTGGTGTTCGTAGGTCCTTCACCTGCCCTCCTGTCTCCCATTCCTGGAAGAAAGGCCGAAACCATCCCCTGCAGGAGAATACCCACGGAGGAGCCCTCTCTGTCCAGAGGTTGGCAATGTTGGTCTTAAGAAAGGTGTTCACTAAGAACACCACTGGGTTGACCATACCCAACCCACCTAGTCTCCTCGTGCGGTACGTGACCTCCCTCTTGATTAGGTTAAGCCTGTTCCCCCATAACAATTGGAAGAACAGGCTATAGACCCGCGTCCAGAGAGACTCTGGCAAGATGCAGACGCTGCCCAGGTAAATTAACAAAGGAAGCAAATAACCCTTGGCCAAGCTGACCCTTTCCCTCAGGGTTAAAGACCAACCCTTCCACTGGTCCACCTTCTGGGCGGCAATCTTGAGCCTGCCTTCCCAATTTTGTTGGGGATAGTCCCCTGGGCCAAAATTGATGCCTAAGATCTTAGCGGAGGACTGGGGCCCTGGAAGGGTGTCCGGGAGATCAAAACTTGGATCTCCCCCTCCCAGCCAGAGACTCTCGCACTTTTCCCGGTTGATCATGGACCCGGATGCCTCCGAGTAGCGCACGACCTCAGACATGACCCAATCCGCCTCCTCTCTCGAGGATACAAAAAGGGAGACGTCGTCGGCGTACGCTACCACCCTCAGAGTGGCCCCCGGCTCCGCCCGGTCCATCCCGACTCCCACCAACGGTCCACGATCTACCCTCCTTAAGAAGGGATCGATCGCGAACACGTATAAAAGTGGGCTCAGAGGACAGCCCTGACGGACCCCGGAGCTCACCTCAAAAGAGTGACCAACCCAACCGTTCACGAGCGGGAAAGTCTCAGCCCCCTCATACAAGGTCTTTAACCAATTTACAAACCTCCCCGGCAGACCATACCTCAGAAGGACAGACCAGAGGTACTCATGATCCACCCGGTCAAAAGCCTTTGCCTGGTCTAAGGACAGCAAGTACCCCTTCCAGCGACCCGCAATGCCCTGCTCCACTGCCTCTCGGACACCGAGCACAGCACTAAAAGTACTGCGGCCTGGAACAGAACAGTGCTGAGCCCCCGAAAGGAGCCGAGGTGCAAACTTCACCAGCCGATTAAACAACACCTTTGCCAGAATCTTTCGGTCCGTATCGAGGAGCGCTATGGGACGCCAATTCTCGATACGGGACGGGTCCTTACCCTTTGACAAGATAATCAGGGCTGACTTCCTCATTGAACTGGGAAGAGCACCCAAGGAGAGGCACTCATTAAACACCTCAGTCAAGAGGGGGACCAAGGAGTCCCTAAAAGTCTTGTAAAACTCGGATGTTAAGCCATCCGGACCTGGCGATTTCTTGGGCCGGAGCCCATCAATGGCCAGTCTCACTTCCTCTTCCCTGATTACCTCGGCCAAAACATGAAGAGAGGGGTCATCTCCTGGCTCAGGAACAGTTTCAGCCAGGAAAGCCGACATCCCATCTCGATCCAGATCCCTCTTCCTCAAGAGGCGTGAGTAAAAGGACCTGACCACCTCCAGGATCCCTGATTTGGATCTGTTCAGGGAACCCGTACTGTCGATCAGTCCTGTCACCACCTTACAATTCACTGACATCTTACAGTTTCTGTAAGGGTCGGGCGAGCGGTACTTCCCGAAATCCCTCTCAAAAACCAAAGATGCGTGCCTATCATACTGACACCCCTTGAGCAAAGATTTCACTCTGGAGATTTCCTCTCGGTCACCTCCAGTCGAGACGAGCTGCTCGAGTTTCCTCCTCAGGTCTTGATACAAGCGATGCCTGTTCAGACTTCTGAGGCTCGAGAGCTGACGGAAGAACCCCGCCACCCTTTTCTTGAAGATCTCCCACCACTCAGACTTAGTACTACAGAGATCCAAAAGCGGTACCTGGCTCTGAAGAAAAGCCTCAAAGGATTGTCTCACCTCCGCCTCTTCCAGAAGGGATGAATTCAGCTTCCACAGCCCTCTTCCCATCCGGGGGGTCTCTGTAACATTCAGAGAAAAGAAAATTAAACAGTGATCGGAGAACTCCACCTCAACGGCGGACACTGCAGAAAAGATGGCGTCCTCCTTCAAAAAAAACCTGTCTATTCTAGACCTACTGCTACCTCTATGAAAGGTGAAACCCTCGTGACCTGGGGTGTGCCGTATGTGGACATCCACCAGGCGAGCTTCACTAGCTAGACTATTTAGGGCTATGCTATCATAAGCCAGGCGGCCTCCGGGACCTCCCCTATCACGGGATCTCGTAATGGTGTTGAAATCCCCACCGAAGACCACCTGCCGGCTCGTAAAAAGAAAGGGCTTGATCTTCATGAAGAGACATTTACGGTCCCACTTAGACTGTGGGCCGTAGATGTTTATGAGCCGAAGCTCCTGTCCCCTCATGAAGACGTCTAAGACCAGGCACCTCCCCATTTCTATCTCAATAACCCGTCGGCATTCCACCTCAGCGGTCTTAAAAAGGACCGCCACCCCGCTATACGGCTCGGCCGCAAGAGACCAGTATGAGGGCCCACACCTCCACTCCTTTTTTGCCTTGTGGATGACCCCCATGTCCGTTAGTCTGGTCTCCTGCAAAAACAAAATTTCAGCCTCAATTCGGGTGAAAAAATCAAAGGCCGCAAATCTAGCCGCATCAGACTTTATGCTGGCGACATTAATCGACGCTAGAGTCAACGGGGTGAGTTCAGCCATCATGGGTGATTAAGTTAGACAGCCTTCTTCTTCCCCACCCCATCCTCTTTACTTTTCCCCCCCGAAGAAGGGACTGGATCGGACATATTCTTCCTCTTTAAAGAGGATGAGGTATCCATTTTATTGGTATCCTCGCCTCTGGGTTCCGGGTCAGTCCCCCCCCCAGAGGAAACAACGTCCTCCGGAGGACAGACTGCGCTGCCCCCCGAAAGCCCCCCAGGTGCCGCCCCCGGCCCCTCACCCTCGACCTCCGACTCAGCAGAGTCCTCAAGGGCTTGGAACCGGTTGGAGAGGGCAACCAGAGGGGAGCCGGTGAGCCCTTCCGTTGGCACACCCACGGTCAGGGGAGGGGGCGAAGGACCAGAAGGCTTAACAACCTTCCTTTTCTTCTTCCCCCTTTTTTTGGTACGGTTTGCGTTACCACCCTGTTTTAATGTCGGCTGATCCGTGACCTCCTCATCCACACTTTCATACTGGGAGGAGTTGTCGGAGTCAGCCCTGTTGTCCTCCCTCTCCATCCTCCTGATCTCCTCGCACACTTCCGCCTCCCCCGGGGCCTCAGCGACAACAGCCGATGCCTCAGAGGGGGGAGCAGACATTACCCCAGTTGCCTGAGGCTCTCCCTGCCCCCCACCCCCGTGGCGCCTTTCCTGCCTCCTTTGGCGGGCAGGACCCCGGGCTCTGTCTCTCCTCACTGGCCCCTCAGCCCCTCCCCCGCCACCACCGCCTACCACGGCAGAGGTTGAACCGCCAGAGGTTTCCCCCTCACGGCCTCCCCCCACCCGGCCAGCAGCAGAATTGGAGAAAGAGCGAGGGCAGCGGCTGTACGGGTGACCAAGATCACCACACAGGTTACACCGAATATCCTTACAGGATGCAGCGAGATGGCCTACCCCGCCACACAAGGCACATTTCTGCACCTTGCAGCTTGCGCTGAAGTGGCGGGGATCACCACACCTGTGACAGACCTTCGGCTGCCCCTGGTAGAAGATCAGGATCCGGTCCCTTCCTATGAATGCCGAGGAAGGGATGTGGGTGACAGTACCCCCTGAGACCTTCAACTTCATCATGAAGGTCCAGCCCCCTGACCAAATGCCAAACTCGTCCCGATTTTTTTTGGGGACGTCCGTGACTTCCCCATAGCGGGAAAGCCACGTCAGGATATCCACCCCAGAAAGTGACTCGTTACAGGTCACCACGGTCACTTTCTTCACGCCATTTTGGCGAGACACCGCTTGTACAGCGAAGTCTCGCCAGCCGGGCTCCCCCTTCACCAGCTCGTAATTTGACCAGAAGAGCTCAAGCCCCTCCGGCCGCACGAAACTGATGTCGAAGAAGAGGGTGGCCGCAGGATGAATTAGGGCAAAGATGTCAACTGCCCCAAAGCCCATCTTCATGAGGAGCTCCACCACCCTACTCCTGGGTGGGCAAGCTTCACTGCCCCTCCAGTGAAGACGGACTACATTCCTCCTCGCCACCCCCTGCCCGGCTGTTGGGAGGGACCATACGGTTTCCCCCTCCCTTCTATCTTGGAAGGCGGCCAGGCCATGTCTCTCCAGCCAGAAAGACAGGTCCACCTCTCTTCCCTCTACCAGGATCGACCGCTCTCCGTTTTTTAGGGCTTCCAGAAAACGGCGCTGCAAAACGCCGTCCCCGGAACCCAGAGGCGAGGAGACCCCCCGAGGAACCCCCTGAGCACCCCTCGACCCCCCTGGAGCCCCAGCCACCACCGCCGAAAAAGAAGGGGGGGGAGGGGCAGCTGGGGGGGCAGATGGACCAGCCTCCCCCTCACCCACCACCGCGCCACCAACAACACTGACACCCACACCATTCACACCCGCAACATTTGTACCGCCATTCACCCCCTCCGCCACATCCCCAGCACACAGCACACCATCAATACCATCATTCACAGCCTCATTCGCCCCGGCCACATTCACATTATGGGCGTTATCAGTGTGTTTTACTTTTTGCGTTACTTTAATTCCTCCTGCTGGGGGCCCCTGCTGCACAGTGCTCTGCGCAGCAGCACCATTCTTCTTGCCCAGGAGTGCCGCCGCCCCTTTAAGAGCCGCAGAGCAGAGCCCAGTCAGTATGCTCTGCCCGGGCTCAGGAGCAGCAGCAGCACTTCCTGAGCTCTCGGCTGACACCACCATTTTTTTTTTTCCTTTCCTATCACTTGGAGCAGGGCCGGACTCTGCCACCGGACCCTGCCCCACACAGGAACCCGGCATGTTCTTCTTGGGGACCGGGGCCCCCGCACCACCAGATGACGGTAAGTGGGCAGGGGACCCCGGCACCCCCTTGCCGGCTTTAACTGCCGCAGCACTGACATTTTTTGGAGTGGGCGGAGCCACTCGCGGTAAACCCGCCGAGGCCACGCCCCCTCTGCTGGACACAGCACCAGCTGGCAGGGTCGCAGCCGCACAGGCCACGCCCCCACCGCCGGCCGCGATCACAGCGGGGGGTCCCGCGATCACAGCGGGGGGTCCCGCGATCACAGCGGGGGGTCCCGCGATCACAGCGGGGGGTCCCGCGACCACCGAAGCTGCGCCCCCCCCGCCGGCCGCAACCACAGCGGCGGGTGGGACAGCAGCCGAGGAGGGCACACCCCCCCCCGCATGCCACAACCACAGCGGGCCGGGCAACACTCGGGGAGGCCACGCCCCCCTCACGGGCCCCAGACACATGCATGGAGGGGACAACTGGGGCCGCAGCTGGGGAAGCCACGCCCCCCGACGCCACCCGCACCGGAGACCCCGGGGTACGCTCAGGGCCCCCCACGGTACTGACGCCAAGAGGCATAGCCCCCGCACCAGCCGCCACCACCGCTGAACCCCTCAGCACAGGCCACTCCCCCTCGGCATCCAGTGGCGGCGGGGCCCCCGGCACGGACCCATCACTGGCTCCACGCACGGGGGTCCCCGACCTGGCCACGGACACCGGCAGGGGAGCGACCAGTACCTTGCATTGTGTCTTTAACTTAGTCGCGCCCTTTCCTGGTCCCCGGGTCCCCGAAAAAGATCCAGCCTTATGAGCGGATCCGCATGTGGGGGACCCGGACACCCCAGCTCTCGCCGCCGGAGATGCGGCCCCGGCTGACTGCACACCAGGTGCCAGGCCAGCCCCCCCTGCCACAGGGGACTTGGCCTGAGCACCTCCACCACAAACATTACCACCGGCTCCGCCGGCACCGCACTCCATATCACTGCCCGAATCAGAACTACCACCACCAGGCATGGCATTCCGATCCGGGCAGACTTTCCTTTCCCCGCTCCCTCACTGCGGACCCACAACAGGGCCCGAGCCGGGGTGGGTAGCGGGTTCCGCACAACGGGACAGGGGAGCCCCGGGAAGGGGGACGTAGACGTATTTGTCTACCACTGACTCCTTCGCCTTCTTACGTTTTTTCCCCCTCCCGGTTGCCTCATCCTCGCAGACCTCATCCCCAAACAACAGCTCGCCAAACCGTGCTGGGGACTCGATCTGCCGCACTTGCTGCAGGATGAGGCAGCCCCCCTGACTGCTGGTACCACCACCATCCTCCCCCTCGCTCCCGCTTTCCTCCGAGTTACTGGAGTCCGACGGGAGGGCCACTTGCTCAGGGGCTATCCCGCTATACGATACCTGGGTGCTGTTACTCCCCAGGCCTTCAGGTGGATATGGCGCAGATGGACCGCCATCTTCCTCCTCCTCCTCCTCTTTCTCCACCTGGTAGGGGTCTCCTGACCCCTCAGGAGACCCACCGGTCATGGCCCTAAACCGGTCTTCGTTGCGCAATTTCTCCTCGAAGGGGCCGCTTCCCGCCAGGATCTCCGCTCTACGCTGTTCCAGGGAGTTTATCGACCCCTTCAGCCTCTCCACCATGGCGGAGACCTCAGCTCTTCTTGAGGCAGGGAGCCGGCACTTTGCAGTTGCCCTGGCTCCCTTCAACTCCTCCCGGAGTAGCCTCAGCTTCTTGGCGGCCTCCCCGTATTCGTAGAGGTGTGCGTGTATCCGGGAGCCGTAGTTGGTGATCGGCTCTCCCGCCACCTTAGAGCCCCATATCAGGGGGCCCACCGCCACACCTCTACTGGCCGCCTCTCCTCCTCCAGGAGGAGGAACCGCCACGGCCTCGGCCTTAGGGGTCCCTGTCTTCTGGGGCCTGCGGCCCCCCGAACTCTTGCCATTTTTTCCCATGGCTTTCTGCTCCTGGGACTGGCTGGATGACACACGGGGCCTCCCGATGATATGCAAGGCCTCCCACCCCAAGCCGGCTTGCACCGGGGGGTGGGAGCCAGGGGCTCAGCCCCGAAGCTCAGTCCCAGGAACAGTCCTTGCTTCCTGGGAAGGGGCAGGCAAAGAGTCCCAGGTGAAAAATCTCCCTTCCCAGGAGCACACGGTCCACAGCCAAGCACACAGCCGACCCTCCGTTCAATAGCCACGCCTCTTCCTCTGGGGCCCGAACCGCTGCACTCACAGACTCCAGTGAGGTGTCATTTCGAAGCCAGCGTTCCTGAGAGGTGTGCTAAGTATTTTTCGTGTCGATCGGATTTGTAGTTTTGGCGCAATTTGCGTTTGAAAAAAGTGTCTCAATGCATTTCAATAGGGAAATTTTCCAATACGTTTATAATGGGCCTGATTTCTGAGGCAATTTCTAAAAATAACTGCCACCTGGCTGATTACCTCATTGATATGCGCAGTGAGACCCAGTTACTATGCCAACGCCTATAAACTCTACCAGCCCACCAGGTCACAAGTTTTGTCAGATAATATCAGCTCTTAAAGTGACAGTACAGCACAATTACAAAGCACTATCTGTAGTCTTATCATTATTGCCCCGCTCACCAAATCGGACCCAGCCCACCAAATCGGACCAGAGTGCCCCCGCTTGCCAAATCGGACCCAGAGTGGCGCCGCCCGTCAAGTCGGACCCAGAGTGGCGCCGCCCGCCAAATCGGACCCAGAGTGACGCCGCCCGCCAAATCGGACCCAGAGTGACCCGGGCCGCCAAATCGGACCCAGAGTGGCACCGCCCGCCAAATCGGACCCAGAGTGGCGCCGCCCGCCAAATCAGACCCAGAGTGGCGCCGCACACGCCAAATCGGACCCAGAGTGGCGCCGCCCGCCAAATCGGACCCAGAGAGGCGCCGCCCGCCAAATCGGACCCAGAGTGGCGCCGCCCGCCAAATCGGACCCAGAGTGGCGCCGCCTGCCAAATCGGACCCAGAGTTGCGCCGCCCGCCAAATCGGACCCAGAGAGGCGCCGCCCGCCAAATCGGACCCAGAGTGGCGCCGCCCGCCAAATCGGACCCAGAGTGGCGCCGCCCGCCAAATCGGACCCAGAGTGGCGCCGCCCGCCAAATCGGACCCAGAGTGACCCGGGCCGCCAAATCGGACCCAGAGTGGCGCCGCCCGCCAAATCGGACCCAGAGTTGCGCCGCCCGCCAAATCGGACCCAGAGTGGCGCCGCCCGCCAAATCGGACCCAGAGTGACCCGGCCCGCCAAATCGGACCCAGAGTGACCCGGCCCGCCAAATCGGACCTAGAGTGACCCGGCCCGCCAAATCGGACCCAGAGTGACCCGGCCCGCCAAATCGGACCCAGAGTGACCCGGCCCGCCAAATTGGACCCAGAGTGACCCGGCCCGCCAAATCGGACCCAGAGTGACCCGGCCCGCCAAATCGGACCCAGAGTGACCCGGCCCGCCAAATCGGACCCAGAGTGACCCGGCCCACCAAATCGGACCCAGAGTGACCCGGCCCGCCAAATCGGACCCAGAGTGACCCGGCCCGCCAAATCGGACCCAGAGTGGCGCTGCCCGCCAAGTCGGACCCAGAGTGGCGCCGCCCGCCAAGTCGGACCCAGAGTGGCGCCGCCCGCCAAGTCGGACCCAGAGTGGCGCCGCCCGCCAAATCAGACCCAGAGTGGCGCCGCCCGCAAAATCGGACCCAGAGTGACCCGGCCCGCCAAATCGGACCCAGAGTGGCGCCGCCCGCAAAATCGGACCCAGAGTGGCGCCGCCCGCCAAATCGGACCCAGAGTGGCGCCGCCCGCCAAATCGGACCCAGAGTGGCGCCGCCCGCCAAATCGGACCCAGAGTTGCGCCGCCCGCCAAATCGGACCCAGAGTGGCGCCGCCCGCCAAATCGGACCCAGAGTGGCGCCGCCCGCCAAATCGGACCCAGAGTGGCGCCGCCCGCAAAATCGGACCCAGAGTGGCGCCGCCCGCCAAATCGGACCCAGAGTGACCCGGGCCGCCAAATCGGACCCAGAGTGACCCGGGCCGCCAAATCGGACCCAGAGTGGCGCCGCCCGCCAAATCGGACCCAGAGTGGCGCCACCCACCAAATCGGACCCAGAGTGGCGCCGCCTGCCAAATCGGACCCAGAGTGGCGCCGCCCGCCAAATCGGACCCAGAGTGGCGCCGCCCGCCAAATCGGACCCAGAGTGGCGCCGCCCGCCAAATCGGACACAGAGTTGCGCCGCCCGCCAAATCGGACCCAGAGTGGCGCCGCCCGCAAAATCGGACCCAGAGTGGCGCCGCCCGCAAAATCGGACCCAGAGTGGCGCCGCCCGCCAAATGGGACCCAGAGTGACCCGGGCCGCCAAATCGGACCCAGAGTGACCCGGGCCGCCAAATCGGACCCAGAGTGGCGCCGCCCGCCAAATCGGACCCAGAGTGGCGCCGCCCACCAAATCGGACCCAGAGTGGCGCCGCCCGCCAAATCGGACCCAGAGTGGCGCCGCCCGCCAAATCGGACCCAGAGTGGCGCCGCCCGCCAAATTGGACCCAGAGTGGCGCCGCCCACCAAATCGGACCCAGAGTGACCCGGGCCGCCAAATCGGACCCAGAGTGGCGCCGCCCGCCAAATCGGACCCAGAGTGGCGCCGCCCGCCAAATCGGACCCAGAGTGACCCGGGCCGCCAAATCGGACCCAGAGTGACCCGGGCCGCCAAATCGGACCCAGAGTGGCGCCGCCCGCCAAATCGGACCCAGAGTGGCGCCACCCACCAAATCGGACCCAGAGTGGCGCCGCCTGCCAAATCGGACCCAGAGTGGCGCCGCCCGCCAAATCGGACCCAGAGTGGCGCCGCCCGCCAAATTGGACCCAGAGTGGCGCCGCCCACCAAATCGGACCCAGAGTGACCCGGGCCGCCAAATCGGACCCAGAGTGGCGCCGCCCGCCAAATCGGACCCAGAGTGGTGCCGCCCGCCAAATCGGACCCAGAGTGGCGCCGCCTGCCAAATCGGACCCAGAGTGGCGCCGCCCGCCAAATCGGACCCAGAGTGACCCGGCCCGCCAAATCGGACCCAGAGTGACCCGGCCCACCAAATCGGACCCAGAGTGACCCGGCCCGCCAAATCGGACCCAGAGTGACCCAGCCCACCAAATCGGACCCAGAGTGGCGCCGCCCACCAAGTCGGACCCAGAGTGGCGCCGCCCGCCAAGTCGGACCCAGAGTGGCGCCGCCCGCCAAGTCGGACCCAGAGTGGCGCCGCGCGCCAAGTCGGACCCAGAGTGGCGCCGCCCGCCAAATCGGACACAGAGTGGCGCCGCCCGCCAAATCGGACCCAGAGAGGCGCCGCCCGCCAAATCGGACCCAGAGTGACCCGGGCCGCCAAATCGGACCCAGAGTGGCGCCGCCCGCCAAATCAGACCCAGAGTGGCGCCACCCACCAAATCGGACCCAGAGTGGCGCCGCCTGCCAAATCGGACCCAGAGTGGCGCCGCCCGCCAAATCGGACCCAGAGTGGCGCCGCCCGCCAAATTGGACCCAGAGTGGCGCCGCCCACCAAATCGGACCCAGAGTGACCCGGGCCGCCAAATCGGACCCAGAGTGGCGCCGCCCGCCAAATCGGACCCAGAGTGGCGCCGCCCGCCAAATCGGACCCAGAGTGGCGCCGCCTGCCAAATCGGACCCAGAGTGGCGCCGCCCGCCAAATCGGACCCAGAGTGACCCGGCCCGCCAAATCGGACCCAGAGTGACCCGGCCCACCAAATCGGACCCAGAGTGACCCGGCCCGCCAAATCGGACCCAGAGTGACCCAGCCCACCAAATCGGACCCAGAGTGGCGCCGCCCACCAAGTCGGACCCAGAGTGGCGCCGCCCGCCAAGTCGGACCCAGAGTGGCGCCGCCCGCCAAGTCGGACCCAGAGTGGCGCCGCGCGCCAAGTCGGACCCAGAGTGGCGCCGCCCGCCAAATCGGACACAGAGTGGCGCCGCCCGCCAAATCGGACCCAGAGAGGCGCCGCCCGCCAAATCGGACCCAGAGTGGCGCCGCCCGCAAAATCGGACCCAGAGTGGCGCCGCCCGCCAAATCGGACCCAGAGTGACCCGGGCCGCCAAATCGGACCCAGAGTGACCCGGGCCGCCAAATCGGACCCAGAGTGACCCGGGCCGCCAAATCGGACCCAGAGTGGCGCCGCCCGCCAAATCGGTGGTCCTGAAAGGAAAAAAGCATCATTTAAAGCACAGTGGAAACAGGGCTGCCACGAATCCAAAAACAGTTTGTGACCATTTCTTTTTAGCGATGGAAGCTGCTGGAGCTCGGGCTGAAGGAGATGCTGAGGCTAGTGGATCGGACCCAGAGTGGCGCCGCCCGCCAAGTCGGACCCAGAGTGGCGCCGCCCGTCAAATCGGACCCAGAGTGACCCGGGCCACCAAATCGGACCCAGAGTGACCCGGGCCACCAAATCGGACCCAGAGTGACCCGGGCCACCAAATCGGACCCAGAGTGACACGGGCCATCAAATCGGACCCAGAGTGACCCGGGCCACCAAATCGGACCCAGAGTGACCCGGGCCACCAAATCGGACCCAGAGTGACCCGGGCCACCAAATCGGACCCAGAGTGACCCGGGCCACCAAATCGGACCCAGAGTGACCCGGGCCACCAAATCGGACCCAGAGTGACCCGGGCCACCAAATCGGACCCAGAGTGGCGCCGCCCACCAAATCGGACCCAGAGTGGCGCCGCCTGCCAAATCGGACCCAGAGTGGCGCCGCCCGCCAAATCGGACCCAGAGTGGCGCCGCCCGCCAAATCGGACTCAGAGTGGCGCCGCCCACCAAATCGGACCCAGAGTGACCCGGGCCGCCAAATCGGACCCAGAGTGGCGCCGCCCACCAAATCGGACCCAGAGTGACCCGGGCCGCCAAATCGGACCCAGAGTGGCGCCGCCCGCCAAATCGGTGGTCCTGAAAGGAAAAAAGCATCATTTAAAGCACAGTGGAAACAGGGCTGCCACGAATCCAAAAACAGTTTGTGACCATTTCTTTTTAGCGATGGAAGCTGCTGGAGCTCGGGCTGAAGGAGATGCTGAGGCTAGTGGATCGGACCCAGAGTGGCGCCGCCCGCCAAGTCGGACCCAGAGTGGCGCCGCCCGTCAAATCGGACCCAGAGTGACCCGGGCCACCAAATCGGACCCAGAGTGACCCGGGCCACCAAATCGGACCCAGAGTGACCCGGGCCACCAAATCGGACCCAGAGTGACACGGGCCATCAAATCGGACCCAGAGTGACCCGGGCCACCAAATCGGACACAGAGTGACCCGGGCCACCAAATCGGACCCAGAGTGACCCGGGCCACCAAATCGGACCCAGAGTGACCCGGGCCACCAAATCGGACCCAGAGTGGCGCCGCCCACCAAATCGGACCCAGAGTGGCGCCGCCTGCCAAATCGGACCCAGAGTGGCGCCGCCCGCCAAATCGGACCCAGAGTGGCGCCGCCCGCCAAATCGGACTCAGAGTGGCGCCGCCCACCAAATCGGACCCAGAGTGACCCGGGCCGCCAAATCGGACCCAGAGTGGCGCCGCCCGCCAAATCGGACCCAGAGTGGCGCCGCCCGCCAAATCGGACCCAGAGTGGCGCCGCCCGCCAAATCGGACCCAGATTGGCGCCGCCCGCCAAATCGGACCCAGAGTGACCCGGCCCGCCAAATCGGACCCAGAGTGACCCGGCCCGCCAAATCGGACCCAGAGTGACCCGGCCCGCCAAATCGGACCCAGAGTGACCCGGCCCGCCAAATCGGACCCAGAATGACCCGGCCCACCAAATCGGACCCAGAGTGACCCGGCCCGCCAAATCGGACCCAGAGTGACCCGGCCCACCAAATCGGACCCAGAGTGGCGCCGCCCACCAAGTCGGACCCAGAGTGGCGCCGCCCACCAAGTCGGACCCAGAGTGGCGCCGCCCGCCAAGTCGGACCCAGAGTGGCGCCGCGCGCCAAGTCGGACCCAGAGTGGCGCCGCCCGCCAAGTCGGACCCAGAGTGGCGCCGCCCGTCAAATCGGACCCAGAGTGACCCGGGCCACCAAATCGGACCCAGAGTGACCCGGGCCACCAAATCGGACCCAGAGTGACCCGGGCCACCAAATCGGACCCAGAGTGACCCGGGCCACCAAATCGGACCCAGAGTGACCCGGGCCACCAAATCGGACCCAGAGTGACCCGGGCCACCAAATCGGACCCAGAGTGACCCGGGCCACCAAATCGGACCCAGAGTGACCCGGGCCACCAAATCGGACCCAGAGTGACCCGGGCCACCAAATCGGACCCAGAGTGACCCAGAGTGACCCGGCCCGCCAAATCGGACCCAGAGTGACCCGGCCCGCCAAATCGGACCCAGAGTTACCCGGCCCGCCAAATCGGACCCAGAGTGACCCGGCCCACCAAATCGGACCCAGAGTGACCCGGGTTGACCAAATCGGGCCCAGAGTGACCCGGGCCACCAAATCGGGCCCAGAGTGACCCGGGCTACCAAATCGGACCAAGAGTGACCCGGGCCACCAAATGGGACCCAGAGTGACCCGGGCCACCAAATCAGACCCAGAGTGACCCGGGCCACCAAATCGGCCCCAGAGTGACCCGGGCCACCAAATCGGGCCCAGAGTGACCCGGGCCACCAAATCGGGCCCAGAGTGACCCGGGTTGACCAAATCGGGCCCAGAGTGACCCGGGTTGACCAAATCGGGCCCAGAGTGACCCGGGCCACCAAATCGGGCCCAGAGTGACCCGGGCCACCAAATCGGACCAAGAGTGACCCGGGCCACCAAATGGGACCCAGAGTGACCCGGGCCACCAAATGGGACCCAGAGTGACCCGGCCCACCAAATGGGACCCAGAGTGACCCGGCCCACCAAATGGGACCCAGAGTGACCCGGCCCACCAAATGGGACCCAGAGTGACCCGGGCCACCAAATCGGACCCAGAGTGACCCGGGCCACCAAATCGGACCCAGAGTGACCCGGCCACCAAATCGGACCCAGAGTGACCCGGGCCACCAAATCGGACCCAGAGTGACCCGGGCCACCAAATCGGACCCAGAGTGACCCGGGCCACCAAATCGGACCCAGAGTGACCCGGGCCACCAAATCGGACCCAGAGTGACCCGGGCCACCAAATCGGACCCAGAGTGGCGCCGCCCGCCAAATCGGACCCAGAGTGGCGCCGCCCGCCAAATCGGACCCAGAGTGGCGCCGCCCGCCAAATCGGACCCAGAGTGGCGCCGCCCGCCAAATCGGACACAGAGTGGCGCCGCCCGCCAAATCGGACCCAGAGTGGCGCCGCCCGCCAAATCGGACCCAGAGTGACCCGGCCCGCCAAATCGGACCCAGAGTGACCCGGGCCGCCAAATCGGACCCAGAGTGACCCGGCCCGCCAAATCGGACCCAGAGTGACCCGGCCCGCCAAATCGGACCCAGAGTGACCCGGCCCGCCAAATCGGACCCAGAGTGACCCGGCCCGCCAAATCGGACCCAGAGTGACCCGGCCCTCCAAATCGGACCCAGAGTGACCCGGCCCGCCAAATCGGACCCAGAGTGACCCGGCCCGCCAAATCGGACCCAGAGTGACCCGGCCCGCCAAATCGGACCCAGAGTGGTGCCGCCCACCAAGTCGGACCCAGAGTGGCGCCGCCCGCCAAGTCGGACCCAGAGTGGCGCCGCCCGCCAAGTCGGACCCAGAGTGGCGCCGCCCGCCAAGTCAGACCCAGAGTGGCGCCGCCCGCCAAGTCGGACCCAGAGTGGCGCCGCCCGTCAAATCGGACCCAGAGTGGCGCCGCCCGTCAAATCGGACCCAGAGTGACCCGGGCCACCAAATCGGACCCAGAGTGACCCGGGCCACCAAATCGGACCCAGAGTGACTCGGGCCACCAAATCGAACCCAGAGTGACCCGGGCCACCAAATCGGACCCAGAGTGACCCGGGCCACCAAATCGGACCCAGAGTGACCCGGGCCACCAAATCGGACCCAGAGTGACCCGGGCCACCAAATCGGACCCAGAGTGACCCGGGCCACCAAATCGGACCCAGAGTGACCCGGGCCACCAAATCGGACCCAGAGTGACCCGGGCCACCAAATCGGACCCAGAGTGACCCGGCCCACCAAATCGGACCCAGAGTGACCCGGGCCACCAAATCGGACCCAGAGTGACCCGGGCCACCAAATCGGACCCAGAGTGACCCGGGCCACCAAATCGGACCCAAAGTGACCCGGGCCACCAAATCGGACCCAGAGTGACCCGGGCCACCAAATCGGACCCAGAGTGACCCGGCCCACCAAGTCGGACCCAGAGTGACCCGGCCCACCAAATCGGAGCCAGAGTGACCCGGCCCACCAAATCGGACCCAGAGTGACCCGGGCCACCAAATCGGACCCAGAGTGACCCGGGCCACCAAATCGGACCCAGAGTGACCCGGCCCACCAAATCGGACCCAGAGTGACCCGGCCCACCAAATCTGACCCAGAGTGACCCGGCCCACCAAATCGGACCCAGAGTGACCCGGGCCACCAAATCGGACCCAGAGTGACCCGGGCCACCAAATCGGACCCAGAGTGACCCGGGCCACCAAATCGGACCCAGAGTGACCCAGCCCACCAAATCGGACCCAGAGTGACCCGGCCCACCAAATCGGACCCAGAGTGGCCTCAACCCTGAGGGGCTACAACTACCAAACCAGCGCCTGAGGGGCACCCAAGCGTGAAAGTCTTGCAGGGGCAGCCCGGGCACCATTCCAAAGCACTATATGTAGTTCCTTCAGGAAATACCCATCTAGTTTGACATGTGTTAATTCATAGTTTTGATGCCTTCAGTGTGAATTTACAATTTACATGAAAATACTGAAAAATCTTTAAATGAAAAGGTGTGTCCAAACTTTTGGTCTGTACTATATATATATATATATATATATATATATATATATATATATATATATACAGTGGGGCAAAAAAGTATTTAGTCATTCAGCAATAGTGCAAGTTCCACCACTTAAAAAGATGAGAGGCGTCTGTAATTTACATCATAGGTAGACCTCAACTATGGGAGACAAACTAAGAAAAAAAAATCCAGAAAATGACATTGTCTGTTTTTTTATCATTTTATTTGCATATTATGGTGGAAAATAAGTATTTGGTCAGAAACAAAATTTCATCTCAATACTTTGTAATATATCCTTTGTTGGCAATGACAGAGGTCAAATGTTTTCTGTAAGTCTTCACAAGGTTGCCACACACTGTTGTTGGTATGTTGGCCCATTCCTCCATGCAGATCTCCTCTAGAGCAGTGATGTTTTTGGCTTTTCGCTTGGCAAAACAGACTTTCAACTCCCTCCAAAGGTTTTCTATAGGGTTGAGATCTGGAGACTGGCTAGGCCACTCCAGGACCTTGAAATGCTTCTTACGAAGCCACTCCTTCGTTGCCCTGGCGGTGTGCTTTGGATCATTGTCATGTTGAAAGACCCAGCCACGTTTCATCTTCAATGCCCTTGCTGATGGAAGGAGGTTTGCACTCAAAATCTCACGATACATGGCCCCATTCATTCTTTCATGTACCCGGATCAGTTGTCCTGGCCCCTTTGCAGAGAAACAGCCCCAAAGCATGATGTTTCCACCACCATGCTTTACAGTAGGTATGGTGTTTGATGGATGCAACTCAGTATTCTTTTTCCTCCAAACACGACAAGTTGTGTTTCTACCAAACAGTTCCAGTTTGGTTTCATCAGACCATAGGACATTCTCCCAAAACTCCTCTGGATCATCCAAATGCTCTCTAGCAAACTTCAGACGGGCCCGGACATGTACTGGCTTAAGCAGTGGGACACGTCTGGCACTGCAGGATCTGAGTCCATGGTGGCGTAGTGTGTTACTTATGGTAGGCCTTGTTACATTGGTCCCAGCTCTCTGCAGTTCATTCACTAGGTCCCCCCGCGTGGTTCTGGGATTTTTGCTCACCGTTCTTGTGATCATTCTGACCCCACAGGATGGGATTTTGCGTGGAGCCCCAGATCGAGGGAGATTATCAGTGGTCTTGAATGTCTTCCATTTTCTAATTATTGCTCCCACTGTTGATTTCTTCACTCCAAGCTGGTTGGCTATTGGAGATTCAGTCTTCCCAGCCTGGTGCAGGGCTACAATTTTGTTTCTGGTGTCCTTTGACAGCTCTTTGGTCTTCACCATAGTGGAGTTTGGAGTCAGACTGTTTGAGGGTGTGCACAGGTGTCTTTTTATACTGATAACAAGTTTAAACAGGTGCCATTACTACAGGTAATGAGTGGAGGAAAGAGGAGACTCTTAAAGAAGAAGTTACAGGTCTGTGAGAGCCAGAAATCTTGATTGTTTGTTTCTGACCAAATACTTATTTTCCACCATAATATGCAAATAAAATGATAAAAAAACAGACAATGTGGTTTTCTGGATTTTTTTTTCTCAGTTTGTCTCCCATAGTTGAGGTATAACTATGATGTAAATTACAGACGCCTCTCATCTTTTTAAGTGGTGGAACTTGCACTATTGCTGACTGACTAAATACTTTTTTGCCCCACTGTGTATATATACACTCACCGGCCACTTTATTAGGTACACCATGCTAGTAATGGGTTGGACCCCCTTTTGCCTTCAGAACTGCCTCAATTCTTCGTGGCATAGATTCAACAAGGTGCTGGAAGCATTCCTCAGAGATTTTGGTCCATATTGACATGATGGCATCACACAGTTGCCGCAGATTTGTCGGCTGCACATCCCAAAGATGCTCCATACAAGGCAGGATGGATCCATGCTTTCATGTTGTTTACGCCAAATTCTGACCCTACCATCCGAATGTCGCAGCAGAAATCGAGACTCATCAGACCAAGCAACGTTTTTCCAATCTTCTACTGTCCAATTTCGATGAGCTTGTACAAATTGTAGCCTCAGTTTCCTGTTCTTAGCTGAAAGGAGTGGTACCCGGTGTGGTCTTCTGCTGCTGTAGCCCATCTGCCTCAAAGTTCGACGCACTGTGCGTTCAGAGATGCTCTTAGGCCTACCTTGGTTGTAACGGGTGGCGATTTGAGTCACTGTTGCCTTTCTATCAGCTCGAACCAGTCTGCCCATTCTCCTCTGACCTCTGGCATCAACAAGGCATTTCCGCCCACAGAACTGCCGCTCACTGGATTTTTTTTCTTTTTCGGACCATTCTCTGTAAACCCTAGAGATGGTTGTGCGTGAAAATCCCAGTAGATCAGCAGTTTCTGAAATACTCAGACCAGCCCTTCTGGCACCAACAACCATGCCACGTTCAAAGGCACTCAAATCACCTTTCTTCCCCATACTGATGCTCGGTTTGAACTGCAGGAGATTGTTTTGACCATGTCTACATGCATAAATGCACTGAGTTGCCGCCATGTGATTGGCTGATTAGAAATTAAGTGTTAACAAGAAGTTGGACAGGTGTACCTAATAAAGTGGCCAGTGAGTGTATATATATATATATATATATATATATACTGTTCAAAAATATAAAGAGAACACCTAAGCAACAGAAAATAACTCCAAGTAAATCAAGCTTCTGTGAAATCAAATTGTCTTAGGAAGCAACACTGTTTGACAATCAATTTCACATGCTGTTGTGCAATTGGAATAGACAACAGATGGAAATTATTGGCAATTATCATGACACACTCAATAAAGGAGTGGTTCTGCAGGTGGGGACCACAGACCACATCTCAGTATCAATGCTTTCTTGCTGATGTTTTGGTCACTTTTGAATGTTGGTTGTGCTTTCACACTCGTGGTAGCATGAGACGGACTCTACAACCCACACAAGTGGCTCAGGTCGTAGAGCTTATCCAGGATGGCACATCATTACGTACGATCTGTGGCAAGAAGGTTTACAGTGTCTGTCATCGTAGTGTCCAGAGGCTGGAGGCGCTACCAGTAGACAGGTTAATACACCAGGAGATGTGGGGGGGCCGTAGGAGGGCCGTAGGAGGGCAACAAACCAACAGCAGGACCGCTACCTCAGCCTTTGTGCAAGGAGGAACAGGAGGAGCACTGTTAGAGCCCTGCAAAATGACCTCCAGCAGGTCACAAATGTGCATGTGTCTGCACAAACGGTTAGAAACCGACTCCATGAGGATGGTCTGAGCGCCTGACATCCACAGATGGGGGTTGTGATTCCAGCCCAACACCATGCAGGACTCTTGGCATTTGCCGCAGAACACCAGGATTGGCAAATTCACCACTGGTGCCCTGTGCTCTTCACAGATGAAAGCAGGTTCACACTGAGCACATGTGACAGACGTGACAGAGTCTGGAGACGCCGTGGAGAGGGATCTGCTGCCTGCAACATCCTTCAGCATAACCGGCTTGACAGTGGGTCAGTAATGGTGTGGGGTGGCATTTCTTTGGAGGGCTGCACAGTCCTCCATGTGCTCACCATAAGTAGCCTGACTGCCTATAGGTATTGAGATGAGATCCTCAGACTCCTTGAAGGACTATATGCTATTGCGGTTGGCCCTGGGTTCCTCCTAATGCAGGACAATGCCAGACCTAGTGTGGCAGGAGTGTGTCAGCAGTTCCTGCAAGATGAAGGCATTGAAGCTGTGGACTGGCCCACTCATTCCCCAGACCTGAATCCGATTGAACAAATCTAGCACATCATGCCCCCACCATCCACCAACGTCACATTGCACCACAGACTGTCCAGGAGTTGGCAGATGCTTTAGTCCAGGTCTGGGAGGATCCCTCAGACCATCTGCTGCCTCATCAGGACCATGCCCGGAATTGTACTGAGGTCATACAGGCACGTGGAGGCCACACACACTACTGAGCATAATTTTCCTTGTCTTGAGGTATTTCCACTGAAGTTGAATCAGCCTGTAATTTGATTTTCCACTTTGATTTTGAGCATTATTCCAAATCTAGACCTCCATGGGATATTAATTTTGATTTTCATTGATCATTTTCATGTTTTATTGTTCTTAACACATTCCACTATGTAATGAATAAAGATTTGCACCTGAAATATTCCATTCAGAATTAAGTAGGATGTGTTATTTGAGTGTTCCCTTTATTTTTTTGAGCAGTACATATATATACTGTATATATATATACATACATGTATATATATACGTATATATATATATATATATATATATATATATATATATATATATATATATTTATATATATACGGTATATTGTGACAAAGTCACTGGTAAAGTGCTGGAGTTGAGATATGTTTTGCTGAGGGTATTTTCTTCAGTGATTTGAACCCAGAAGATTCGCTCCAGCACACTAAGTATTTGTTTAAGGGCTGGGTTTTTGCGGACAACCAAAGAGTGGGTGGGAGGTTGTCCACCGTATCTCTACCCCAAGCTGTGGTCTTGGGTTTAAATAGTCAGCTTCTAAAGGAATTCAGTGTTCGGTAGGCCTGGAGAGTGGAGCTCCAGTACTTTGTGTCCCTGTTAAGAAATGCTGAACCTTTGGATGCTAATTTCTCATGAGCAGGCAGATTCCCGCAGATGTATGGACTATTATACATACACCATTTTGTTATGCTCTTCCTGTTTTGCCCTAAGGACTGTGTTTATTTTTACTTCACTGTGGTTTATGCCAAATGTACATAATAACCCTTTGAAGGACTTAAAGAGATAGCATTCCTGTGCCCTACCTCTGTGTACAGTTGAATGTACTATATGCTATATATATACAGTATATATATATATATATATATATATATATATATATATATATATATATATATATTGTAGTTCTCCACAATCCAGAAATCTAAAATCTACAGTCTGCCTCACAAAGTGTGGGCATTGTAGTCCAACCTTTGGACTGCATGTGCTACTTGAATACAGTGGACTTTTATAGGTGCTTGCTTCTGAGACAGGAAATGACATGCTTTTCTTGTATAGTTCTTATGTTTTAAATTACCAACCTACATTTTTTTATTTAAATATTTTATATAATGGACACAAGTACATTTTTTAAATTTCTGTTCTAATAGTTTGATATCTCAATCATATACTCTGTTGCATTTTTGTACAAGGGACAAATAAAAAAAAAATAAAGCTTAAAGTTTTACAAGTGTTTTAATAGTCAAATTTAACAACCGTCTATTTTCGGCAGGAATAATTAGTTTGCTTCAATCATTCATCTGAATACAAATTATTAGAGTAAATTGAGACACTTAATAGTGCAGGTTTGTTTTGGCTCACCTATTTAAATTTTCAATTGGATACACATACATGGCCCACCAATGTAATGGGCAGGCTGGTGTTACCCTGCCTTGCATTTGTGGTTGATTCCATGGTTTTCTATGGCTGGTAGCAAATTACTTAAATATTATATTTGTGTTCAAATTACTTGTGTCCAAATTTGTGCCATTTTCCACAAAAAGATAACAGTTAGCTAAATGATGATGATAATTTTGTGATGGTAAGACCTGAGAACCAGATAGGTGTGCTAGCTGATACACAGCACAGGTGACATACAGTTAAACTATCCTCTGGGACAAAAACTGCATATTCTGCAGTACTTTATGGAGTAGATGAAGCTGCATGATGAAGGCTCAACAGCATCTGAAAGGTCTGTTGGAGGTGGTGATGAGTTATTTGTGTAGGCATTTTTTTTTGTGGCAGTTCATTTGCATGATGAATCTTTGGCAGTCAACACTAGTGTTGAGCGATACTTTCCGATATCGGAAAGTATCGGTATCGGAAAGTATCGGCCGATACCGTCACAGTATCGGAATCCAATCCGATACCGATACCCGATCCCAATGCAAGTCAATGGGACGAAAATATCGGAATTAAAATAAACCCTTTATACACTTGTAGGTTCATTCTACATGAAGGAAAACAACTAAGAATATTGTAGGATGTATTGGGGGACGTGGCGGAGATATTAAAGGGACAGAGGTTTAGCCCAATGTAATAGAATAGCAGGATTTTTTATTTTTTTTTATGAAGTTCGGCGTTAGAAAGAATTTGACTATGTTTTTTTTTTTTTTTTTATGTCAGATATTGATGTTTCACTACTTCCACGCCCTTCACCTTCTTTTTTACTTCTCCCACGCTTTCTTCTTAATTATCCTCATCATCAGCTTCTTTGACATCAACTTCTTCACCTTATTCATCTTCTTCTTCATCTTCTACCTATTATTTTTTGGGTTACATTGTTCATATTCTTTTTATTTTACTATTATCTTCATCATATTCAACTTCTTCATCATATTCTTATTTGTGACAGGCATTCCCGTAGTTGTTATCTATAAAAGTTTGAAGATTACACCTTCCGTTCTGCCTGTCACAAAACAGTTACATTTGTCCGCGTTCAGTTTGGCCTGCAGCATCAGGCTTTATCCAGGGGCACCACGAGGAGGAACGGACTCACCCCCATACACTGCTTAGTCTTCTTCTGCTTATAATTTACATAATATTTTTTGCTCTGATATTTTGTGTTATGCTTAATGTCCTTCTGCTCTTTGTTCTGCAGCCTCTTGTTCTTCTGCTTCTCGGTCTTCCAGGTCGTCGTCGTCTCCAGGGTCGTCGTCTCCGGGGTCGTCGTCATCGGGGTGGTCTTCAGGGTCGTCGTCTCCGGGGTCGTCGTCATCGGGGTGGTCTTCGGGGTCATCGTCTCCAGGGTCGTCGTCATCACGGTGGTTGTCGTCTCTGGTGTCGTCGTCATCTTAGGGGTGGTCTTCTGGGTCATTGTGTTTAGTCTCTTGAACTTGGAAATGTAGCAGAAGGTACAAGAAGGCTGAGAAAATGCCGAGAACCAGCTGATGGAACTGGAACTCGGATGGCTACCCAAAGGTCCAAGAGCCAATGGAACTACCGAGGACCAGCTGACGTTACTGGAACCCGGTTACTAAGCAGGAGGTACCTGTGCTGAAAGCACTACCAAGGACCACCTGACGTTGGTGGAACTCGGATACCCAGAGGGAGGCACCTAAGCCAAAGGCTCTGCCCGGAACCAGCTGACGGTACTGGAACCAGGATGGGGAGCAGAAGGTACAAGAGCAAAAGACACTGCCGAGAACCAGCTGACGGTGCTGGAACCCGGATGGGTAGCCGAAGGTCCAAGAGCCAATGGAACTACCGAGGACCAGCTGACGTTACTGGAACCCGGTTACTAAGCAGGAGGTACCCGTGCCTGAAAGCACTACCAAGGACCACCTGACGTTGGTGGAACTCGGATACCAAAGGGAGGCACCTAAGCCAAAGGCTCTGCCCGGAACCAGCTGACGGTACTGGAACCAGGATGGGGAGCAGAAGGTACAAGAGCAAGTGTCTGCGTGGCTTTTGCAGGACACGATGCCGGCTGCACAGCAGGGGAACAGCTGGCGGTGCTGGACCCCACTGACACATTGGCGAGGTGTTTTTCTCTGTGCAGCTAGCACATCTGGGCCCCAACTGGCGGTTTGTTAGAGCCCAGGGTCAGCAGGAGGAGGAGCAGGAGGAGGAGGAGCAGGGGGAGGGGAGTGTAGGCCGAAGCCTGCACTGGCGGCAGCTTTGGGTCTGTTGTGTCTGCGTGGCTTTTGCAGGACACGTTGCCGGCTACACAGCAGGGGAACAGCTGGCGGTGCTGGACCCCACTGACACATTGGCGAGGTGTTTGGCTCTGTGCAGCCAGCACTTCCGGACAGCAACGATCGGTGTTGGAGCCCGGGCTCTGCAGGGGGAGCAGAGTGTAGGCCGAAGCCTACTTGAACCGATTTCAAAGGTCACCTTTAACCCCCCCTCAGGGGTTAGAAAGTAGAAGAGCCACAGCTTATGCAGCAGTAGTGCTGCACAAGTCAAAGGTTGCTCTTTTAATTTTTCTCCTTGCACACGCTGAATGAAACACGTATAACATTTAGCCCTTTATACAGTCAAACTGTGTTGGAGGCGCGAGTTCCCTTTGTAATGAGACGCAGCACAGATGTCAAGAATCCCACCTTGGTGCTGGGTGCAGCCTCCCGAGCGTTGTTATTTGCTGTACAGGAGTCTGCGCTGTCGTGTTATCCCCTGGCCTAGCGCCGTTAGCGCTGCCCATCTTCTGGCATCATGTAATGTCGGCCGGTGCGGTTCGCGATGCCCATGAATCCCAGCCCCGCAGTGTCTTAACATTGTTAAAACACTGCGGGGCTGGGATTCAGGGCCTGGCGCAGCACATATGTTGGCCTCTCACACTCGGGTCCTTACACCCGCTTCAGACTGTGCGGCGTCATCTGATCCCTTATCGCATGCCACGGCCATGAAGCCGCACAGTCCGAAGAAGGCGGAAGGAGAGGAGGGACAGGCGAACTGATGCACTGATCCTGCCCATGAATCACACCCTCGCAGTCCCAATAAATAAGACACCGAGGGGCGTTGTGTGGGTCAGGGCGGCCGCAGAGGCGCAGGCAGCCAAACAATGATGCCAGAAGACGGGCAGCGCTACCAAGGGGGTTGCAGCGTGTCATTACAAAGGAAAGTCACACCACCGGGACGGTTAAATGGTCACACAGAGGACACATTTCAGACGTGTTTTCAGTTGCACATGTGCGAGGAGAATACGTTTCTGAGCCACCTTGCACACATGCAGCATTACCGCTGTACAAGGTGGCTGGATAACGTAAAAACGCCTGGGGGAGGGGGGACAGGTTCCCTTCAATTTCAGTTCTTGTGTCTGCGTGGCTTTTGCAGGACACGTTGCCGGCTGCACAGCAGGGGAACAGCTGGCGGTGCTGGACCCCACTGACACATTGGCTGGTGTTTTTCTCTGTGCAGCTAGCACATCTGGGCCCCAACTGGCGGTGTGTTAGAGCCCAGGGACAGCAGGAGGAGGAGCAGGAGGAGGAGGAGCAGGGGGAGGGGAGTGTAGGCCGAAGCCTGCACTGGCGGCAGCTTTGGGTCTGTTGTGTCTGCGTGGCTTTTGCAGGACACGTTGCCGGCTACACAGCAGGGGAACAGCTGGCGGTGCTGGACCCCACTGACACATTGGCGAGGTGTTTGGCTCTGTGCAGCCAGCACTTCCGGACAGCAACTAGCGTTGTTGGAGCCCGGGCTCTGCAGGTGGAGCAGAGTGTAGGCCGAAGCCTAATTGAACCGATTTCAAAAGTCACCTTTAACCCCCCCTCAGGGGTTACAAAGTAGAAGAGCCACAGCTTATGCAGCAGTAGTGCTGCACAAGTCAAAGGTTGCTCTTTTAATTTTTCTCCTTGCACACGCTGAATGAAACACGTATAACATTTAGCCCTTTATACAGTCAAACTGTGTTGGAGGCGCGAGTTCCCTTTGTAATGAGACGCAGCACAGATGTCAAGAATCCCACCTTGGTGCTGGGTGCAGCCTCCCGAGCGTTGTTATTTGCTGTACAGGAGTCTGCGCTGTCGTGTTATCCCCTGGCCTAGCGCCGTTAGCGCTGCCCATCTTCTGGCATCATGTAATGTCGGCCGGTGCGGTTCGCGATGCCCATGAATCCCAGCCCCGCAGTGTCTTAACATTGTTAAAACACTGCGGGGCTGGGATTCAGGGCCTGGCACAGCACATATGTTGGCCTCTCACACTCGGGTCCTTACACCCGCTTCAGACTGTGCGGCGTCATCTGATCCCTTATCGCATGCCACGGCCATGAAGCCGCACAGTCCGAAGAAGGCGGAAGGAGAGGAGGGACAGGCGAACTGATGCACTGATCCTGCCCATGAATCACACCCTCGCAGTCCCAATAAATAAGACACCGAGGGGCGTTGTGTGGGTCAGGGCGGCCGCAGAGGCGCAGGCAGCCAAACAATGATGCCAGAAGACGGGCAGCGCTACCAAGGGGGTTGCAGCGTGTCATTACAAAGGAAAGTCACACCACCGGGACGGTTAAATGGTCACACAGAGGACACATTTCAGACGTGTTTTCAGTTCCACATGTGCGAGGAGAATACGTTTCTGAGCCACCTTGCACACATGCAGCATTACCGCTGTACAAGGTGGCTGGATAACGTAAAAACGCCTGGGGGAGGGGGGACAGGTTCCCTTCAATTTCAGTTCTTGTGTCTGCGTGGCTTTTGCAGGACACGTTGCCGGCTGCACAGCAGGGGAACAGCTGGCGGTGCTGGACCCCACTGACACATTGGCTGGTGTTTTTCTCTGTGCAGCTAGCACATCTAGGCCCCAACTGGCGGTGTGTTAGAGCCCAGGGACAGCAGGAGGAGGAGCAGGAGGAGGAGGAGCAGGGGGAGGGGAGTGTAGGCCGAAGCCTGCACTGGCGGCAGCTTTGGGTCTGTTGTGTCTGCGTGGCTTTTGCAGGACACGTTGCCGGCTACACAGCAGGGGAACAGCTGGCGGTGCTGGACCCCACTGACACATTGGCGAGGTGTTTGGCTCTGTGCAGCCAGCACTTCCGGACAGCAACTAGCGTTGTTGGAGCCCGGGCTCTGCAGGTGGAGCAGAGTGTAGGCCGAAGCCTAATTGAACCGATTTCAAAAGTCACCTTTAACCCCCCCTCAGGGGTTACAAAGTAGAAGAGCCACAGCTTATGCAGCAGTAGTGCTGCACAAGTCAAAGGTTGCTCTTTTAATTTTTCTCCTTGCACACGCTGAATGAAACACGTATAACATTTAGCCCTTTATACAGTCAAACTGTGTTGGAGGCGCGAGTTCCCTTTGTAATGAGACGCAGCACAGATGTCAAGAATCCCACCTTGGTGCTGGGTGCAGCCTCCCGAGCGTTGTTATTTGCTGTACAGGAGTCTGCGCTGTCGTGTTATCCCCTGGCCTAGCGCCGTTAGCGCTGCCCATCTTCTGGCATCATGTAATGTCGGCCGGTGCGGTTCGCGATGCCCATGAATCCCAGCCCCGCAGTGTCTTAACATTGTTAAAACACTGCGGGGCTGGGATTCAGGGCCTGGCGCAGCACATATGTTGGCCTCTCACACTCGGGTCCTTACACCCGCTTCAGACTGTGCGGCGTCATCTGATCCCTTATCGCATGCCACGGCCATGAAGCCGCACAGTCCGAAGAAGGCGGAAGGAGAGGAGGGACAGGCGAACTGATGCACTGATCCTGCCCATGAATCACACCCTCGCAGTCCCAATAAATAAGACACCGAGGGGCGTTGTGTGGGTCAGGGCGGCCGCAGAGGCGCAGGCAGCCAAACAATGATGCCAGAAGACGGGCAGCGCTACCAAGGGGGTTGCAGCGTGTCATTACAAAGGAAAGTCACACCACCGGGACGGTTAAATGGTCACACAGAGGACACATTTCAGACGTGTTTTCAGTTCCACATGTGCGAGGAGAATACGTTTCTGAGCCACCTTGCACACATGCAGCATTACCGCTGTACAAGGTGGCTGGATAACGTAAAAACGCCTGGGGGAGGGGGGACAGGTTCCCTTCAATTTCAGTTCTTGTGTCTGCGTGGCTTTTGCAGGACACGTTGCCGGCTGCACAGCAGGGGAACAGCTGGCGGTGCTGGACCCCACTGACACATTGGCTGGTGTTTTTCTCTGTGCAGCTAGCACATCTGGGCCCCAACTGGCGGTGTGTTAGAGCCCAGGGACAGCAGGAGGAGGAGCAGGAGGAGGAGGAGCAGGGGGAGGGGAGTGTAGGCCGAAGCCTGCACTGGCGGCAGCTTTGGGTCTGTTGTGTCTGCGTGGCTTTTGCAGGACACGTTGCCGGCTACACAGCAGGGGAACAGCTGGCGGTGCTGGACCCCACTGACACATTGGCGAGGTGTTTGGCTCTGTGCAGCCAGCACTTCCGGACAGCAACTAGCGTTGTTGGAGCCCGGGCTCTGCAGGTGGAGCAGAGTGTAGGCCGAAGCCTAATTGAACCGATTTCAAAAGTCACCTTTAACCCCCCCTCAGGGGTTACAAAGTAGAAGAGCCACAGCTTATGCAGCAGTAGTGCTGCACAAGTCAAAGGTTGCTCTTTTAATTTTTCTCCTTGCACACGCTGAATGAAACACGTATAACATTTAGCCCTTTATACAGTCAAACTGTGTTGGAGGCGCGAGTTCCCTTTGTAATGAGACGCAGCACAGATGTCAAGAATCCCACCTTGGTGCTGGGTGCAGCCTCCCGAGCGTTGTTATTTGCTGTACAGGAGTCTGCGCTGTCGTGTTATCCCCTGGCCTAGCGCCGTTAGCGCTGCCCATCTTCTGGCATCATGTAATGTCGGCCGGTGCGGTTCGCGATGCCCATGAATCCCAGCCCCGCAGTGTCTTAACATTGTTAAAACACTGCGGGGCTGGGATTCAGGGCCTGGCGCAGCACATATGTTGGCCTCTCACACTCGGGTCCTTACACCCGCTTCAGACTGTGCGGCGTCATCTGATCCCTTATCGCATGCCACGGCCATGAAGCCGCACAGTCCGAAGAAGGCGGAAGGAGAGGAGGGACAGGCGAACTGATGCACTGATCCTGCCCATGAATCACACCCTCGCAGTCCCAATAAATAAGACACCGAGGGGCGTTGTGTGGGTCAGGGCGGCCGCAGAGGCGCAGGCAGCCAAACAATGATGCCAGAAGACGGGCAGCGCTACCAAGGGGGTTGCAGCGTGTCATTACAAAGGAAAGTCACACCACCGGGACGGTTAAATGGTCACACAGAGGACACATTTCAGACGTGTTTTCAGTTCCACATGTGCGAGGAGAATACGTTTCTGAGCCACCTTGCACACATGCAGCATTACCGCTGTACAAGGTGGCTGGATAACGTAAAAACGCCTGGGGGAGGGGGGACAGGTTCCCTTCAATTTCAGTTCTTGTGTCTGCGTGGCGGTCGCAGGACACGTTGCCGGCTACACAGCAGGGGAACAGCTGGCGGTGCTGAACCCCACTGACACATTGGCTGGTGTTTTTCTCTGTGCAGCTAGCACATCTGGGCAAAAACTGGCGGTGTTAGAGCCCAGGGTCAGCAGGAGGAGCAGGGGGAGCGGAGTGTAGGCCGAAGCCTGCACTCGAGCAAGTTGAAAGGAAACCTTTAACCCCCCCCCCCCCCAGGCGTTTGTAGCTGAAAGAGCCATTGTGTACAGCACTAATGCTGGAAAAGGTAAACTTAGCTCTTTTAATTATGGTCCTTGTACATGCGGAACCTAACATTTATGAAATGTGTCTCCTCACAGCGTTAAACCGTCCGGTAGGTGGAACTTTCCTTTGTCGTGTGACGCAGCACAGCCATCATTTTTACCCCCTTGGCGCCGTGCGCCGCCTCCTCAGCGTTGTTTGAATCTGTCCCGGAGCCTGCGCTGTTAGGTTAGCCCTTGGCCATGCACACATGTTGCGCTGCCCGTCTTCTGACCTCATTTGGTGTCAGGCTGGCTGCGCCTGTGCGGGTGCGCTGGCCGAGATCCCGCCTCGCAGTGTCATCTAATGTAATCCCACCGCGGGCCTGTGATCCGTGCCCGTGCGCAGTGCATATCCTCTCCTCTCACTCCCCTCCCTACGGCTTTTTCAGACTGTGCGGTGTCACGGCCGTGGCATGCTATTAGGGACCAGCTGACATCGCACAGTCTGAAGAAGCCGTAGGGAGGGGAGTGAGAGGAGAGGATATGCACTGCGCACGGGCACGGATCACAGGCCCGCGGTGGGATTACATTAGACGACACTGCGAGGCGGGATCTCGGCCAGCGCACCCGCACAGGCGCAGCCAGCCTGACACCAAATGAGGTCAGAAGACGGGCAGCGCAACATGTGTGCATGGCCAAGGGCTAACCTAACAGCGCAGGCTCCGGGACAGATTCAAACAACGCTGAGGAGGGGGCGCACGGCGCCAAGGGGGTAAAAATGATGGCTGTGCTGCGTCACACGACAAAGGAAAGTTCCACCTACCGGACGGTTTAACGCTGTGTGGGGACACATTTCATAAGTGTTAGGTTCAGCATGTGCAAGGAGCATCACGAAAAGAGGCACTTTTTCCCTTTGCATCATTACTGCTGCACAAGGTGGCTCCTTCAGTAACAAACGCCTGGGGGGGGGGGGGGTCAGGTTCCCTTACATTTAACTTGTTGTGTCTGCGTGGCGGTCGCAGTACACGTTGCCGTATACACAGCAGGGGAACAGCTGGCGGTGCTGAACCCCACTAACACATTGGCGAGGTGTTTGGCTCTGTGCGTACAGCACTTCTGGACGGCAACTAGCGGTGTTGGAGCCCAGGGACAGGTGGAGGAGGAGGAGGTTGGAGGAGGTTGGAGGAGGTAGGAGGGATTGCCACACACACAGCAGGGGAACAGCTGACGTTACTGAACCCCAATAACAGAGGAGGGACTGTTGACTGTGCGTACAGCACTTCTGGACGGCAACTGGCGGTGTTGGAGCCCAGGGACAGGTGGAGGAGGAGGAGGTTGGAGGAGGTTGGAGGAGGTAGGAGGGATTGCCACACACACAGCAGGGGAACAGCTGACGTTACTGAACCCCAATAACAGAGGAGGGACTGTTGACTGTGCGTACAGCACTTCTGGACGGCAACTGGCGGTGTTGGAGCCCAGGGACAGGTGGAGGAGGAGGAGGTTGGAGGAGGTTGGAGGAGGTAGGAGGGATTGCCACACACACAGCAGGGGAACAGCTGACGTTACTGAACCCCAATAACAGAGGAGGGACTGTTGACTGTGCGTACAGCACTTCTGGACGGCAACTGGCGGTGTTGGAGCCCAGGGACAGGTGGAGGAGGAGGAGGTTGGAGGAGGTAGGAGGGATTGCCACACACACAGCAGGGGAACAGCTGACGTTACTGAACCCCAATAACAGAGGAGGGACTGTTGACTGTGCGTACAGCACTTCTGGACGGCAACTGGCGGTGTTGGAGCCCAGGGACAGGTGGAGGAGGAGGAGGTTGGAGGAGGTTGGAGGAGGTAGGAGGGATTGCCACACACACAGCAGGGGAACAGCTGACGTTACTGAACCCCAATAACAGAGGAGGGACTGTTGACTGTGCGTACAGCACTTCTGGACGGCAACTGGCGGTGTTGGAGCCCAGGGACAGGTGGAGGAGGAGGAGGTTGGAGGAGGTTGGAGGAGGTAGGAGGGATTGCCACACACACAGCAGGGGAACAGCTGACGTTACTGAACCCCAATAACAGAGGAGGGACTGTTGACTGTGCGTACAGCACTTCTGGACGGCAACTGGCGGTGTTGGAGCCCAGGGACAGGTGGAGGAGGAGGAGGTTGGAGGAGGTTGGAGGAGGTAGGAGGGATTGCCACACACACAGCAGGGGAACAGCTGACGTTACTGAACCCCAATAACAGAGGAGGGACTGTTGACTGTGCGTACAGCACTTCTGGACGGCAACTGGCGGTGTTGGAGCCCAGGGACAGGTGGAGGAGGAGGAGGTTGGAGGAGGTTGGAGGAGGTAGGAGGGATTGCCACACACACAGCAGGGGAACAGCTGACGTTACTGAACCCCAATAACAGAGGAGGGACTGTTGACTGTGCGTACAGCACTTCTGGACGGCAACTGGCGGTGTTGGAGCCCAGGGACAGGTGGAGGAGGAGGAGGTTGGAGGAGGTAGGAGGGATTGCCACACACACAGCAGGGGAACAGCTGACGTTACTGAACCCCAATAACAGAGGAGGGACTGTTGACTGTGCGTACAGCACTTCTGGACGGCAACTGGCGGTGTTGGAGCCCAGGGACAGGTGGAGGAGGAGGAGGTTGGAGGAGGTTGGAGGAGGTAGGAGGGATTGCCACACACACAGCAGGGGAACAGCTGACGTTACTGAACCCCAATAACAGAGGAGGGACTGTTGACTGTGCGTACAGCACTTCTGGACGGCAACTGGCGGTGTTGGAGCCCAGGGACAGGTGGAGGAGGAGGAGGTTGGAGGAGGTAGGAGGGATTGCCACACACACAGCAGGGGAACAGCTGACGTTACTGAACCCCAATAACAGAGGAGGGACTGTTGACTGTGCGTACAGCACTTCTGGACGGCAACTGGCGGTGTTGGAGCCCAGGGACAGGTGGAGGAGGAGGAGGTTGGAGGAGGTTGGAGGAGGTAGGAGGGATTGCCACACACACAGCAGGGGAACAGCTGACGTTACTGAACCCCAATAACAGAGGAGGGACTGTTGACTGTGCGTACAGCACTTCTGGACGGCAACTGGCGGTGTTGGAGCCCAGGGACAGGTGGAGGAGGAGGAGGTTGGAGGAGGTTGGAGGAGGTAGGAGGGATTGCCACACACACAGCAGGGGAACAGCTGCCGTTACTGAACCCCAATAACAGAGGAGGGACTGTTGACTGTGCGTACAGCACTTCTGGACGGCAACTGGCGGTGTTGGAGCCCAGGGACAGGTGGAGGAGGAGGAGGTTGGAGGAGGTAGGAGGGATTGCCACACACACAGCAGGGGAACAGCTGACGTTACTGAACCCCAATAACAGAGGAGGGACTGTTGACTGTGCGTACAGCACTTCTGGACGGCAACTGGCGGTGTTGGAGCCCAGGGACAGGTGGAGGAGGAGGAGGTTGGAGGAGGTTGGAGGAGGTAGGAGGGATTGCCACACACACAGCAGGGGAACAGCTGACGTTACTGAACCCCAATAACAGAGGAGGGACTGTTGACTGTGCGTACAGCACTTCTGGACGGCAACTGGCGGTGTTGGAGCCCAGGGACAGGTGGAGGAGGAGGAGGTTGGAGGAGGTTGGAGGAGGTAGGAGGGATTGCCACACACACAGCAGGGGAACAGCTGCCGTTACTGAACCCCAATAACAGAGGAGGGACTGTTGACTGTGCGTACAGCACTTCTGGACGGCAACTGGCGGTGTTGGAGCCCAGGGACAGGTGGAGGAGGAGGAGGTTGGAGGAGGTAGGAGGGATTGCCACACACACAGCAGGGGAACAGCTGACGTTACTGAACCCCAATAACAGAGGAGGGACTGTTGACTGTGCGTACAGCACTTCTGGACGGCAACTGGCGGTGTTGGAGCCCAGGGACAGGTGGAGGAGGAGGAGGTTGGAGGAGGTTGGAGGAGGTAGGAGGGATTGCCACACACACAGCAGGGGAACAGCTGACGTTACTGAACCCCAATAACAGAGGAGGGACTGTTGGGACTGTGCGTACAGCACTACCAGGCAACAACTAGCGGTGTTGGAGCCCAGGGACAGGTGGAGGAGGAGGTGGAGGAGATAGGAGGGATTGCCACACACACAGCAGGGGAACAGCTGACGTTACTGAACCCCAATAACAGAGGAGGGACTGTTGACTGTGCGTACAGCACTTCTGGACGGCAACTGGCGGTGTTGGAGCCCAGGGACAGGTGGAGGAGGTTGGAGGAGGTTGGAGGAGGTAGGAGGGATTGCCACACACACAGCAGGGGAACAGCTGACGTTACTGAACCCCAATAACAGAGGAGGGACTGTTGACTGTGCGTACAGCACTTCTGGACGGCAACTAGCGGTGTTGGAGCCCAGGGACAGGAGGAGGAGGAGGAGGTGGAGGAGATAGGAGGGATTGCCACACACACAGCAGGGGAACAGCTGACGTTACTGAACCCCAATAACAGAGGAGGGACTGTTGGGACTGTGCGTACAGCACTACCAGGCAACAACTAGCGGTGTTGGAGCCCAGGGACAGGTGGAGGAGGAGGTGGAGGAGATAGGAGGGATTGCCACACACACAGCAGGGGAACAGCTGACGTTACTGAACCCCAATAACAGAGGAGGGACTGTTGACTGTGCGTACAGCACTTCTGGACGGCAACTGGCGGTGTTGGAGCCCAGGGACAGGTGGAGGAGGAGGAGGTTGGAGGAGGTAGGAGGGATTGCCACACACACAGCAGGGGAACAGCTGACGTTACTGAACCCCAATAACAGAGGAGCGACTGTTGACTGTGCATACAGCACTTCTGGACGGCAACTAGCGGTGTTGGAGCCCAGGGGCAGGTGGAAAAGCAGAGGAACACAATGTAGGCCGAAGCCTGAGAAAGTCGAAAGGGAACCTTTAACCCCCCCCCCAAGGCGTTTGTAGCTGAAAGAGCCAGCTTGTGCAGCACAAAAGATGCAAAAGGAAAAGGTGGCTCTTTTCATCATGCTCCTTGCAAACACAGAACTAAACACTTATAAAATGTGTCCCCTGAAGCCGTGAAACCGTCCCGGAGGTGGGACTTTCCTTCGTAATATGACGCAGCACAGCCATCATTACTACCCCCCCGCCGCCGTGCCCCGGCTCCTCAGCGTTGTTTGATTCTGTCCCGGAGCCTGCGCTGTTATGTTATCCCGTGGCCAGGCACACTTAGCGCTGCCCATCTTCTGACATCATTTGGTGTCAGGCTGGCTGCGCCTGTGCGGCCGCGCTGGCCGAGAGCCCGCCTCGCAGTGTCTTCTGATGTAATCCCACTGGGGGCCTGGGATCCATGGCCATGCGCAGTGCATATCCTCGCCTCTCACTCCCCTCCCTACGGCTTCTTTTCCAGACTGTGCGGTGTCACGGCCGTGGCATGCTATTAGGGACCAGCTGACACCGAACAGTCTGAAGAAGCCATAGGGAGATGAGTGAGAGGTGGAGGTTCAGATATGCACTGCGCATGTCCATAGATCCCAGGCCCCCAGTGGGATTAAATCAGAAGACACTGCGAGGCGGGCTCTCGGCCAGCGTGGCCGCACAGGCGCAGCCAGCCTGACACCAAATGATGCCAGAAGACGGGCAGCGCTAAGTGTGCCTGGCCACGGGATAACATAACAGCGCAGGCTCCGGGACGGAATCAAACAACGCTGAGGAGCCGGGGCGCGGCGCCGGGGGGGTAGGAATGACGGCTGTGCTGCGTCATATTACGAAGGAAAGTCCCACCTCCGGGACGGTTTTACGGTATCAGTGGACACATTTTATAAGTGTTAAGTTTTGCGTGTGCAAGGAGCAAAACCAAAATAGCTACCTTTTTCCTTGTGCAGCATTACTGCTGCACAAGGTGGCTCTTTCAGTAACAAACGCCTTGGGGGGGGGGGGACAGATTCCCTTACATTTCAGTTGTTGTGTCAGCGTGGCGGTCGCATGACACATTGCCGGCTACACAGCTGGGGATCAGCTGACGTTACTGAAACCCAATAACACTGGATCGTATGTTTTGACTGTGCAGACGGCACGTCTGAGCCTCAACTGGCGGTGTTGGAGCCCAGGAATTTAAGTTCAGGTGGTAGAAAGATGAACACAACAGGAGACCTGGATAACGTATACAGTGACCTAATTATTTAATCAGGAGGAGGAGTGGCAAATTCCTGCGAGATCCAGGCCTTGTTCATTTTCAGGAAAGTAAGCCGGTCAACGTTATCGGAGGATAGTCGCATGCGACGGTCAGTTAGTACACCACCTGCAGCACTAAAGACACGTTCCGATAATACACTGGCCGCAGGGCAAGACAGCACCTCCAATGCATACTGGCTTAGCTCTGGCCATGTATCCAGCTTTGAGACCCAAAACTTGAAAGGGGAAGAGCCGTCTGGGAGTACAGCAAGAGGGCAAGACATGTAGTCTGTCACCATCTGACGGAACCGTTGCCTCCTGCTGACTGGAGCCGTCTGTGATGGTGTAGACTTTTGTGGGGGGCACACAAAACTGTGCCACAGTTGGGCCATACTGGTCTTGCCTTGGGCAGAGGCACTGCTTCTGCTCCCTCTTTGTGCAGAGCCTCCACCACTGCCTGGACGCACTGAGCTGCTTTGGAATGCAGTAGCAGCACTTCTCTCAGTTGGAATGGAGAAGATGATGGAACTGACCAGTGTGTCTTGGTACTCCCGCATTTTTCGCTCCCGGTTCAACGGTGTGATGAGGCTTTCTACGTTGTCCCGGTAGCGAGGATCGAGGAGGGTGAACACCCAATAATCAGACATGTTGAGAATGTGGTCGATGCGGCGGTCGTTTCTCAGGCACTGCAGCATGTAATCCACCATGTGCTGCAGACTGCCAACTGCCCAAGAAACGCTGTCCCCAGCTGGAGGCGTGATCTCTGCCCGCTCGTCATCACCCCACCCTCGCTGTACACACTGAGTACTGGACAATTCGGGAACTCCCTCCTCTGGACGGATGTCTTCCTCCTCCATTGACTCCTCCTCATCCTCCTCACAAACTGTCCCCTGCCTACGCGTTTGTGAGGAACCACGTGGCGCTGACTGTCCAGAAGATGATGGAAGTGGTGAATCCTCATCCTCCACCTCTTCCACAACATCATCCCTTAGCGCTTGCAGTGATTTTTCAAGCAGGCAGATAAGGGGGACAGTCATGCTGACTAGTGCATCATCTGCACTCGCCATCCGCGTGGAATAATCAAAGGGACGCAAAACCTGGCAGACATCCTTCATAGTGGCCCACTCTGTGGTTGTGAAGTCTGTACGGCGCTGACTGCGACTTTTTTGCGCCTGATACAGCTGGTACTCCATTACAGCTTGCTGCTGCTCACACAACCGCTCCAACATATGTAACGTGGAATTCCACCTGGTAGGTAGGTCACATATGATGCGATGTTCCGGCAGGCGGTGTCGGCGCTGCAGAGCCGCAATGCGCGCTTTTGCCGTGCTGGAACGCCGCAAGTGAGCACACTCTAGGCGGACCTTGTGCAGCAGTGCATCAAGATCCGGATAGTCCCTCAAAAAACTCTGCACGACCAAATTGAGCACATGTGCCAGACATGGGATGTGAGTGAGGTTGCCGAGGCCCAGGGCTGCCACCAGATTTCGGCCATTATCACACACTACCATGCCTGGCTGGAGATTCGCTGGCTCAAACCACACATCGCTCTCCTGCTTGATGGCATTCCAGAGCTCCTGCGCTGTGTGGCTACGATTCCCCAAAAAAATTAATTTCAAGACGGCCTGTTGACGTTTGGCCACGGCTGTGCTCATGTCGGTCGTAACAGGTACACGTTCATCACGGGTCCATGTGGAGGTGGACTGTGACGGCTCCTGCAGCGATGATTCTGAGGAACTGGTGTAAGAGGAGGAGTCAATGCGTACAGAATGGATTCCTGCAATCCTTGGAGTGGGCAGGACACGTCCTGCGCCACTCACACGGTCTGTACCCGGCTCAACTACATTAACCCAATGGGCAGTGAGGGAAAGGTATCACCCCTGTCCATGTTGACTGGTCCACGCATCGGTGGTGAGGTGGACCTTGCTACTGACGGCGTTCAGTAGCGCGTGTTTTATGTGTCCCTCAACATGCTTGTGCAGGGCAGGGACGGCTTGCCTGCTGAAGTAAAAGCGGCTGGGCACACTGTACTGTGGGACTGCCAATGACATCAAGTCACGGAAGCTGTCAGTCTCCACCAGCCTGAATGACAGCATTTCCAGTGACAGAAGTTTGGCAATTCCTGCAGTCAGAGCCTGTGCTCGTGGGTGGTTTGACGAGAAAGGCCGCCTTTTCTCCCATGCCTGTACTACCGATGGCTGTAGACTGGGCTGGGAGTGTGTGGTTGACTGGGAAAGTGGTGCTGCGGGTGGAATGACAGCGGGTCTCTGGACAACAGGGCCAGAGGTTCTTCCACGGCGATCCTGGGAGGAAGCCGAACCAGCTGCGTGTGAGCTAGAGGAAGAGGCAACACGAGCTGAAGAGGTGGTAGCTGCCGCTGTTGGTTGGCCTAGCTCTTCAGTGTGTTTGTCTAACTCCGCCGGGTGCCTGTTGCGCACATGTTTCCACATGTTGGAGGTATTGAGGTTGGCGACTTTTTGACCTCTTTTGATTTTTTGATGACACACCTTGCATCTGACATAGCAAATGTCATCTGCAACTGTGTCAAAAAAGGACCAGGCACTGCAAGTCTTGGGAGCCCCCCTTTTGACTTTTGGAAGAGACATGCTCCTTACGGGTGCCAAAGCGGAGGCTGCAGGATCCGCAGTCTTCCCCCTCCCTCTCCCTCTTTGGGCCGTACGGGGAATCTCTTCCTCAGAGCTGCTCCCACCACCTTCCTGTCCCTGACGCCAAGATGGGTCAAGGACCTCATCATCTACACTACCCTCTGCCCCCAACTGCTCCTCCTGGGTAGTCTCAGCAGCAGAGCATGCACCAGTAAGTGGCACCTGAGTGTCATCATCAGCTGATGCGGCCTGCGAGGTGGTGACCGGAGCCACTGGCCCACCCGCCTCTTCAGAGGAAGACAGAAAAAGCGGTTGGGCATCACTGCACCCTGCCTCTTCTTCCATTTCTCCAATGCTGCTTGGCTGGCCCCCTGTTTCCAAGCCAAGAGATTATTCAGAGAACAGAAGTAGAGACTGCTCCTGTCCTGGGATCTCTGTCTGCCTGGGCAATTTTGCAGGTGGTGAAGAGACAGATGGCTGCTCTCCAGTGCTCTGTGTCTGAGAGGATGTGGCACTAATGGAAGTTGATGCATTAGCTGCCATCCATCCCACAACGGCTTCAATTTGGTCTTGACGCAGCAGCGGTGTACGGCGCTCGGCGACAAAGCTGCGCATGAACGACTGTTCCCTTGTGAAAGTGGGTGCTGATGACTCACCGGTGCCCGCAGCAGGCACAGAATCCCCACGTCCCCTCCCTGCTCCGCGCCCACGCCCACGCCCACGTGCCTTACTCACTGCCTTCTTCATCTTGGTTGACTGATAAAGATAAGCAGAAAAGTACTAACGGCTTTGTGTGCTTATTCCTGAGCAACTCCTCCTAACAGGTATAAGACACACTAATTTTCTAAAGTGTGGACTAGACTTGAATATGAGCTAATGTGGCCTACACAAATGTAAAGTGGTGTAACTGGTGTGTTTGGTGAACTTTATTATTTATTTATTTTTTTGGGGCTGAACTGACAACGGATAGAGCTGCAGTCACACGGAGACCGTGCAGACAGACGTAAACGGCGCTGCAAGGCCCAAAAACCCTCCTCTACTTTATCCTATGTAGTGTTTTTCCACAAATTAGCTGGAGACGGGTGGAAAGACACTAATAGGATTTTTTTAAATTAATTAGCAGCAGACTACACTACTTGAAAACAAAATGAAAATTGATTTGGCGGTATGACGCAGTGAACAACCCTGAGCTGGAGACAACCAAGCTACGGCTGCTCACAGGCTACAGGGCGAGCTGCAGTCACACGGAGACCGTGCAGACAGCCGTAAACGGCGCTGCAAGGCCCAAAAACCCTCCTCTACTTTATCCTATGTAGTGTTTTTCCACAAATTAGCTGGAGACGGGTGGAAAGACACTAATAGGATTTTTTTAAATTAATTAGCAGCAGACTACACTACTTGAAAACAAAATGAAAATTGATTTGGCGGTATGACGCAGTGAACAACCCTGAGCTGGAGACAACCAAGCTACGGCTGCTCACAGACTACAGGGCGAGCTGCAGTCACACGGAGACCGTGCAGACAGCCGTAAACGGCGCTGCAAGGCCCAAAAACCCTCCTCTACTTTATCCTATGTAGTGTTTTTCCACAAATTAGCTGGAGACGGGTGGAAAGACACTAATAGGATTTTTTTAAATTAATTAGCAGCAGACTACACTATTTGAAAACAAAATGAAAATTGATTTGGCGGTATGACGCAGTGAACAACCCTGAGCTGGAGACAACCAAGCTACGGCTGCTCACAGACTACAGGGCGAGCTGCAGTCACACGGAGACCGTGCAGACAGCCGTAAACGGCGCTGCAAGGCCCAAAAACCCTCCTCTACTTTATCCTATGTAGTGTTTTTCCACAAATTAGCTGGAGACGGGTGGAAAGACACTAATAGGAATTTTTGGAAAAAATGTGCAGCAGCCTGCACTACTTCAAAAAAAAAAAAAAAAAGGACAGTATGAGGCAATGAACCACCCTCCCTGAACTGAATACAACCAGCTATGGATGGCCTATGTGGCTGCACTCAGACTAGAGAGTGGGCTGCACTCACACACACACACAGAGAGACCTTGCAGATCGCTGTGAAAACAGCGCTACAAGGCAAAAGGAAGGTGATTAGTAGGTGAACACAGCGGTTGCTAAATTAGCCTTTGGAAAGCACAAAGAAGCAAATCGCTATCTCTAAACTGTCCCTCAGTCAGCAAACAGCGTCCTGTCACTAACTGAATTCACAGCAGAGTGATCGCAAAATGGCGCCAGCGACTTTTAAACTGCATCATGACATCATTTAAGCAGCCAATCACAGCCTTGCCAGTAGTTTCATGCCCTCCATGCTAAACAGGATGTGCCCACACTTGGAATCTTTCTCATTGGCTGAATTTCTGAATTTTGAATCATGGAACTTCCGATTCCGGTATCCGATACGCGCCAAGTATCGGAATCCCGGTATCGGAATTCCGATACCGCAAGTATCGGCCGATACCCGATACTTGCGGTATCGGAATGCTCAACACTAGTCAACACTCAACAGTCTCTGCAAGAGGAAAATAAGACATTGACATCACAGCTCACATAGACTAGGAACTACATGTCTATCTCAGCACATTTCGTGACATCATCTGCACATTTAAGAAAAGCAAAGCAGCCAGCCATCAGCGCAAGCCACACATTATGTTCCACTCCCTTCTCGACATGTTGATCATTCTCAGTGTCAGACTACACATTTGTCTATCATCAGATTGGTGTCATCATCACCATTATCATCAATGTCATCCACTACTATTGTTTGTTTTAATCAGTGAATGTCTGCTCCTCCTTCTTCAATGCACCTGCAAATATATATCCATGATTGCATGCAACCACCAGTTATCAATTCTAACCACCATTTACCTATTAATTTGCCAACTAAGCTCTCATCTTGTCAAATTACTGGTGATGCAGTCACTGCCGTACCACCTTGTGGAGTCAGTTGCCTTTCAAGAAATGATAGGGTTTCCTGAGCCTCACTGAAAGATACCAAGCTGCCATTACTTCTTGCAGAAAGTGATGACAACTCTATGCTCACAGATGGAGGAGAATGTAGGCCATTCTCTGGATTTGTCTTTAAAGCAAACATATCATCAGGATTTTGCTAAGTAAACAACAGGCATTGTCAGGTTGATGCTGTTACACTGACTAAAATTATATTAAGGTATAATTGTAATCAGTCTAACAGCACCAACCTGACAATGCCTGTAGTTTACTTAGCAAAATCCTGATGACAGATTTGCATTAAGCTCAAAGTTCCCTGCACTGTAGACACTTGGATCAGCAACTATGGCAGGACAATACATCAGTTTCATGGCCTAGTAGGTGAATGACTGTCTGGCAGTGATGCACCACTGCAGCTGGAACAGGTGATGAAGTCTACATGACTGGAAACTATTAGTGATCAGCGAATATACTCGTTACTCGAGATTTCCTGAGCACGCATAATTTTTAGTGCTCGGAGATTTAGTTTTCCTCACCTCAGCTGAATCATTTACATCTCTTAGCCAGCTTGATTACATGGGGGGATTCCCTAGCAACCAGGCAACCCCCACATGTACTTATGCTGGCTAACAGATGTAAATCATTCAGCTGAGGTTTTGAAAACGAAATCTCCGGGCACTAAAAAATACTCGGAGGTCACCCAAACGTGCTTAGGAAATCTCGAGTAATGAGTATATTCGCTCATCGCTAGAAACTATGTCTGTTTACATCATCAGGTAACAATTATCTTTCTACTCCGACACCTCCTCCAGATCCTTCTCAACAAACATGACTGCATCTCCAACAGCCACAGGGTACAGTGTTGATTCCACACTTCAACCTCACTCACTTTGCTCTTGTAAGATAAAGTATTGCAAATTACCATTACAGCTTTTAAATTGGAATGACAAAAGACGTACACCAAGCAACTTATACCCTATCTTCTCATTAACTGTAGCTGGGAATTGAGGTGAACTACACTGCCCATAACATTAGGTTGTTTTACGATCAATCCAAATAACTCATGCTCTTTACATTGCCTATGTCTTTAATTTCATGTTGCAATTGTAACACTGGTGTGCAAATATAATGCTGGTGGAAGTGAAATCACTGCGCCATGGGCTGGGCTTACCCTAAAGTGGCATGACTAACTGACTACCTGGTTTTTCTAGAGTTTCTGGTGGTGAGGATAGGCTTGGCCACAGGTAGTCACCGGGTACCACTCCAGGGCACTGTCCGGGACTACAGTAGTGACCGGAGGCACAGGTATGTGGTATAGGAGGGAAAAGTTAAAACATTATCAGACAGTCCAAGGTCACGGCAGGCAGTACAGTTACAGGACACGTAGCCATGGTCAGGAACAAGACAAGTAGGCAAACTTGGTCAGTAGCAGGAGACACAGAAGCACACATGCTGAAACCGATGACTGACAGGACAAACTTTCAGGCCAAGAGTGGTAGGAGGAGCTGCCAGATATAGAGCCTGCTGACACAAGATAGGCTGGAGAGCCTAATCGCTGCAGGACACAGCAGGGTTCATTTCCTGCATAGACAGGACACCCCTTCTAAGGCAAAGTGGAAACCACCTTAACATGCAGCAGTGCTGCAAGAGGCAAAACTCAGTATGCCACGTGATGACCTCGCTGAGAAGGGTGGCACTGAGGAGGCATATAGTTTACCGACATGACAACAACATTTCTTTCACAAATGTATCCACTGGAGAAAGGAGGAGGCTATGGCCAGGAAAGAGTCAGTTCATTTCTACTGTTGCTACCTTGCAAAGCAACCAACTGCCATATGCTGTCTATACAGGTTAGCGTAGGGTAATATAATAATTCACAGATTGCCAAAGGCAAATAAATCCCTAACTAAGGACCCTAAAAATAACTTTTACTAATCAATTTAAAATGGAAATAAGACTAAAAATTCTGCACTATCAGTGTGCTTATGCTGGGCCAAGAGTGTGCTAGTAACAAAACTCATGTCTCACAAATTTGCTCATAGCCCTAATCATGTCCACTGGCAGTATCCATTGTAGCCTCAATCCCTGATGAAGCCAGGATATCTGGTGAAACATGTTGGGGAGGCTTTAAGGCCCCGTCACACACAGCGACGCTGCAGCGATACAGACAACGATGCTGATCGCTGCAGCGTCGCTGTTTAGTCGCTGTGTGGTCGCTGGGGAGCTGTCACACATACCGCTCTCCAGCGACCAACGATGCCGAGGTCCCCGGGTAACCAGGGTAAACATCGGGTTGCTAAGCGCAGGGCCGTGCTTAGTAACCCCATGTTTACCCTGGTTACCAGCGTAAAAGTAAAAAAAAAAAACACTACATTCTCACCTTCGCGTCCCCCAGCGTCCGCTTCCTGAACTGACTGAGCGTCGGCCCTAACAGCAGAGCGGTGACATCACCGCTGTGCTGTACTTTCATTTTACGGCCGGATCTCAGTCAGTGCGGGAAGCAGACGGCAAGGGACCTGACGGACACCGGAATGTGAGTATGTACTGTTTGGTTTTTTTTACATTTACGATGGTAACCAGGGTAAACATCGGGTTACTAAGCGCGGCCCTGCGCTCAGTAACCCGATGTTTACCCTGGTTACCAGTGAAGACATCGCTGAATCCGTGTCACACACACCGATTCAGCGATGTCAGCGGGACCTCAACGACCAAAAAAAGGTCCAGGCCATTCCGACACGACCAGCGATCTCACAGCAGGGGCCTGGTCGCTGGTACGTGTCAAACATAGCGAGATCGCTACTGAGGTCGCTGTTGCGTCACAAAACTTGTGACTCAGCAGCGATCTCGCTAGCGATCTCGCTATGTGAGACGGGGCCTTTAGGAGCAATTTTAATAGCATTATCAGTGCTTGTGTAGGGGAAATAGATGTGATTTAGATAGCGGCCGCACCTGATCCCTTACCCCTGAATACTGCCAGTGGACATGTTTAGGGCTATGAGCAAATTTATGAACTCACAACCCTATTGAAATCAGAGATTCATCTATTGTAGCTTCTGTATGAGAAGTGTAAATGCTGGAGCATGGGTTATTTTGTGATCTGCCATTTGCCACAGGCAGCTGATGAAGGACACGTACTAAAGACCTTCAAGGAGGTGACAAAATTTGTCAATACAGTCAAGTGTAGAATAAACAATGTCATCGTCCTCATATTTACTCTAGAAAAAGCACACACCAAAATTCAAGATCGTTTGGAGGCAGGAAAACAATGTGCACATGTTCAGTGGTAGATGGTGCCTATTGGAGACAATCAAGGTTCATGTTACATGCCACTGAATATTTATACATATTTTATAATTTGTTTATTTATGCATTAATTTATTTATTGTGGAAGTCTGAAATTACCTGTTCTGTTTCATCTTTATTTTATCGCACTTCTTTATTGCTAGTATAGTCTTGTAGTCGTATAGTCATAAATTATTTTTAATCATTTTCAATTATTTTTTTAATGATATGTAATTGTACAGCTTATATGAAAAAGCGTTTTTTCAGTACAATATTAACACATTTTCTTCTTTAGAATGCCAAATGCAAATCATTAAGAGCGATGTATTAATTATTACAAATGCTTGGAACTTTAACAATTGAATTTGAAGAGACAACAATCTAGTTGTTCTCAATACCACGGATAATTTAGCAGCATATTGTCCTCTGTCTATGGTTCCTCTCATCACATCATGTCATATTATTTCGCAGTAAGTAACAACAATGTGCAAAATAAATTGATGCTGCAGTTCATGATGTTATATGAACAGATTATTCAAGTGAAAAAAAATCAACATTACTAAATTAGATATTCATTAAAAAGTAATTATTTGGAATGTTCCATGGATATTTATATTCATAGATCACAGTTTCCAATAGAAGAGTATTATCATTTATCTGGAAAATGTTCATATCAATCGTAATTAAGAAGTAGGTTTTTAATTTTTGTAAATGGAGAAATATAGGTATCTGAAAAATAAAGCTGTTTTCCCAAGTCATTATTTATATTACAGTAAATATCTCTATCCTAAATGCAGATACATATGTATTTTTTGTTTTAGATGTGCCAGGTTTTGTTAAACAATCTAACTGAAAATGCTGCGGTTATCAGTGCTTGAAGCCTGAATGACACAAAAGGCTCCAAATGCTGTTGTGTTGGTCTTGTTCCCAATCTTCTATTCAGTTAGTGAAACAAATTGTAAAATGAAAGCTCTTACTTATCATGCAGGCTGTTGGGCCAAGTGTGTCTTTTCCTGGCTCAAGGTAGAGGAATAACATCTCACTTTCACTGATGAGGAAGGTTACATAAGGGACAGTCTTTTCCAGTAAGCTCCAGTAAAGGCTACAGTTTGGAGAAAAGGGAAGTAAAATAATAGAACTGTGGTACTCTTTAGTAAACTTCTGAAACGAATACCTAACCAAAATGAAGACAAAATAAAATGATGTATACATGGAACTGTTTCTGTTCTACTTTTAAACAACAACATGACTATAGTTTATTTTTTGTGGTGTGTGCTCTTTTTTATCTTTTACATAAAATAATCAAATTTGAGTGAATCTTTTAAAATCAAAACTAGCCAAATTCAATAAATTTTCCCAGAAAGTAAATTTACAGTGAATCAAAAATGCAGCAAAGGCTGGAGTCACACTAGCAATTTTAAAATCAGTCCAATTTTGATGCAGGAGAGTCGGATGAGTGTAATGCCAGTGTCAATCACTTTTATGTGAGTACAATCCGATTTTACACACCAAGCATCCGATTTACATCCGTATGCACTGTGATTGCAATGTGATTTTAACATAAGCTTTTACATGCAGCAATTCTCTGTCATTTACAGATCGTTTTCAAAGGAAATATTAATCAAAACACACATATATATATATTACTGTCTATATATATGATAACTATAATAGATAGATATATAGATTACATAGATACATAGAAGAAAAGCTGGTAATTCGTCTGCCGTGTTCTATAAAATCACTGCAGAAGCCGACAGGATAGAAGAGATGGACTACATACAGTAAATACAAATGGAATAGGTAGATATTTAAATGTCAGTGACAAATACAATTAGTACAGTGTGTGTGCAAATTACTGAACATGTACTTAATAAAATATATTTTTTTGAAAAAATGGTGTGGGTTCCCGAGCAATTTTCGTACCTAGCAGAAGGAAAGCCGACGGCTGGGGGCAGATGTTTGTAGCCTGGGAAGGGGGTAATACCCATGGAGCTTGCCAGGCTATTATTTATCAGCTCACAGCTGTATAATTAGCCTTTACTGGCTATTAAAATGGGGGACCCTAAAAAAGTTATGTAAGGTCCCCATATAATTAATAACCAGCAAAGACTATGCAGACAGCTGCTGGCTGATGTTAATAGCCTAGGAAGGGGCCAAGGATACTGGCCCCCCAGGTTTAAAACATCAGCTCTCAGCATGGAAAGTCGCTTGGTGCAGAGGCGAGGTCACCGGGAGAATTTCAGTGTGGTGAACTCACCTCTGCACTTTGCAACTTACTCACGGTGCTAGCAGGGATCTCACTGAGGTCACCGCAGTTCAGTCCGACTGGGAATGGAGCCTCAGTGACATCACCGCTAGTCACTGATGCTGCGCTCACAGCATCTCATTCACCAGTGGTTCTCAGCCTGGACAGTCGCATCTTGGTACCGTCCAGGTTGAAAACCAATTATACCCCAGACATGGATTAAAGCGAAGGAAAGAACGACGGAGAGGTAAGGGATTTTTTTTTATGTTTGGTTTATTACAAGAGAATGAGGGTTTCGGTGGAATTAGGCAAGGTCGTAAGTATGCCACCTAAAATTATGATGCACAACTACAATATATATAGAAAATCATAATTTATTCAATCAAATATATGACAAATAAATAATACAGGGGAAAACAGAGAGGGTGGAAATAAATGCAGGATGTCACAGGATATATGTAAATTACTACACTATTCACAATAATACAGCAAAAATTCAAACCATGTAGGTAAATTACAAAAATTATTATTGTGTGGACAATAAAACATATTCAGTATATCTCATGTTAAGTATCCACATTACATGATCCCCAAAACCTATATTAAGGTAATGGCATATAGGGTGATTATCATAAAAAGTATTATATATGCCAATGTCTAATATCAGGAAAAGTGCAGTGCATACTAAAATGAATAAATCAATAATGTCACCCAATTGTAAACAACTGTTGCAAGCATAGAGGAATACTCCTATAAGGACAAAGTGTTATAGTGCCATAAAGTGCAAAGAGGAGATCAAGTGAAATACTAATGTCATGTCGGACGCTGTTCAGACCAGGTCGTCCGACAGACAGCGGTAATTCCGCTTTTGACCACTATTTGCTCATTGGCATCTGCTAGATTTTATCTAGGGGTTAATTTACCTAATCCTCGGATTGGAAGCTGGGCCATTCCCATGGCCTTTCAATAGTTCTCCTGTTCATTGGGCGTCGCCGATTATAGCTTCTGTCTTGTGCGTTGTTATCTCGGTCTGGAGTGGAGAGCTGGTTGTTGGAGATTCGTTGCTGGTGGTGTATTTTCCTCTGTCTTATTTACTCCTTCCTATATTTGTATTTATTTTCCTCTGCACATTTATAGTGTATTCCTGAGTGACTGCGGCTTGGTGTATATTTTCCTTTATCCTTGTCTGTGCTAACTGTGGGTATTGGAATATTACTTCTTCACTGGGTGGAGGGCGGAGGTATCAGCCTAGGGTTAATACAGGAGTCAGGGTGAGGTTCGAGGCCTGGACATGCACACCATCAGTGTAAACTCCAGGTAGAGGGTCAGTCAGGATTTCCCTAGTCTGAGGGAAACTGCAGGGGCCCGGGTTTTTAGCTCTCGCTCACCTAGTCTCCCCGTGACATTATAATCGGCCCAACAACAAAAAAAGGGGTTTCCTTTTTTTTGTGTTTTGTCATGGATCCCATGACTTCCATAACCCGCCAGTTGGAGGTGCTGTCCCTACAGGTCATTGAGTTGAGAGGGGCAGTGCAGCAACAGGGACTAGCAGTATCTAATGTGCAGGCTGGAGCGACAGGAAGAGTTGCTGAGCCTAAATTTCCTTTGCCTGAAAGATTTACTGGGGAACGCAGTAAATTTGTTTCTTTTCGTGAAGCTTGCAAACTATATTTCCGCATGCGCCCGATCTCCTCGGGTAATGAGGCTCAGCGTGTGGGCCTGGTGTTGTCATTGTTAAGCGGGGATCCCCAAGCATGGGCGTTTTCTTTGCCATCTGATTCTGTTGCATTTGACTCTGTGGAGAGTTTTTTTTCTTCCCTTGGGAAAATCTATGATGAACCTGACAGAATGGCTCTAGCAGAATCTAAGATACGCACTATTCACCAGGGGGAGCGAGTTGCAGAGGATTACTGTTCTGAATTTCATCTCTGGGCGATCGATACACAATGGAATGATCCAGCATTGCGGAGTCAGTTTATACATGGGATTTCTGGAAGAGTTAAAAAAGCCCTTCTGATGTACGAGACTCCTGCTTCTCTAGATTCCGCCATGAGTCTGGTTGTCCGCATTGATCGTCGTTTGCATCAGGGGGAGCATGAGACGCCGCCTGTGGGAGAAGGTTTAGGTTCACGTGAGGTTGCTGCAGGTGAGCCCACGGAACCTATGCAAATCGCAGGGGTGTCACATGTCAAGCGTCAAGCCCCTGAGCTCAGGAAGCAGGGAGCCTGTTTTTACTGTGGTAAAACTGGTCATTTTATTAACATCTGTCCTCTGCTGTCTAAGAAAAATGCAACGGTGGAAAAATTCTAAGCTCAGAGGGTGTGGAGGAGACCAATCTGAGCTTATGTATATCCTCCATGGTGGTTTCTCAATGCATGCTCCCTGCTAAGGTTTTTATTGCTGGCAGTGAGCGGCCAATTACTGTTTTTGTGGATAGTGGTTCAGCCACAAATCTCATTGATGAGGAGTTTGCGCGCACAGCAGGTTTTAGGATTGAAAAACTGTCTCATCCTATCCGCGTGGTCACCATCAATGCTGCTCCTCTCTCTCAGGGGGAGATAACTGAATTTGTGGCTGAGGTGAAACTCCACATAGGAGTTCTACATTCCGAGCGGGTTACATGTAAGGTGCTCAAGAATCTTCCTGCTCAGGTGGTTTTGGGTTTTCCTTGGTTGTCTATGCACAACCCGGTAATTGACTGGAAAAGTCAGGACTAGTGTTGAGCATTCCGATACCGCAAGTATCGGGTATCGGCCGATCCTTGTGGTATCGGAATTCCGATACCGAGATCCGATATTTTTGTGGTATCGGGTATCGGAATCGGAAGTCCCCACAGTGCTAAAATCACTATAATGTAAAGTGGGCGGTGCGTGGGCGGAGACTGCGTGTCTCTGTGCGGGCGGGGTCTGTGCGGGCCTGCCAGGGATCTCATTCTATGCGGCCGGCGCTGTATGCCCAGGCTTGATGCGGCGTGCCGGGGCTTGATGCGGCGTGGGAGGGCTCTGCGGCGTGCTGGGGGGGTCTATGCGGCGTGCTGGGCTCTCTGCGGCATTCTGGGGCGTCTATGCGGCGTGCTGGGGGATCTATGCGGCGTGAGGGGCTCTCTGCGGCGTTCTGGGGCATCTATGCGGCGTGCTGGGGGGTCTATGCGGCGTGCTGGGGGGTCTATGCGGCGTGCTGGGGGGTCTATGCGGCGTGCTGGGGGGTCTCTGCGGCGTGGGGGGGGTCTCTGCGGCGTGGGGGGGGTCTCTGCGGCGTGCGGGGGTCTCAGTGCGGGCATCGTCCGATGGGACTACAAGTCCCATCGGGCTATGCCTGCTACACTGACAGTGATTGACACATTAGCCAATGATGGGACAGTAGTAGTCCCATCATCTGGCTAATGTGTTGAATGAAAAAAAAAAAAAATACTCCATACATACATTCTACATACATACATACATATAGACATACAGTACATTCATACATTACATACATGACATACATTACATTAAACATAGATTACATACTCACCATTACTTGTCATTTTGATCCCCGAAGCCAGTGTCATCTATAAAAAATGTGAAAAAAACAAACAACCAATATACTCCCTGTCCGCAGAAATCCACGAGTGTCCCACGACGATCTCCCGTGGAGAGCAGCAGCATCAAATAATGCGACCGCTCTCTAGGGGCTCAGAAACACAATGACGGGAGGAAGGTATCCTTCCGCCACTGTATTCCTCCGCCGCTGTAAAAAAAAAAGTCCCTAGTCTCACTTTATGGCATTGCTGTATGAGACATTTTCCCATGCAGCAATTATATAAAGTGACACTTTGAACTCAGGTAACCTCAGTGATGCACTGCAGGAGCCATTGTCTCCTGTCAGTGTGTCACTGAGGGTCCTATAGAGCAGTGACGTCACCCGATGTCACTGTTCTATAGGGGAGATCGTCGTGGGACACTCGTTATTAATTGGACTACGGCGGACAGGTAGTATGCGGTTTATTATTTTACGTTTTTTGCAGGCGCTGAAGTATGGTAAGTATGGTGAAATGAAGAATATTAAAATACTTTTTCCTAATGTGTGCGTGTTTTATTAACCCTTTTCTTACTATTGGATTAATAACGGATAGGCGTCTTATTGACGCCTCTCCGTTATTAACCCGGCTTAATGTCACCTTACGATAGCAAGGTGACATTAACCCCTTATTACCCCATATCCCACCGCTACACGGGAGTGGGAAGAGAGGGGCTAAGTGCCGGAATTGGCGCATCTTACGGATGCGTCATTTTCGGGGCGGCTGCGGACTGGTATTTGTAGCCGGGGGGGGGCAATATCCATGGCCCCTCTCTAGGCTATGAATATCAGCCCGCAGCTGTCTGCGTAGCCTTTCTGGCTATAAAATATAGGGGGACCCCACGTCATTTTTTTGGGGGGTCCCCCTATTTTAATAGCCAGTAAAGGCTACGCAGACAGCTGCGAGCTGATATTCATAGCAGGCTACAAATATTGGCCCCCGGCCGTCGGCTTTCCCCCTCTGGCGCAGAAAATTGCGCGGGAGCCCACGCCGTTTTTTTCCATTTTTTTTTTTTTTTTTAATTCAACGCTCATAAAGGCCTCTTTCACCCTTGCGTCAGTACGGGTCCGTCGCTATGCGTCGAGCCGACGTACCGACGCACGTTGTGAAATTTGTACACGACGTGGGCAGCGGATGCAGTTTTTCAACGCATCCACTGCCCATTCTGAAGTGCGGGGAGGAGGGGGCAGAGTTTCTGCTGCGCATGCGCAGTAGAAAATGGCAGACGCGACGGACAAAAAAACGTTCACTTGAACGTTTTTTCGTGCCGACGGTCCGCCAAAACTCGACGGATCCGTTGCAGAACGGACGCGACGTGTGGCCATTCGTCGCGATCCGTCGCTAATACAAGTCTATGGGGAAAAAAAATGCATCCTGCGAGCACATTTGCAGGATCCATTTTTTTCCGCCGGATCCGTTTTTTCAGTCGGATCCGTTGTTTTCCGCCAGATCGTTTTTTTTCCACCGGATCCGTTTTTTTCCGCTAGATCCGTTTTTTTTCCGCCGGATCCGTTTTTTCCTGCCGGATCCATTTTTTTCCGCCAGATCAGTTTTTTCTCATAGAGTTGTAATAGCGCCGGATTGCGCCTGATGGCCAAACATTTCATCCATTTTTTGCAGGATTCGTAAAAAAAAACTTTCCGCCGGACGGAAAACTCATAGGAATGTTTTTTGTCCGTTATTTTTCATGCATGTTTCCATTCAAATCATGCACATTTTCCGTTTATTTATTTTCCAAAAACCTCATCAAAACCTGCATCAAAACTAAACTGCATGAAAAACCGCACCAAAAACCTGCATCAAAAACAGCATCAAAAACCGCACCAAAAACCTGCAGCAAAAAAAGCACCAAAAACTGAATCAAAAACTGAACCAAAAACTACATCAAAAACCGCACCAAAAACATGCAGCAAAAAAGCACCAAAAACTGCATCAAAAGCCGCATCAAAAACTGCACCAAAAACCGCACCAAAAACCTGCAGCAAAAAGCACCAAAAACTGCATCAAAAACCGCATCAAAAACTGCACCAAAAACTGCATCAAAAACCGCACCAAAAACCTGCATCAAAAAAAGCACCAAAAACTGCATCAAAAACTGAACCAAAAACTACATCAAAAACCGCACCAAAAACATGCGGTTTTTGATGCAGTTTTTGGTGCTTTTTTGCTGCATTTTTTTGGTGCGGTTTTTGATGTAGTTTTCGGTTCAGTTTTTGATACAGTTTTTGGTGCTTTTTTTGATGCAGGTTTTTGGTGCGGTTTTTGATGCAGTTTTTGGTGCAGTTTTTGATGCGGTTTTTGATGCAGTTTTTGGTGATTTTTGCTGCAGGTTTTTGGTGCGGTTTTTGATGTAGTTTTTGGTTCAGTTTTTGATGCAGTTTTTGGTGCTTTTTTTGCTGCAGGTTTTTGGTGCGGTTTTTGATGCAGTTTTTGGTGCAGTTTTTGATGCGTTTTTTGATGCAGTTTTTGGTGCTTTTTGCTGCAGGTTTTTGGTGCGGTTTTTGATGCAGTTTTTGGTGCAGTTTTTAATGCGGTTTTTGATGCAGTTTTGGGTGCTTTTTTGCTGCACCAAAAACCGCACCAAAAACCTGCAGCAAAAAACACCAAAAACTGCATCAAATACTGCACCAAAAACTGCATCAAAAAGCTGCAGCAAAAAAGCACCAAAAACTGCATCAAAAACGGCATCAAAAACCTGCAGCAAAAAAAGCACCAAAAACAGCACCAAAAACCTGCAGCAAAAAAAGCACCAAAAACTGCATCAAAAACCGCATCAAAAAGCTACATCAAAAACAGCACCAAAAACTGCATCAAAAACCGCATCAAAAACTGCACCAAAAACCTGCAGTAAAAAAGCACCAAAAACTGCATCAAAAACGGCATCAAAAACCTGCAGCAAAAAAAGCACCAAAAACTGCATCAAAAACCTCAACAAAAAGCTACATAAAAAACAGCACCAAAAACTGCATCAAAAACCGCACCAAAAACCTGCAGCAAAAAAGCACCAAAAACTGCATCAAAAACTGAACCAAAAACTACATCAAAAACCGCACCAAAAACATGCAGCAAAAAAGCACCAAAAACTGCATCAAAAAACGCATCAAAAACTGCACCAAAAACTGCATCAAAAACCGCACCAAAAACCTGCATCAAAAAGCACCAAAAACTGCATCAAAAACCGCATCAAAAATTGCACCAAAAACTGCATCAAAAACCGCACCAAAAACCTGCAGCAAAAAAGCACCAAAAACTGCATCAAAAACTGCATCAAAAACAGCACCAAAAACCTGCAGCAAAAAAAGCACCAAAAACTGCATCAAAAACCGCATCAAAAAGCTACATCAAAAACAGCACCAAAACCTGCATCAAAAACCGCATCAAAAACTGCACCAAAAACTGCATCAAAACCTGCATAAAAAACTGGTGCAGTTTTGATGCGGTTTTTGATGCAGTTTTTGCTGCAGGTTTTTGGTGCGGTTTTTGATGCAGTTTTTGGTGCAGTATTTGATGCAGTTTTTGGTGCTTTTTTTGCTCCAGCTTTTTGATGCGGTTTTTGATGCAGTTTTTGGTGCAGTTTTTGATGCGGTTTTTGATGCAGTTTTTGGTGCTTTTTTGCTGCAGGTTTTTGGTGCGGTTTTTGATGCAGTTTTTGGTGCTGTATGGCGCCGCATCAAGCCTGGGCATATAGCGCCGGCCGCATAGAATGAGATCCCTGGCAGGCCCGCACAGACCCCGCCCGCACAGAGACACGCAGTCTCCGCCCACGCACCGCCCACACTCTCCCCCCCTCCAGAACCCCATATAGAAGGACAGAAAGGGCTGATTTACCGTCCGATACTTGAGTCCCATTCACTTGTATTGGTATCGGGTATCGGTATTGGATTAGATCCGATACTTTGCCGGTATCGGCCGATACTTTCCAATACCGATACTTTCAAGTATCGGACGGTATCGCTCAACCCTAGTCAGGACATAATTCGGTGGAGCGAGTTCTGCCAGGAGAATTGCCTGGCCACATGTGTGGCTGCGGTGACTTCAAGCGTTCAGGATAGTGTTGAGTAGTGTTGAGCGATACCGTCCGATACTTGAAAGTATCGGTATCGGAAAGTATCGTCCGATACCGGCAAAGTATCGGATCTAATCCGATACCGATACCCGATACCAATACAAGTCAATGGGACTCAAGTATCGGACGGTATCCCTGATGGTTCCCAGGGTCTGAAGGAGAGGAAACTCTCCTTCAGGCCCTGGGATCCATATTAATGTGTAAAAGAAAGAATTAAAATAAAAAATACTGCTATACTCACCTCTCCGACGCAGCCTGGACCTTACCGAGGGAACCGGCAGCGTTCTTTGCTTAAAATGCGCGCGTTTACTTCCTTCCATGACATCACGGCTTGTGATTGGTCACGTGCCGCCCATGTGGCCACGACGCGACCAATCACAGCAAGCCGTGACTTAATTTTCAGGTCCTGAATGCCTAATTCTAGGCATTCAGGATTTTAAAATTACGTTCCGGCTTGTGATTGGTCGCGTCGCGGTCACATGGGCGACGCGTCCAATCACAAGCCGTGACGTCACGGGAGGCAGGAAACGCGCGCATTTTAAAATTACGTCACAGCTTGTGATTGGTTGCGTGCCGCCCATGTGACCGCGACGCGACCAATCACAGCAAGCCGTGACGTAATTTCAGGTCCTGAATGCCTAATTCTGCATTCAGGACCTGAAAATTACGTCACGGCTTGCTGTGATTGGTCGCGTCGCGGTCACATGGGCGGCACGTGACCAATCACAAGCTGTGACGTCACGGGAGGCAGGAAATGCGCGCATTTTAAGCAAAGAACGCTGCCGGTTCCCTCGGTAAGGTCCAGGCTGCGTCGGAGAGGTGAGTATAGCAATATTTTTTATTTTAATTCTTTATTTTACACATTAATGTTGTTTCGATACCGATACCCGATACCACAAAAGTATCGGATCTCGGTATCGGAATTCCGATACCCGCAAGTATCGGCCGATACCCGATACTTGCGGTATCGGAATGCTCAACACTAGTGTTGAGCATTCCGATACCGCAAGTATCGGGTATCGGCCGATATTTGCTGTATCGGAATTCCGATACCGAGATCCGATACTTTTGTGATATCGGAAATCGGTATCGGGATCGATATTAATGTGTAAAATAAATCACAGGCCGCGACATCATCTAAGGTCTTTCAAGCGCTCATTCTTAGGAACGGAAGCTGCCGGTTACATCGGTAAGGTCCAGGCTACTTCGGAGAGGTGAGTATATCAATATTTTTTATTTTTATTCTTTATTTTACACATTAATATGGATCCCAGGGCCTGAAGGAGAGTTTCCTCTCCTTCAGACCCTGGGAACCATACAGGATACCTTCCGATACTTGGTGTCCCATTGACTTGTATTGGTATCGGGTATCGGTATCGGCGATATCCGATACTTTTCGGGTATCGGCTGATACTATCCGATACCGATACTTTCAAGTATCGGACGGTATCACTCAACACTAGTTCCGGAGTCACTTCTGGAATTTGTGGATGTGTTCTCTGAGAAGGGTTGTTCAGAGTTGCCGCCACATCGTCCTTCTGACTGTTCTATCAGGTTTAAACCAGGGGCTAAATTGCCTAAAGCAAGGATGTTTAACATCTCCGATCCGGAGAGACAAGCGTTAAAAGATTACATTGCTGAAAGCTTGAGCAAAGGGCACATCAGGCCATCATCCACGCCGGTGACAGCAGGGTTCTTCTTCGTGAAGAAGAAAGATGGCGGATTACGCCCGTGTTTGGATTTCAGGGAGTTGAACCAGATTACGGTTCGTGATCCGTACCCTATGCCTCTGATACCATATTTGTTCAACCAGGTGGCAGGTGCTAAGTGGTTTACCAAGCTTGACCTCAGGGGGGTGTACAACCTCATAAGAGTCCATCAAGGTGATGAGTGGAAGACGGCATTTAATACCCCTGAGTAGTGTTGAGCATTATGATACCGCAAGTATCGGGTATCGGCCGATATTTGCGGTATCGGAATTCCGATACCGAGATCCGATACTTTTGTGGTATCGGGAATCGGTATCGGAACCATATTAATGTGTAAAATAAAGAATTAAAATAATAAATATGGATATACTCACCTCTCTGGAGGCCCCTGCACCTTACCGCTGTTAACCGGCAGCCTGCTTTGCTTAAAATGAGCGCGTTTAGGACCTTCCATGACGTCACGGCTTCTGATTGGTCGCGTGCTGCTCATGTGACCGCCACGTGACCAATCACAAGCCGCGACGTCATTCTCAGGCCCTAAACTCCTCATTCTAGGAATTTAGGACCTGAGAATGACGTTGCGGCTTGTGATTGGTCGTGTGGCGGTCACATGAGCAGCACGCGACCAATCAGAAGCCGTGACATCATGGAAGGTCCTGAACGCGCTCATTTTAAGCAAAGCAGGCTGCCGGTTAACAGCGGTAAGGTGCAGGGGCCTCCGGACAGGTGAGTATATTCATATTTATTATTTTAATTCTTTATTTTACACACTAATATGGATCCCAGGGCCTGAAGGAGAGTTTCCTCTCCTTCAGACCCTAGGAACCATCCAGGATACCTTCCGATACTTGGTGTCCCATTGACTTGTATTGGTATCGGGTATCGGTATCGGCGATATTCGATACTTTTCGGGTATCGGCCGATACTATCCGATACCGATACTTTCAAGTATCGGACGGTATCGCTCAACACTACCCCTGAGGGTCATTTTGAAAATTTGGTGATGCCGTTTGGGTTGACTAACGCACCTGCAGTGTTCCAACATTTCATTAATGATGTGTTCTCGCATGTTTTGGGGAAATTCGTTATCGTGTATCTAGATGACATTCTCATATATTTTGCGACCGTGATGCTCATTTAGATCATGTCAGGCAGGTGTTACAGCTTCTCAGAGAGAATAAGCTGTATGCTAAACTTGAGAAATGTGTATTTTCTGTTCAAGAGTTGCCTTTCTTGGGTTATATTGTGTCTGCTTCTGGGTTTAAAATGGATGCTGCTAAGGTGCAGGCAGTGCTGCATTGGGAACGTCCTGATAACCTGAAAGCACTTCAGCGGTTCCTTGGGTTTTCTAACTACTATAGGAAATTTATAAAGGATTTTTCCATCATTGCTAAACCGCTAACTGACATGACTAAAAAGGGTACCAATTTCTCCATTTGGCCTGAGGCTGCTGTGCGCGCATTTGAATTTCTTAAGAACAGTTTTGTTTCAGCCCCCATTCTTGTGCAGCCAGACGTATCTAAACCCTTTGTAGTGGAAGTCGATGCGTCTGAGGTTGGTGTGGGGGCGGTACTATCTCAAGGCTCATCTTTGAGTGGTTTACGTCCGTGCGCCTATTTCTCCAAGAAACTGTCGTCCGCCGAACGTAACTATGATATCGGCAACAGGGAGTTGTTGGCAATTAAGATGACCTTTGAGGAATAGCGACACTTCTTGGAGGGGTCGGTACATCAGGTTACTGTTATTACCAATCATAAGAATCTGCTGTATTTGGAGTCAGTCAAGCGTCTGTCCCCCAGGCAGGCTCGCTGGGCATTGTTTTTCACGCGGTTCAATTTTGTGGTCACTTACAGACCGGGGTCTAAAAACACTAAGGCGGATGCTCTGTCCAGGTGTTTTCCGGGGGGAGAACCTCGGGAGGATCCAGTACCCATCCTCCAAAAGGGTGTTGTGGTTTCGGCTCTCACTACCGAGGTTGAGGCTGAGATTGCCGAGGCTCAGGAGGAGGTACCATCTGAGCTTCCCGTCAACAAATCTTTTGTACCGCTTCATCTCCGCCTAAAGGTTTTGGCGGAGCATCATGATGCTGTCCTGGCTGGCCACCCAGGGGTTAGAGGTACCTTGGAGTTGGTGTCACGTCGGTTTTGGTGGCCCAAGATCTGACAGGACGTGGTCTCATACGTGTCAGCTTGTACCACGTGCGCTAGGGCTAAGACGCCTCGCTCCCGTCCTGTTGGCACACTACTTCCTCTTGAGGTACCTAGTAAGCCTTGGATGGAAATCTCCATGGATTTCATCAATGATTTGCCCTCATCAGCTGGGAACACGGTCATCTTGGTGATTGTTGATCGGTTTTCTAAAATGTCGCACTTTGTGTCTTTGCCTTCGTTGCCTAACGCTAAGACTATGGCTCAGGTATTTGTGCAGGAGGTGGTCAGACTTCATGGGGTTCCGTCTGACATCGTGTCTGATAGGGGGTCTCAGTTTGGAGAGCATTTTGCTCACGGCTGGGGATCAAGTTATCTCATTCTTCGGCATTTCATCCTCAGTCAAATGGTCAGACTGAGCGTATGAACCAAAATTTGGAACAGTACTTACGCTGCTTTGTTTCTGATAACCAGGAGGAGTGGTCTACCTTTGTTCCTTTGGCTGAGTTTGCCATCAATAATCACCGCCAGGAGTCGTCTGGGGAGTCTCCGTTTTTTTTGTGTTTACGGGCTACTGTTGTGAATTCTGCTCTTGGGCTCCCTCCGGTGGTTGTGAGTGGTAGCGCTGCTGTCTCTGAGTCGCAGCATTTATCAGGTGTGTTCACTTTCTGCAAATCTGACTGGGCTATTTAGTCTTGCTAAACCCTTTAGCCAGTGCCAGTTGTCCATTGTTTCCTGGAGGATTCACTTCCCTGCCTGGTCTCTCTTGCTTGGTGATCATTTCAACCAAGATAAGTGCTGGCTTGTTTTCTGCAGTCCACATGCTGTGGGCCTGATCGTTCTAGTTATTTTCCATGTTTTTTCTTGTCCAGCTTGGTCTGTATAAGGATTTGTTTAGCCAAGCTGGTATCTCTGGAGATGCAGATATACCCTCCATGCCTTAGTTAGTTGTGGAGTTTTGTATTTTCTGTGGTGGATATTTTCTAGTGTTTTTATACTGACCGCATAGTACTCTGTCCTATTCTTTCTATTTAGCTAGAATTGGCCTCCTTTGCTAAATCCTGATTTCAGTCTGTGTATGTTATTTCCCTCTCTTCTCACAGTCAATATTTGTAGGGGGCTGTCTATCCTTTGTGGGGGATTTTCTCTGAGGCAAGATAGTTTTCCCCTTTCTATCTCTAGGGGTAATTAGTCCTCCGGCTGTGTCGAGATGTCTAGGGAGTGACAGGTACATTCCACGGCTACTTCTAGTTGCGGTGTTAAGTTCAGGGTCTGCGGTCAGTACAGGTTCCACCTTCTCCAGAGTACGTCTCATGCTGCTCCTAGGCCACCAGTTCATAACAGTACAACTGGCCCACAATGAGTTAACCGCATCTCAGAAGAAGGGAAGGAAAGTGCTGAGCCATTTTTTTTTTCTGTAGTCTGTTGTGTTGTTTTTTGTTTTTTTTTCTTCCCCTTTACCTCTGGGTGGCTCAGGAGTTCGGCGCTGATATGGATGTTCAGGGATTGGCTTCTCTTGTGGATCAACTTGCTGCTAGAGTACAGGGTATTTCCGATTATATCGTTCAGACTCCAGTTTTAGAGCCTAGAATTCCAACTCCTGATTTGTTTTTTGGGGATAGGTCCAAATTTCTGAGCTTTAAAAATAACTGTAAACTGTTTTTTGCTTTGAAACCCCGTTCCTCTGGTGATCCCATCCAGCAGGTTAAAATTGTTATATCTCTGCTGCGTGGTGACCCCCAGGATTGGGCATTTGCCCTGGAACCTGGGAATCCGGCGTTGCTTAATGTAGACACCTTTTTTTCAGGCGCTTGGGTTATTGTATGATGAACCTAATTCAGTGGATCATGCTGAGAAGACCTTGTTGGCCCTGTCTCAGGGTCAAGAAGCGGCAGAATCATATTGCCAGAAGTTTAGAAAATGGTCTGTACTGACTAAATGGAATGAGGATGCCTTGGCGGCAATCTTCAGAAAGGGTCTTTCTGAATCCATTAAAGATGTTATGGTGGGGTTCCCCACGCCTGCTGGTATGAGTGATTCTATGTCTCTGGCCATTCAGATTGATTGGCGCTTGCGCGAGCGCAGAGTTGTGCACACTATGGCATTGTCTTCCGAGCAGAGTCCTGAGCCTATGCAGTGTGATAGGATTGTGTCTAGAGCTGAACGACAAGGATTCAGACATCAGAATAGGTTGTGTTTTTACTGCGGCGATTCTGCTCATGTTATTTCTGATTGCCCTAAGCGTACCAAGAGAATCGCTAGTTCTGTTACCATCAGTACTGTACAACCTAAATTTCTGTTATCTGTGACCCCGATTTGCTCATTATCGTCATTTCCTGTCATGGCATTTGTGGATTCAGGCGCCGCTCTAAATTTAATGGACTTAGAATTTGCCAGGCGTTGTGGTTTCCCCTTGCAGCCTTTGCAGAGTCCTATTCCTTTGAGAGGTAGTGATGCTACACCGTTGGCTAAAAATAAACCTCAGTTTTGGACCCAGCTGACCATGTGCATGGCTCCAGCCCATCAGGATGATTGTCATTTTCTGGTGTTGCATAATTTGCATGATGCTGTTGTGCTGGGTTTCCCATGGTTACAGGTGCATAATCCGGTATTAGACTGGAAATCTATGTCTGTGACTAGTTGGGGTTGTCAGGGGGTTCATGGTGACGTTCCTTTGATGTCAATTGCCTCCTCCCCCTCTTCTGAAATTCCTGAGTTTTTGTCAGATTTCCAGGATGTATTCAATGAGCCCAAGTCCAGTTCCCTTCCACCGCATAGGGACTGTGATTGTGCTATTGACTTGATTCCAGTCTGTAAGTTCCCTAAGGGCCGACTTTTCAACCTGTCTGTGCCAGAACATACCGCCATGCGGAGCTATGTTAAGGAGTCCTTGGAGAAGGGGCATATTCGGCCATCTTCTTCACCATTCGGAGCAGGTTTTTTTTTTGTTGCCAAAAAAGATGGCTCCTTGAGACCCTGTATTGATCGCCTCTTGAATAAGATCACGGTCAAATTCCAATACCCTTTGCCTTTGCTTTCTGATCTGTTTGCTAGGATTAAGGGGGCTAGTTGGTTTACTAAGATTGACCTTCGAGGGGCATATAATCTTGTTCGTATTAAGCAGGGTGACGAATGGAAAACTGAGTTTAATACGCCCGAAGGCCATTTTGAATACCTTGTGATGACATTCGGACTCTCTAATGCTCCATCTGTGTTTCAGTCCTTCATGCATGATATATTTCGGAATTATCTTGATAAATTCATGATTGTATATTTGGATGATATTTTGATTTTTTCAGATGATTGGGAGTCTCATGTGAAACAAGTCAGGATGGTATTTCAGATCCTTCGTGATAATGCCTTGTTTGTGAAGGGGTCTAAGTGCCTCTTTGGAGTACAGAAGATTTATTTTTTGGGCTTCATTTTTTCTCCCTCATCTATAGAAATGGATCCGGTTAAGGTTCAGGCTATTCATGATTGAATCCAGCCCACATCCGTGAAGAGCCTTCAGAAATTTTGGGGCTTTGCTAATTTTTATCGCCGTTTCATTGCCAACTTCTCCAGTGTGGTTAAACCCCTGACCGATTTGACAAAGAAAGGCGCTGATGTGACGAATTGGTCCTCTGCAGCTGTTTCTGCCTTTCAGGAGCTTAAACGCCGATTTACTTCTGCCCCTGTGTTGCGTCAGCCGGATGTTTCTCTTCCTTTTCAGGTTGAGGTTGACGCTTCTGAGATTGGGGCAGGGGCCGTTTTGTCTCAGAGGAATTCTGATGGTTCCTTGATGAAACCGTGTGCCTTCTTTTCTCAAAAGTTTTCACCTGCGGAACGCAATTATGATGTCGGCAATCGTTAGTTGTTGGCTATGAAGTGGGCATTTGAGGAGTGGCGACATTGGCTTGAGGGGGCCAAGCACCGTATTGTGGTCTTGACCGATCATAAGAATCTGATTTATCTCGAGTCTGCCAAACGGCTGAATCCTAGACAGGCCCGATAGTCCCTGTTTTTCTCCCGTTTTGATTTTGTGGTCTCGTATCTTCCGGGTTCTAAGAATGTTAAGGCTGATGCCCTCTCTAGGAGCTTTTTGCCTGATTCTGCTGGGGTCCTTGAGCCGGTCGGTATTCTGAAGGAAGGGGTGATTCTTTCTGCCATCTCACCTGATTTACGACGGGTTCTTCAGGAGTTTCAGGCTGATAAACCTGACCGCTGTCCAGTGGGGAAATTGTTTGTTCCTGACAGATGGACTAGTAAAGTGATTTCGGAGGTTCATTGTTCTGTTTTAGCTGGTCATCCTGGGATTTTTGGTACCAGAGATTTGGTTGGTAGGTCCTTTTGGTGGCCTTCTTTATCACGGGATGTGCGTTCTTTTGTACAGTCCTGTGGGACTTGTGCGCGGGCCAAGCCTTGTTGTTCCCGCGCTAGTGGATTGCTTTTGCCTTTGCCGGTCCCTGAGAGGCCTTGGACGCATATTTCTATGGATTTTATTTCGGATCTTCCGGTTTCCCAGAGGATGTCAGTTATCTGGGTGGTTTGTGACCGATTTTCTAAGATGGTTCATTTGGTACCTTTGCCTAAATTGCCTTCCTCTTCTGATTTGGTTCCGTTGTTTTTTCAGCATGTGGTTCATTTGCATGGCATTCCGGAGAATATTGTGTCCGATAGAGGTTCCCAGTTTGTTTCTAGGTTTTGGCGGGCCTTTTGTGCTAGGCTGGGCATTGATTTGTCTTTTTCTTCCGCATTTCATCCTCAGACAAATGGCCAAACCGAGCGAACTAATCAGACTTTGGAAACTTATTTGAGATGCTTTGTGTCTGCTGATCAGGATGATTGGGTGGCTTTCTTGCCATTGGCCGAGTTTGCCCTTAATAATCGGGCTAGTTCTGCTACATTGGTTTCACCCTTCTTTTGTAACTCTGGTTTTCATCCTCGTTTTTCTTCGGGGCAGGTTGAGCCTTCTGATTGTCCTGGGGTGGACTCTGTGGTTGACAGGTTGCAGCAAATTTGGGCTCATGTTGTTGACAATTTGGTGTTGTCTCAGGAGGGGGCTCAGGGTTTTGCTAACCGTCGTCGGTGTGTTGGTTCCCGGCTTCGGGTTGGGGATTTGGTCTGGTTGTCTTCCCGTCATGTCCCTATGAAGGTTTCTTCCCCTAAGTTTAAGCCTCGGTTTATTGGCCCTTATGGGATTTCTGAGATTATCAATCCAGTGTCTTTTCGTTTGGCCTTTCCTGCCTCTTTTTCCATCCATAATGTTTTTCATAGATCTTTGTTGCGGAAATATGTGGTGCCCGTTGTTCCCTATGTTAATCCTCCTGCCCCAGTGTTGATTGATGGGGAGTTGGAGTATGTGGTGGAGAAGATTTTGGATTCTCGTTTTTCGAGACGGAAGCTTCAGTATCTTGTCAAATGGAAGGGTTATGGCCAGGAGGATAATTCTTGGGTTGTTGCCTCCGATGTTCATGCTGATGATTTGGTTCTTGCCTTTCATTTGGCTCGTCTGGATCGGCCTGGGGGCTCTGGTGAGGGTTCGGTGACCCCTACTCAAGGGGGGGTACTGTTGTGAATTCTGCTCTTGGGCTCCCTCCGGTGGTTGTGAGTGGTAGCGCTGCTGTCTCTGAGTCGCAGCATTTATCAGGTGTGTTCACTTTCTGCAAATCTGACTGGGCTATTTAGTCTTGCTTCACCCTTTAGCCAGTGCCAGTTGTCCAGTGTTTCCTGGAGGATTCACTTCCCTGCCTGGTGTCTCTTGCTTGCTGATCATTTCAACCAAGATAAGTGCTGGCTTGTTTTCTGCAGTCCACATGCTGTGGGCCTGATCGTTCTAGTTGTTTTCCATGTTTTTTCTAGTCCAGCTTGGTCTGTATAAGGATTTGTTTAGCCAAGCTGGTATCTCTGGAGATGCAGATATACCCTCCATGCCTTTAGTTAGTTGTGGAGTTTTGTATTTCCTGTGGTGGATATTTTCTAGTGTTTTTATACTGACCGCATAGTACTCTGTCCTATTCTTTCTATTTAGCTAGAATTGGCCTCCTTTGCTAAATCCTGATTTCAGTCTGTGTATGTTATTTCCCTCTCTTCTCACAGTCAGTATTTGTGGGGGGCTGTCTATCCTTTGTGGGGGATTTTCTCTGAGGCAAGATAGTTTTCCCCTTTCTATCTCTAGGGGTAATTAGTCCTCCGGCTGTGTCGAGATGTCTAGGGAGTGACATGTACATTCCACGGCTACTTCTAGTTGCGGTGTTAAGTTCAGGGTCTGCGGTCAGTACAGGTACCACCTTCTCCAGAGTACGTCTCATGCTGCTCCTAGGCCACCAGTTCATAACAGGCTACATCCTCAATTTTGTACCTTGAGTCAGAGGGGCTCTTCCGGCGTTCCGGAGGAGGACCAGTTGGGGACACAATTGTCATGTCTGGAGGAGAGTTAAGCAGCGCCTGTTGAGTGTGGGTGCTAGGTACAAGCTTGTGGCTGACAGTAGGCATGTGCCATGTCCGGACCTGAGTGTGGATGACTGGGTGTGGTTATCCACAAAAAACATAAGACTCAAAATACCGTCCCTTAAATTGGGTCCACGGTTTATTGGTCCATTTAGGGTCACCGCCGTCATTAACCCAGTAGCGTACCGATTGGAGCTCCCTACGGTGTATAAGATACACAACGTGTTCCACAGGTCTCTTCTAAAGAAGGTGGTGGGTTCTGTGGATGCAGCGCCTATGCCACCTCCAGTCTTGGTGGATGGTAATTTGGAGTTTGAAGTCTCCAAGGTGGTTGACTCTCGTGTAGTGCGTCACACTTTACAGTACTTGGTACACTGGCGTGGTTATGGGCCTGAGGAGAGGTCCTGGGTACCAGCCTCGGACATTCATGCGGATCGGCTGGTCAGTTTTTTTCATCGTCGCCATCCAGACAAGCCGGGTCCTATAAGCCGTGAGGGCCCTGGGGTCCCTCGTAGAAGGCGGGGTACTGTCATGTTGGATGCTGTTCAGACCAGGTCATCCGACAGACAGCGGTAATTCCGCTTTTGACCACTATTTGCTCATTGGCGTCTGCTAGATTTTATCTAGGGGTTAATTTACCTAATCCTCGGATTGGAAGCTGGGCCATTCCCATGGCCTTTAAATAGTTCTCCTGTTCATTAGGCGTCGCCGATTATAGCTTCTGTCTTGTGCATTGTTATCTCGGTCTGGAGTGGAGAGCTGGTTGTTGGAGATTCGTTGCTGGTGGTGTATTTTCCTCTGTCTTATTTACTCCTTCCTATATTTGTATTTATTTTCCCCTGCACATTTATAGTGTATTCCTGAGTGACTGCAGCATGGTGTATATTTTCCTTTATCCTTGTCTGTGCTAACTGTGGGTATTGGAATATTACCTCTTCACTGGGTGGAGGGCGGAGGTATCAGCCTAGGGTTAATACAGGAGTCAGGGTGAGGTTCGAGGCCTGGACATGCACACCATCAGTGTAAACTCCAGGTAGAGGGTCAGTCAGGATTTCCCTAGTCTGAGGGAAACTGCAGGGGCCCGGATTCTTAGCTCTCGCTCACCTAGTCTCCCTGTGACAACTAAACAGTGGGAGAACCCGTTGCAGCCCACACCTGCCCGACGAACGTTTCAACTGTTGAGGTATTTGAGTCCCCTTGGCCTGCCCCTAATGCAGGGGAGGTTCGGTACATGACCCAAAAGGTCAACTCTAGGAAGCTCGCCTCTCCAAGGCATTACAGCAGTATCAAAATACCAAAGGTTTTTATGATCGGTAAATACAGTTAGCTTATATCTACTGTAGATCCTTCCAACCAGTGTCTCCATATCTCAAAGGCTCTTTTAACTGCCAAAAACTCACGATCACTAATTTTGACCACGAAAGACAAATCAATACTGGGTTGACTGAGAACAGGAGCTGCAGAAAAAGCTTTCTTGAGGGTAGAAAAAGAATTAACTGCCTCTGCTGACTGGAAGGAAAGTCTGTTCCCTTCATAGTCATGTCAGTTAAAGGCTAGGCTTTGATCGAATAGTTCTTAATAACCTTATGGCAATACTTTGCAAAGCCCAGAAATCTCTACAATGTTTTAATGTTACTTGGTTGCACCCAATCAAGGATGGCTTGTACCTTACATCTGAAACCCAGAAGCAGAAACCAGATGACCAAAGAACTCAACCTGTTGTATCTCAAGATTACATTTCTCCAGTTTAGCAAATTAATGATTGTCATGAAGAATCTAGAGAACTTGTTGGGTGTGCTCCTGGTGTTCCTCCGGAGAACATGAGTAAATTCATATGTAATCAAGATAGATCACCACAAATCCATTCATCAGAGAGCGAAAAATGTCATTTATAAATTATTTAAAACAGCTGGATCATTGGGCACCAGATTTTTAAAATGAACCTCAGGCGTAATAAAAGTGATTTCCCATTTGATACCCTGTTGAACACATATGAGATTATATGCCCCAATTCAATTCAAGGTTAGTAAGCCATTTAGCTCCAGCTAATTGATTAAACAGATCTGGAATCGGGGTTAAAGGATAGGTATATTGAACCATTATTTCATTTACCACTTACCGACCTCTGCCGTACTATTACAGCGGAGGTCGGATCCCCTGCTTTGATGTGGGCTCCGGCACTGACATGTTTTGAACAGCTGACATGTGCCCACAATAGCAGCTGGTGAAATCGCGATTCACCCGCCGCTATTAACTAGTTACATGCCGCTGTCAAATGCTGAAAGTGGCATTTAACCGGTGCTTCCGACACATAATCGGGGGTCAGCGATGCAACAGCATAGCAACCAGAGGGCTCCTTGAGTCCTCTATGGTTGCTGATGCCGGTTTGCTGTGAGCGCCACCCTGTGGTCGGCGCTCATAGCAAGCCTGCAGTTCAGCTACATAGGAGCGATCTGATGATCGCTGCTATGTAGCAGAGCCGATCAGGCTATGCCAGCTATTAGCCTCCCATGGAGGCTATTGAAGCATGGCAAAGGTAAAAAAAAGTTCAAAATAATATTAAAAAAATAAAAAAAATATAAAAGTTTAAATCACCCCCCTTCCACCCCATTCAAACTAAAACAATAAAAAAAATCAAACCTACACATATTTGGTATTGCCGCGTTCAGAATCACCCAATCTATCAATAAAAAAAGGATTATCCTGATTGCTAAACAGCATAGTGAGAAAAAAATGTGAAACACCAGAATTACATTTTTTTGGTCGCAACGACATTGCATTACAATGTAATAACGGGCGATCAAAGAAACATATCTGCACCAAATTGGTATCATTAAAAACGTCAGCTCAGCATGCAAAAAATAAGCCCTCACTTGACCTTAGATCACGAAAAATGGAGACACTATGGGTATTGGAAAATTGCGCATTTTTTTTTTTAGCAAAGTTTGGAATTTTTTTACCACTTAGATAATACCTAACCTAGACATGTTTGGTGTTTATGAACTCACAATGACCTGGAAAATCAAAATGGCAGGTCAGTTTTAGCATTTAGCGAACCTAGCAAAAAAGCCAAACAAAAAACAAGTGTGGGATTGCACTTTTTTTTTCAATTTCATGGCACATGGAATTTTTTTCCCATTTTCTAGTACATGACATGCTAAATCCAATGATGTCATTGAAAAGTGCAACTTGTCCCGCAAAAAACAAGCCCTCACATGGCCATATTGACGGAAAAATAAAAAAGTTATGGCTCTGGGAAGGAGGGGAGCGAAAAACGAGAATGCAAAAATGGAAAAGGGCAAGGTGGTGAAGGGGTTAATCTATCTCAAAGCATGGATGCAATCCTCCATTTTTTTCTTAAGAAAGAAAAACACCACAGTGACTTGAGAGGTCGAAGACAGTATATGACCCTTGACCAGACTTTTTTGTACATTCTCTTTGAAAGCCTCCAATGACGACACAGCATTAAATCTTAATTATACAAATATCTATTTTCAGTAGGCCAGGAGACATTGCATATTGTCTGAAAGCTGACTATTGAATTTATGTGTTTTTCTTCAGTTGGTCAAGACACATGGACTATTGTCATATGAGTCTGAATGTTGACACTAGAATTCATGTTTGTGAAATTGCTGAATGGCTACTTACATTAGCTCCTACAGATTATTGTCTACGACCTTTGCAAGACATGGACACAGGGTCATTGAACAATCAATATTTGCTAATATGTTGATTAGACATTGTACCAGGCCATGCAGTTGTTTGATCTGGAATACAGAGGAGGACAAACTATGCAAATTTATGTAATACTCAAACAATGATAAATGAGTACCTGCCACCTTCCCCCAATCCTGTGAAAAAAATTCCTGAATTAGAGCTGTATAAAAAGGATCTGCCTCTTTATCAGGGGAACTTTGTAAAACCACAGCCAGGAACACTATACAGGACAGCTGCCATTACACCATGGCTCCATCAAGAGGCACACAGATTTTATATTCTACAGGATGCCAGTTTAAGGACCACAGACCTAACTGGAAGAATACAGATCTGCTCCATTAACCATCATTGAACCCATGGAAACATTTAGGGAAGCCAGGTTGTGACCCTCCAGTCACCTGTCCCTATGGATACATTTGGGGAAGCCAGGATCGAGACTCTCTTGTCACCTGACCCCTTGGAGATGTTCAGAGAAGTCAGGTTATGACCCTCTGGTCACATGGCCACATCTCAATGGGCTGTCTGCTCCTTAAGCTTGCTGTTACCTCCTCTCTGTGGGTACCCACCAAAAGCAGGTTGCCACAGATGGGAGTAGTCGCCCCTGGAAGCCCCAAAGTAGCAGTTGCGTTAATCCTGTGAGTCAGCGGAAGGGTGAGACTCTGTATTTTCGCACCATCTTGGGTATTTTGCTGGGACAGTTCTATATGTTATTGTCTTTTTGGTGGTTCAATACATTATTGCCATGCTGTTTAACCCTCACCTTATGTTGTGTGAGCAGTAGGAATAGAGAGAGGGTATATAGTGGGATGAGCCTTGGTCCATGCGGTCTCGGCCAGCAGAGAATAACCACTGACCCTCCTGATTCTCCACAACTCCCTCTCAAGAAGGAGAGATGTTAAACAAACGAGACCTAGGCCTCTGAATCTAGTATGAGTTAGACAGTGGAATCATATGTCCTATGCTGTGGGACAACTGCACACTAAGTCTCAGAGAACACATCATAAAAGTCCTGAATTCATTCTGGAACCTCACAGAAGTCAAAGATTTTGATAAACAAACAGACAAACAAGCTGCTTCAAGACTTAACCTCTTGAGCCTCCCAATTGATGGTCTAACACAAAGCCTAACAGAAATTTTGCAGGTAAAGAAGGACACACCATAAATGTAATGGATTCAGTGTGTAGTAACCCTACTTTCATAAATAAATCCTCGACTTTCGAGGTAATGTGGCTTTGAGAAAGAGGAAAATTGTCATTAGCTGAAAGTTGAATGGGAAGACAGAGAGCAGAAACTTTAAAACCACAGTTTACAGCAAAGTCTGAATCAATACATTTTTGAAGCAGATCCTGAATCCACAAATTCAAAAAAATAAAAACTGTTTTAGTCTCAAGGGATACCTGTAAGAAAAAAAACTGATGCTTGTACTAGAGATAATTTAAGGTTATTGGAACCTGCAACTTTACACTTTAGGTTTTTTTTATTCTGTGCATAAATCTATTATTCAGCCACCCCTAAACAGTGCTCACAAACAGAAGTGGTTAAGTAGACCAAGGCATGCATAAAGATTAACTCTAAAACAGCCTTGTTCACTGGTTTGTGCCGTGCAACCCTGGATGGTCAAAATAGATTAGTGGATGGTTGATGGATGGTTACCATGTCCCAATAAAACTTTGAGGTCAGCAAAGAGGTATGGAGTCACTATTATTTCTATTCATTGCTAATTGCAACACTGTTTGTCAACTACCTTATTTTACTGATTATAGGATGTAATTTTTTTCCCCAAAATTTTTGTGGAAAATGAGGGTGCGTCTTATAGTTGAATGTATTTTATCGAGTGGTGGCTGTCATGTTGCGAAGTCTCAGGAAGCAGGGCAGCTGCTGCATGTAAAATGGATGGAAAGTGTGAAGACTACTGACATTTTGTAAAAGCCTGGGTCCTACGACAGCTTCGCAGTGCCAAACACCCCGTTTTTCCTGCCCGGGGCATGCAGCATTGCCCCACTCCTGCCTCCGCCACCAGTTTCCTGCAGCAGCGACCCTGCCTCTTGGGACCATGCTCCACTGCAGCCACTGCTCCCAGGTAAGCTACCGTAAAAGCAGACTATGAGACACACCCTGATGTTATTAAAAAAAAATACTATTTTCCTCCCCAAAACATGTTATAGTCAACAAAATAAGATACTTGCTAACTAAAATAAATAATTATTTAAATAAATGTTATTTATTCTCTAACGGTTGATGATTTGAACATTGAACTGACTCGTTTGCATCAACCATTTAGTAAAAGCAGAAAAAAATACCATTTGCATGATAATTTGGAATGCGGAGTACTGCTTTATGTCTTAGAACAACTGCGGTTTGCACAGAAATCCCACAAAAATCCTGAAAGGAGTTTGATTTGTGCTAAAGCCAATTCTATCAAAAAGTGCATGTAAGAAAATGACAGCATCCCCAAAATTGTGCAAGATTGGTCTAAAAGCATTTTTTACACACAAGAAAAGAAAACTCCTAACTAAAGGCTCAAACCCTCTACTTACACAAATCAAAACTAATTTACTGAAATATATAATATGTTAATATTGCCATGAAATATATGTTAAGTTTAAATGTAGAAGTTTTAGCAGAAAATATCCTGATTACTTATTGAGTTAACAATAGTTGGAATGTTAAAAATAAATAAAAGCTGTGTAATAATACTCACCTGCTCCTGGCATGGTCCATGCACATCTTTTCCCCGGCGCCGGCAGCATCTTCCTGTAGTGAGCGGTCACATGGTACCGCTCATTACAGTAATGAATATGGACTCCTATAAGGGTGGAGCCGCATATTCATTATTATGATGTGCGGTACCATGTGACCGCTCACTAGAGGAAAAAACTGCCGGCGCCGGGGAACAGACGTGCAGCGACGGTGCCAGGAGCAGGTGAGTATAACTAAGAGCGCGATATTCACCTGCTCCCCGTTCCACTGTCGGCACCGCTGCTTCTTCCGCGTCCTCTGCAGTGACACTCAGGTCAGAGGGCGTTATGATGCGATTAGTGTGCACCGCCTTCTGCCTGAGCGTCGGTGCAGAGGATGGGAAGACACAGCGGCGGTCGGCGGTGGAACACGGAGCAGGTGAATATAGTAAGTTCCGGGAGCCTGAGAGGTGAGTATGTGATTTTCTTATTTTTTTAGTAGCAGCAACAGCATATGGGTCAAATATATGTATGGAGAATCTTATGGGGCCATGTGCAGCATTATATGGGGCAAGTATCTGTATGGAGCCATGTGCAGCATTATATGGAGCAAATATCTGTATGGGGCCATGTGCAGCATCATATGAGTCAATTATCTGTATGGAGCATCTTATGGGGCCATGTGCAGCATTATATGGGGCAAATATCTGTATGGAGCATCTTATGGGACTATGTGCAGCATTATATGGGACAAATATCTGTATGGAGCATCTTATGGGGCCATGTGCAGCATTATATGGGACAAATATCTGTTTGGGGCCATGTGCAGCATTATATGGGGCAAATATCTCTATGGAGCATCTTATGGGGCCATGTGCAGCACTATATGGGACAAATATCTGTATGGAGCATCTTATGGGGCCATGTGCAGCATTATATGGGGCAAATATCTCTATTTCGGTCATAATCCACATTTATGGAGCATTATATGGGGCAAATGTGTCTATGGAGCATCTTATGGGGCCATAATCAACATTTGTGCAGCATTTTATGGGGCATATTTTAATATGGAGCATCTTATGGAGCCCACCATAAACTGTATGGAGCATTATATGGGGCATATTTTGTATGGAGCATTTTATGGGGCCCATCATGAACTGTATGGAGCATTATATGGGGGCTCCTGATTCAATATGGATATTCAAAAACACTTAACCTACTAATGTCTCAATTAGTTTTACTTTTATTGGTATCTATTTTAATTTTTGAAATTTACCAGTAGCTGCTGCATTTTCCACCCTAGGCTTATACTCGAGTCATTAAGATTTTCCAGCTTTTTGTGGCAAAATTAGGGGGGTCGGCTTACTATACTATACGGTAAGTGTTGAAATGCGTAATACTAGTGCATGTAGCTTATTTTATTTTTTTTAGAAGAAAATACATTGGTCATTATGGTACAATAGTTCACAGGTTTTCCGTTATGTTTCATCCTTTGCTGAAGCCACTAAAGGGCCTTCTGGCCTTTGTTATAGAAACTTCTGAGTTGCATCCACGGAGTAAAGGCCCCGTCTCACATAGCGAGATCGCTAGCGAGATCGCTGCTGAGTCACAAGTTTTGTGACGCAACAGCGACCTCCATAGCGATCTCGCTATGTGTGACACGTACCAGCGATCAGGCCCCTGCTGCGAGATCGCTGGTCGTGTCGGAATGGCCTGGACCTTTTTTTGGTCATTGAGGCCCCGCTGACATCGCTGAATCGGTGTGTGTGACACCGATCCAGCGATGTCTTCACTGGTAACCAGGGTAAACATCGGGTTACTAAGCGCAGGGCCGCGCTTAGTAACCCGATGTTTACCCTGGTTACCAAAAAAAACAAACAGTACATACTCGCCTTTCGGTGTCCAGGTCCCTTGCCGTCTGCTTCCTGCTCTGACTGAGCCGCCGTACAGTGAGAGCAGAGCGCAGCGGTGACGTCACCGCTGCGCTCTCACTGTACGGCCGGATCTCAGTCAGAGCAGGAAGCAGACGGCAAGGGACCTGGACACCGAAAGGCGAGTATGTACTGTTTGTTTTTTTTGGTAACCAGGGTAAACATCGGGTTACTAAGCGCGGCCCTGCGCTTAGTAACCCGATGTTTACCCTGGTTACCCGGGTGCTGCAGGGGGACTTCGGCATCGTTGAAGACAGTTTCAATGATGCCGAAGTCGTTCCCCTGATCGTTGGTCGCTGGAGAGAGCTGTCTGTGTGACAGCTCCCCAGCGACCACACAGCGACTTACCAACGATCACGGCCAGGTCGTATCGCTGGTCGTGATCGTTGGTAAATCGCTTAGTGAGACGGGGCCTTAACTGTTTGGTGGAGTGAATTAAGAGAAAAGGTGTCAACTAGCTAGGTAAATACCACAGACCTGGGGACAATTTCCAAATTGGTTTCCAAAAGAGCATAGTCAGGGATATGCTAGTTTCAAGTCCAGAATATCAGTCAAAGGCATCAGGCAGAGAAAACTCACAGTCCAGTGGTCAAACCCAGAAGAACATATGCAAAAATAGGAAAACAAAAGAAGAAACAAGAGTCATTAATTCAAAGATCAATCCAGAATAGCACACCAGGAGAGACACAATATTAGAATTTAAATGGGGTACCTTTTGTCTCTATTGGAGGCAAATCTAATCCCATAATCTAGTAATTGGTCGACTGACCAGCCCTAGCAATTCCCTACAAGCAGTTAGTTTACCTGTATGATTAATTTCTGTTTGCTTAATGACTGGGGGTGCTCAAATTGCATTAGGAGAGCATACTCACCCTTCAGCATTGTGAACACTAGAGCATACTGAGTGATGAGCCCGCTGCCCAGCACTAATGTTATTCTGCCTCCACCACTGTAAACACCACCCACTGGAACAAAGTGGAATTGCCCCAAAAGCAGAGGCAGCTGTTGCAGAGATAGGAAAAAACTGTTACATAGGTGCTTTTGCCTTATACATCATGGAGTTATTGGACTTTAATCCCACCAAGGTTTATATCTGCATGGAATTTGTATGTACAATGTTTTCTCCAAATTTTCCAAGTCCTCCCTAAAGAAACATACTGATAGATTTATTGAAATCTATATAAATTGGCCTCATTGCATGTAAAATAAGGAAATTTGATTATGACTAGTGATGAGCGAGTGTACTCGTTGCTCGGGTTTTCCCGTGCATACTCGGGAGGTCTCCGAGTACTTACGACTACATGGAAGAATACGTTTTCATCGCCTCAGCATCATGATTTACAGCTATTAGCCAGCTTGATTTCATGTGGGGATTACCTAGCAACCAGGCAAACCCCATATGCACTCAGCCTGGCTAATAGCTGTAAATCATTCAGCTGCTGTGATGAAAACTAAATCTCCGAACACTAACAAATACTCGGAGGTCACCCGAACATGCTTGGGAAAACGCGAGCAACGAGTACACTCGCTCATCACTAATTATGACATCTTTGTAGACAAGGACTTCTGTGTATAATGGTCTAATGTGCAAAACAATATCTATACAACACTGTGGCATATGCTGGTTCTATATAGGCAACATAAATAAACATACCCACAAACAGAACAAAAAAATGCAAAAGAGAAAAAAATGACATGTGTGAAGAATTTTCTTTCTCACTTCACCGACTGTTACTAATGACCTTTCGTTCATTTGCTAATTGTGTGCACAAATAATATATATTTATAATATATATTTAATTATTGTATTGTTAACGTTGTTACTTATGACTGTTGTGTTTGAAACTGTTAAACTGTAAAACGCTGTGGAATATGTTGGCGCTATATAAATAAAGATTATTATTATTATTATTATTATTATTATTTTTCCTTTCACTGTACATGCAAAGTGCATAGTAGCCAATGCATCCACCCAGGACAAAACTAACAGCTAGCCTCTGAAAGATACTTATCCACTGTCCAGTTAGGTCTATGAGGGTTAAAATATATACTGTTTTTACTGTTGTTTCATTTCACAAAACTGCAAAAATCCAGGCAACATTTTGTCAGAAAAAAACAATAAAGAATATGAAAAGCCCATCTTCACAGAACATTGGACATTGCAAAACAACCTACAGCTATTATCGGATATATCAAAACTGACAAGTAAAACTTTGGCTGTTGATTGAACAATATTTCACATGGACAGCACAAGCTCGTCCGCATTCACTTTTAAATGGAGCTGCTTATCCTGGAGAACTATGGGTAGGAAGTTTATGAGCTTAATTGAATTGGTGGTATTTGGGTGATTGAAGAAAATTGGTGACATTGGAAAAACTGGTTGTTAGATTTTCAGTAGCAATGTAGGAAAGTATTTTGTTTTAGCTGTAGTAATTCTGATAGATTTGGAAATGCACATGTTCACAATTGTTTTGTTAATTTGTAGAGACATTGTATTTGAGTTGTGTTATTTCAATGTGTCTTTACTACATGTGTATTTATAAAAGTGAACAAATGTGATTGATTTTATGTTTTACAAGTACAAACAATTATAGGATTCATAATAATTCTAAGCAGGGTTTATAATTCCTATATGTCATGCTGATAATAAAAAAAAAGAATTATCATATTTGGTGACCAAATTTGCTAAAGTGGTCAATCATCACTACATGTTTCATTAGGAGTGTTACATTTAGCAAAAAATCAGCAGAATATTTACTTATGGAAATGTCATACCTGCAAAAAAAAGAACTTTGACTTTGCCCCCACTATATTTTGCTCTACAATATTAAAAAAAACATCATTGTGTTCTGTAATCATTAACAAATTGCTCTCCTATTAATAATATAAGAATACATGGTTGTCAGAAAGCAAAAATTAGCATTTTAGACTATTTTCTACTGCATAATTACTTAAAGAAACTGTATCTTTTAAAATGTTCTGAAAAGTATTAGTGTTGTGTTTCTCAGATTTCTTATTGAATTGTATTAATTGTAGGAATTTATTCCACTAAATAACCCACTGTTGAAAAATAAACAATATTTTTTTATCTTGTGGAACAATTCCTATTTTCTAGAGAGTTTGATATTGATATAGCACAAATATAAAAAAATGATGAAAAAAACACTATTTATAAAGATAATAATAATAATAATAATAATAGTAAAAAAAGTAAGCTAAGTATTGTCCAAAACAGATCAAATTTATATTTAAGATAAATATGGTGGTTAGGTAAGGAAGAGAGATCAGACACTAATCACAGTGCAATCGGTGACAATGATGACACAGACAGCAATCAGAGCAAGGGAGAGGTCCACCTAGTAAGCTCAATGCATATCATCCATGATCTTCAGCCTCATCAGGGGCAGTAGCCACTTGACCTACTATATGATCAATACTTCCACTTTAAGACCTGTCACTTTACAAGCTGTGATTTATATAACTATATAGCAATGTATTTATTTTCTTTTTGAATCTTTTCAGTAAAGGTTTGATGCACACTTGAGTGGAGATTATTCAATGATAGGGGAATAAAATAGAGAATGAGAAATCTTTCTGTTCTTAATGTTTTTCTTTCCTTTCTTCCTAGAATTTATGAATGCTTGGGGTTATAAAAATAATAATTATTTATTATAAAATTTAGATTTTTTAACTCCACATTAAAAATAAAATGATTGCATAGTAGTAAACACTCCAAAGGGCCATAGCTATATTGTTATTATTATTATTATTATTATTATTATTATTATTATTTATTTTTATAGCACCATTGTGCTGTACATGAGAAGGAGTTACATACAAATTACTGATATTACTTACAGTAAGCAAACTAACAATTACAGACTGATACAGAGGGGAGAGGACCCTGCCCTTGCAGGCTTACATTCTACAGGATGGTGGGGAAGGAGACAATAGGTTGAGGATTGCAGCAGCTCCCGTGTTGGTGAGGCGGTAGCTCCAGTAGTGATGAGGAGGCAGTGGGGTCATTGCAGGCTGTAAGCTTTCCTGAAGAGGTGGGTTTTCAGGTTCCGTTTGAAGGATCCGAATGTGGTTGATAGTCGGACGTGTTGGGGTAAAGAATTCCAGAGGATGGGGGATATTCAGGAGAAGTCTTGGAGGCGGTTGGGTGAGGAGCAAATAAGTGTGGAGGAGAAAAGGAGGTCTTGGGAGGACCGGAGATTACATGAGGGAAGATATCGGGAGACTAGTTCAGAGATATACTAAGATATACGGAGCTGTTAAAATAGGTCTTCAAGATTAATACTGTTAAACTATGAAATATGGCCTACACCTCAAAAATAGAAATAATAGTTACTACTGTATATCATAATTTACAAAAGATCCAGATGCATATCGAAAAACAATTTGTATTAAGAGTAACTAGAGATGAGCAAATATGTCAATGTTCGGTTCTGCCCACGATCACTGAATCTGCAATATTCCACATTTAATCGCCGAATATAGCCAAACATACACAGCACAAAAGCCGGTGTATCCCACGCTGTGTGACAGCGTAGGAAACACCAGCATAGCACTTCTGATCAGTGGTGAAATCATCCCCACCAGTCAGAGAGCAGCAGTCCCCATGCTGTCAAAAGACAGTGTGAGCACTCAGCTGTAATCGGAAGTATAAAGTTAACCTTCTGTCACTGGTGTCAGCTGATGGGACTACAGCTCCAATCAAATTTTCCCACAGCACTCGTGCTGACGTCAGAAAGGTGAAGTGAGTTCACTGGCCGTGAACTCACAGGACCTGTCAGACGGCACTAAGAGCAGGAGAACTTTCTCACACTCGTGGAGTCCCTAGACAGGGAACAGTTGTTCACAGGCAGACACTGAGCACACGGTATTCAGGGTCAGCTGGATGACAGGCTGCATGGATGCATCATGCACTCATGCAGCCTTCCATCTAGATGTAGCAGAGCTAGATGTGTCATGGGACAAAAGGATTAAACGCATCTCTGTGGAAAGATGAGGAATTTTGTTGTTTGTTTTGTTAACCTCTTTTGCAGATGACAAGGGCATTGGGGGAATGGGCGAGGTCGTAAGTATGGCTTAATTAAGATTATTAAAGGAGTCTGTGTCTTTCTTTCAATTAAAGGACTTTTTCTTGGTGTCTGTGCTTTCTTACAATGTGACTATGGGGTTAGTAATGAGAGCGTCTTATTGACGCCTCTCCATTAGTAACCCCGGGGCTTGTTGTCACCTCACAATACAAAGGTGACATAAACTTCCCCAACTATCACCCCACTTGCCAATGCTACAGGGCAAGTGGGAAGAGTGAGGCTATGTGCCAGAATTGGCACATCTTAGAGATCTGCCTTTTCTGGGGTGGCTGAGAGCTGATATTTGCAGCTTGGGTGGGGGATTGTATTCATGACCCCTTCTTAGGCTATTAATATCAGCCCTCAGCTTTCTGCATAGCCTTTGCTGGTTATTAATTATAGGGGGACTCTACGTCATTTTTTGGGGGTCTCACATTTCAATAGCCAGTAAAGGCTAAGTATACAGTTGTGAGCTGATAATAATAGCCTGGGAAGCTCCATGGGTTTTACCCCCTTCACAGGCTATAAACATCGGCCCCCAGCCATTGGCTTTCCCTCTGCTAGTTCCCTCTGCTAAATTACGCAGGAGCCCACACCATTTTTTTCTTAAAAATAATATTTTATTAATTAAATACATGTACAGTAAGCTGCACACACACTGTACTAATTGTATTTGTCACTGACATCTATATATCTACCTATTCTATTTGTAATTACTGTATGTAATCCATCTGTTCTATCTTGTTGGCTACTGCAGTGATTTTACAGTATGCAGCACATGAATTGCTAGCTTTTCTTTTATCTATCTATGCATGTAATATATATACACAGGGCCGTTTCTTCAACAGGGCGGGCAGGGCGGCCACACGGGGCGCCGTGGGGCCGGGGGGCGCAGGAGAGGCCTCGGGCCCCGGTGGTCCCCTGCCCGCTGCTGCTGCTGTTTAAGGGCTGTCAGGGGCGCGGATGCCGCGCTCAGTGCTGAGCGCGGGCGCGCCCTGCCCGAACTCAGCTGCAAATCTGACAGCTGAGCGGTCAGATCATCGCCTCGCGTCGCCGCGCCCCCCCCCCCGCACCGCACATAATGGTTGCGGCCACCTCGGCGCCGCCACTCACCTCCGCTCCGCGCTGGTATGTGGAAACATTTAGCTCCTGCTGATTTCTACTTGGCACCAGGCGACAATGCAAAGGTGTCAGTGACAGCGACATGCCCCAGTTATCTGCCTCTTCTCTCAAAAGTGACTGCCCCGATATACTATGCCATTCACATGCCCCCCAATATACTGTACCATTCACTTGCCCCCAATATACCGTGCCGTTCACCTGCCCCCAATATACCTTGCTGTTCACCTGCCCCCCAAATTACTGTGCCATTCACCTGCCCCAATATACCGTGCCGTTCACCTGCCCCCAATATACCGTGCCGTTCACCTGCCCCCAATATACCGTGCCGTTCACCTGCCCCAATATACTGTGCCATTCACATGCCCCCAATATACCGTGCCGTTCACCTGCCCTAATATACTGTGCCATTCACCTGCCCCAATATACTGTGCCATTCACTTGCCCCCAATATACCGTGCCATTCACCTGCCCCAATATACCGTGCCGTTCACCTGCCCCCAATATACCGTGCCGTTCACCTGCCCCAATATACTGTGCCATTCACATGCCCCCAATATACCGTGCCGTTCACCTGCCCCAATATACTGTGCCATTCACATGCCCCCAATATACCGTGCCGTTCACCTGCCCTAATATACTGTGCCATTCACATGCCCCCAATATACTGTGCCATTCACATACCCCCAATATACTGTGACGTTCACCTGCCCCCAATATACTGTGCCGTTCACCTGCCCCAATATACTGTGCCATTCACATGCCCCCAATATACCGTGCCGTTCACCTGCCCTAATATACTGTGCCATTCACATGCCCCCAATATACTGTGCCATTCACATACCCCCAATATACTGTGACGTTCACCTGCCCCCAATATACCGTGCCGTTCACCTGCCCCAATATACTGTGCCATTCACATGCCCCCAATATACCGTGCCGTTCACCTGCCCTAATATACTGTGCCATTCACATGCCCTAATATACTGTGCCATTCACCTGCCCCAATATACCGTGCCATTCACCTGCCCCAATATACCGTGCCGTTCACCTGCCCCCAATATACCGTGCCGTTCACCTGCCCCAATATACTGTGCCATTCACATGCCCCCAATATACCGTGCCGTTCACCTGCCCAAATATACTGTGCCATTCACATGCCCCCAATATACTGTGCCATTCACATACCCCCAATATACTGTGACGTTCACCTGCCCCCAATATACTGTGCCGTTCACCTGCCCCAATATACTGTGCCATTCACATGCCCCCAATATACCGTGCCGTTCACCTGCCCTAATATACTGTGCCATTCACGTGCCCCAATATACTGTGCCATTCACCTGCCCCCAGTATACCGTGCCATTCACCTGCCCCAATATACCGTGCCATTCACCTGCCCCCCAATACACTGTGCCATTCACCTGCCCTAATATACCATGCCGTTCACCTGCCCCCAATATACGGTGCCATTCACATACCCCCAATATACCGTGCTGTTCACCTGCCCCCAATAATAATTATAATTTATTAAAAAAAGGGAAGATACAAGCCTGCTCTCTATTTATTACTCAAGCCCACAAAAATAATGTTTATTATTTTCGGTGCCGGGGGGGGGGGGGGGGGGGGGAGAAATTTCCTACTCTCGCCCTGTGTCATTTTTGGGCTAGAAACTGCCCTGTATATACATATGTATTTGTGTGTCACTGACATCTATATATCTATTTATTCTATGTGTATATATCAATTCTATCTATTCTATTCTAACCTGTCATGCTGTGATTTTAATGAACGCGGCACATGAATTTCTAGCTTTTATTCTATCTTTTACCGAATATTATCGACCTTTTCCAATTTTAAGAAAAATGCTTGTGTTACCGATCAAGAATCTGAATTTGCGATATTCGTGCCAAATTTATGGTTGGTGATTGTTTTCGGAACATAGTTGCTCACCTCTAGTCATATCTAACTTATCAATGAAAAATGTGTAACACTGGTCAAGACAAAAAAATCATCAGCAAAGGTAATAGGTCTGTTTTATGGAGATTGTACTGATTCCAAAAATATGCTTAGTTTTGCTCTATCACATAAAGTTTCTGAGATAGAAGTATTTTTGTTATTACGTTATTTCTGCATTTTCAATGTATGTGGTTTTTTTATGTGATTCCCATTTCTTTGTTTATCTTACTTAATTGCGAATTTTATTACAGAGACAACATCAGTAAAGGTTTTAGTGAGTTTTATGGGAAGGAGTATTGACAGTGCAGTCAACCAATGACTGCTTCTCAGAAAGTCACATGTTATGAAGAGGAGCTAACTGTTATGAGGTGGTAAGATTTGAGTAAGTCAGAAAAGGATGATGATGGCAGCAAGGACTTGTATGTAAGACTCTGACAAGAGACAGGCCTCTACTGGGATCTGAGCCCTGCCACAGGGAGATAAAAGGGAAGGCAGTGGACAGCTGCCATTGTGAGAGGATTTTCACTGCATTTCTGGGAGGGCAAGTCACCTCAGAGGGAAGAAAATAGCTCAGCCACTGAGGTGTAACTGAGTGAGGGTCTCCATAGAGAGCGAGAGCCTGAAAGCAGACAATATCACACTGAGAAACTGCCTGTCTGCAAATGTCCATCTCTAAGGAACAGGCTGATATAACACCCCAGGTTCCTGGTTGTCACAGTGACATTGCTTTCCTCACGGGGAGAAGATGAAGCTCTAATCCAGCTTGTGGGTGGCTCCGCTATATATATTCTGGCTGGAGGGAAAGTAGTCAGTCAGTCTGTGAGAGAGACAGAGAAAGACAGAGAGAGTCAGGAAGACTGAAGGGGCCGTGCAGCCACGTGAGGTGCTGCAGCTCCTGGAAAGGAGAGAGAAAAGGACAGAACAAGCTATAGAGAGTGAGAAGGGAGACAAAGGAGCAAAGGAGAGTTGAGAGCTGGAGAGAGAAGCTGCGACTGTGCTTCCTCCACGCTGTGCAGATACTGGTAGCCAGAAGACGGAGGTTGTGGGGGTAACTCTGTGCCCCATGGCAGAAACCGGCGGGACAGCTGGATTGCAAGGAATCTGTCCAATATTGGCACCTGAGGACACAGTAGCAAATAGAGCCTAGGTCATGATAGAGATCCTGTAAAATGGCTGGAGCTACCTGTCATACGGGTAGTGTCCTACCTAAAGGGGACAGAGAGAAAATGTGAGGACCTTGTGTGAGGCCTAAGGCAGCAAGGGACTACACCACAGCACTAGAGGGAAGGCTTCCAACCCACCTGGTAAAGGGGATTCCAGATTCGCTTCCAAGCCGGCCGGACCTTACCTGTACCTGTGATCCAGTACCCTGGACTGTGGCTGCCTGAATTCATCAGTAAACAAGGATAAATAGACTGCAACCCTGTGTCCTCCATTTATTCTCAGCACCACACCATCCTTGCCAAACACATCGGGAGCTCTGGGGACCCAGCTTCACCTGTGTGAAGCCATAACATCCCTGCTGCCATAACACCACCCCAGATGACCCCTTTAAGCAGCATCAGTCACCCCTGACCCAATACCACAAGTGGCATCATGAACAAACTTTATTAAAATCCCCTTTGAAGACCGTCCTTTTAACATGGGTGCCCAGGGCCACGGACCGGGTCACCGCCGCCATGACACATCCCTTTAAGTACCAGACCCGGTAACGAGTACCCTACGGCCCTGTCGGGCCTTCCACTGACCCGTTTACCTCACAACTGTATTTAGTTATCTACCAGATTACCTCAAATAAAATAAGTTCTAAAAAAAGCTGCCTCTTTCATCTCTGGGGAAATATCTACATATAGTCTGTCAGCTCATCGCATTTTTAGTTAATTTGTCACCACCATTGAACTGAACTTACTCTACTGTTTTATCTGATTTAAAGGAGAAAAATGCCCCAACATTGTATCAATCATCTGAACAGATTCTGCTATGTGTGTTTTTCTTTTACACCAAAAGGCCAAGTACGTTCAATCACTCATGATATTAAAAAGGTGTACCAGATGTACTTTGAGTGTCCACTTGGTGATCAAGACAAAAGTTGGACCCCTCATGTGATATGCTCAAGTTGTTCTAATGGTCTTCTTGACTTTTTGAATTTGAGGAAAGTGGCAATGCCATTTGCTGTTCCCATGATTTGGAGAAATTCCAAAAATCATAGTGATGACTGCTACTTTTGCTTTGTCAAACTGAAGGGCTTTTCTACAAAGAACAAGCAAAAGATTAATTACCCTGAACTTGAATCTGCAATTAGGCCAGTTTCACATGATCGTACCTTGCCAGTTCCTGTACCACCATTGTCTGCATTGGATGAAAATGAAGTAGAATATGAAGAATATGGAGCTGAAGATACTGGCGAAGACATGGAGACCTCAAGTCAAGATGAGTATGCACCTGATGGAACAGCCAGAATGCTTTACTCAACATGAATTAAATGATCTCATCAGAGACCTTTCATTGTCAAAAGATAAAGCTGAACTTCTTGCATCTAGGTTGAAACAGAAGAATCTTCTTCATGATGATGTCAAAATGTGTTGTTAGCGAAATGGAAGTAACACTTTAACAAAATTTTTCACAGTCGATGGACCAATGCTGTACTGTAACAATGTGAATAGCGTTTTTGAAGAAATGAATCAACAGTGTTTTGTTGCAGATTAGCGACTGTTTATTGACTTATCCCAGAGAAGTTTGAAAGCAGTGTTGCTTCACAATGAAAATATGAAACCATCAATCTCTATTGCTAAAGGAAAATTATGAAAATCTGTCAATTGTTTTGGATGCTATACAATATAAGCATCATCAATCGAATATCTGTGCAGATTTGAAAGTGATTGGTCTGCTAATGGAAATGCAACCAGGTTTCACAAATTATTGTTGCTTCTTGTGTTTATGGGACAGTAGAAATACAGTAGAGCATTATGTTCACCATGATTGGGGACAGAGAAACATATATGCTCTAGGTAGAGATAATGTTCAGCATAATCCTTTAGTTGCTCCAACAAAAATCTTTCTTCTTCCACTATATATAAAGTTGTGATTGATTAAAAACTTTGTAAAAGCCATGGTAAAGACAAATTCACAAGGGTTCCAGTACATTTCACACCGTTATCCAAGAAGTATCATTTTTCCTTGCGGAGATCGACGTGCATGCCAATATGAGGAGACTTAAAACCGCAACGCTCCTCTGGGTAATATGCTAATTATGCAAATTGTCTCTTCAGAGAGAAAGAGAGCTAGAACTCTAGTGCCACCTATTGGAAGGTAGCAATCCTACAAGTCAATGTTGACCCTTTAACAAACCTTGCCACATAACTTAGAATAATAGCCAAACCAGAATCTCAATTCACAGACACTGTGTTTCGGGGTACTGCCTCTCATCAGTGCAAAGCGGAGATCTGGTTTGGCTGTGTGAGAGGTGTCAGACCGTTATCCAAGAAGTATCATTTCTCCTTGCGGAGTTCGACATGCATGCTGAGATTAGAATTAAAGCTGCAATGCTCCTCTGGGTAATATGTTAATTATGCTAATTGTCTCTTTTGAGAGGAAGAGAGCTAGAACTCTAGTGCCCCCTATTGGAAGGTAGCAATCCTACAAGTCAATGATGACCCTTTAATGAGCCTTCTCCCATGACTTAGGATAATAGCCAAACCAGAATCTCAATTTGCAGACACTGTGTTTCGGGGTAGGTGGAGCTAGAGTTCTAGCTCTCTTCCTCTCTGAAGAGACAATTTGCATAATTAGCATAATACCCAGAGGAGCATTGCGGCTTTAAGTCTCCTGATCTCGGCATGCATGTAGATCTCTGCAAGGAGAAACGATACTTATTTTAGCAATGGATATAAAACTTAACAGTTGTTAAGTTTTATATCCATTGCTAAAATAGTATCCTACTTTGGTAGATTACATCCTGCTTTGTATAATATAATGAGAAACGATACTTCTTGGATAACGGTCTGACGCCTCTCACACAGCCATACCAGATCTCCGCTTTGCACTGACAAGGGGCAGTACCCCGAAATACAGTGTCTGCAAATTGATATTCTGGTTTGGCTATTATCCTAAGTCATGTAACAAGGCTCGCTAAAGGGACAACCTTTACTTGTAGGATTGCTACCTTCCAATAAGTGGCACTAGAGTTCTAGCTCTCTTCCTTTCTGAAGAGACAATTTGCATAATTAGCATAATACCCAGAGGAGCATTGCAGCTTTATATCTCCTCATCTCGGCATGCATGTCGATCTCCGCAAGGAGAAACGATACTTCTTGGATAACGGTCTGACGCCTCTCACACAGCCAAAGCAGATCTTCGCTTTGCACTGATGAGGGGCAGTATCCCGAAACGCAGTATCTGCAAATTGAGATTCTGGTTTGACTATTATCCTAAGTCATGTGACAAGGCTCGTTAAAGGGTCAACATTGACTTGCAGGATTGCTACTTTCCAATAGGTGGCACTAGAGTTCTAGCTCTCTTCCTCTCTGAAGAGACAATTTGCATAATTAGTACATTTCACAGAAATTCTCCAGCATTTCACCAGCAAAACTGAAGGAAGTGGTATTTGTTGGTCCTCAGATCAGAGAACTTATGAGAGAAGATGTGTTTGAAGGAACTCTAAATGATAAGGAATTGAGATCTTGTAAAAGCTTCAAGTGGATCTCTGAAAACTTCTTAGGAAAACAAAAATCTCCAGAATATGCTGAAGGTGTTGAGGAACTGCTAAATGCATACCAGTGTCTTGGATGTCGCATGTCTCTGAAAATGCATTTTTTGCATTCACATTTCTGCTCATATTTTGGGTTCTATTTTGCATGTGAAATTATTTTGGTTCAGTAAAAACTGTTTTGTAATGTGAAGCATTTTTTTCTGATATGTAGATTACTGTTTTCATAGTGTTGCCAGTATATTTCCCATACCTTATAATAATGATGCTGCTCCATGAAAACTGTACATGCTGCAGAAAAACTATATACATTTTTTAAATCAGGACAAAAAGATGATTCAGAAAAGTACAAAGTCACCTTTGATGATTACAAAAGTATTTATTAGTAGACCTGTGTAATTGATAAAAAAAGGAATTATTCTGCACAAATTCTTTAAATTGGCCTCTTGGTCAAGTAGCAGAAACACACATAAAAATACAGAAAGCTGTTTGATTTTAAATATTAGTTTGCCTGGATCGAAGACTAGAAGGGTCAAGATAACTTTCATTATTCCACCCCACACCAAAATCCCAGTAGCAAGGCTGAGTTGATTTTTGTGAAGATATCATCATAGTTTTGCCCAATTGGTTCTGAAAGATTTGAAGAATGATGCAAACCAAACCTAAGGCATCATACGGTTTCTACACAAACTATTAGAAGGTGATTGCAAGATATTAGGCTGCGAGCCAAATATCCAGCTTTTGTGAGCAGCCTAAGTGGCCTAAACATGCTACCTTGGCCTGCAGCATCTCCTGACTGGTCTCCCATAGTGCACATCTGGGATTTCATTGTTGGGCAATTACAAAGGTAGGTGTCAGCAGTAGATCTTGATTATTTGCTTGCCCAAATGCATTCAGTGTGGCAGAACATTTCTCAGATTAATAACCTTATTGATAGCAGCCAAAGTGTGTAATTGTGTGTGTTTCTGAGTGTGGAGCTTAAACTTGATAACAAATAAAACTACATATTTAGAAATTTTTAGTTTCTATTTTTCATTATTTGCACATAATTTACATGTCTAATGACTTGTGATTCTCATAATTCCATGACTTTTTCTACTTGCAATTTTAACTTTGAGGAGTGTATATCTGCTATTCTTGTGATTTTTTTCAAATTCCCAGCATAGTCCAGCATGCTTGAGTATTGATGACACCAGCAGCAACTATTTCAAGCTACACTCCAGTTTGATGTTAGCCATTCATTGAGCACCTCAGTTTTTTTTTTTAACAAAATCCATTATGTTGATTTCTAGGTAATAAAGTTGATATATTTGAGAGATATTTTGTAGCTCCATTTTTCATTTGGATTATCTTGCGACTAGTGTTGAGCGATACCTTCCGATACTCAAAGGTATCGGTATCGGATGGGATCGGCCGATATCCAAAAACTATCGGATATCGCCGATACCGATACCCGATACCAATGCAAGTCAATGGGACACAAGTATCGGAAGCTATCCTGGATGGTTCCCAGGGTCTGAAGGAGAGGAAACTCTCCTTCAGGCCCTGGGATCCATATTAATGTGTAAAATAAAGAATAAACTAAACTCCTCATTCTTAGGAACAGAGGCTGCCGGTTACATCGGTAAGGTCCAGGGGCCGCCGGAGGGGTGAGTATATCCATATTTTTTATTTTAATTCTTTATTTTTTACATGAATATGGATCCCAGGGCCTGAAGGAGAGTCTCCTCTCCTCCAGACCCTGGGAACCATACACTGGAAACTTCCGATTCCAATTTCCGATATCACAAAAATATCGGAACTCGGTATCGGAATTCCGATACAGCAAATATCGGCCGATACCTGATACTTGCGGTATTGGAATGCTCAACACTACTTGTGACACTTAGGTACATGTCTCTTTTTCAGCCAGATAATTTTTGGTTATAGGAATATTGGTTGGTCCTATTACTTTTATCTGAGACTAGGTATATCTGCTTTCAGTTACACTTTGAGAGATGATAATTTTCTATGGTGATAATGGCAACAGGGTCAAGTATCCTGGTAGGAATGTTGGTGGAAGCTGTCAAAATAGCCCATGCAATGCCACATCAGATGTACATAGTCCAATTATGAAAGGTTTTCCTACCACAGCACTGGTTGAGAATAAATCTGTGGTATAGCTGTAATTCACATGCAGATAAATAATAAGTTGAGGTTAAGCTGCATCTGATGGACTAGATGACAAAACAAGCAACCAGAGTTATGGTAGTTGTATTGTTGAGCCAAAAAGGAGGAGCTATTATTTATTTAATGACACAGGGGGCACTGCTAGACCTAATATTAACCAACAGGCCAGACCGCATATCAAATATAAAGGCCCCGTCACACTTAGCGAGATCGCTAGCGAGATCGCTGCTGAGTCACAAGTTTTGTGATGCAACAGCGACCTCAGTAGCGATCTCGCTATGTTTGACACGTACCAGCGACCAGGCCCCTGCTGTGAGATCGCTGGTCATGTCGGAATGGCCTGGACCTTTTTTTGATCGTTGAGGTCCCGCTGACACTGCTGAATCGGTGTGTGTGACACGGATTCACCGATGTCTTCACTGGTAACCAGGGTAAACATCGGGTTACTAAGTGCAGGGCCGCGCTTAGTAACCCGATGTTTACCCTGGTTACCATCGTAAATGTAAAAAAAAACAAACACTACATACTCACATTCCAGTGTCCGTCAGGTCCCTTGCTGTCTGCTTCCCGCACTGACTGACTGCCGGCCGTAAAGTGAAACCACAGCACAGCGGTGACGTTACCGCTCTGCTGTAAGGGCCGGCGCTCAGTCAGTGCAGGAAGCGGATGCCGGGGGACGCAAAGGTGAGTATGTACTGTTTGTTATTTTACATTTTACACTGGTAACCAGGGTAAACATCGGGTTACTAAGTGCGGCCCTGCGCTTAGCAACCCGATGTTTACCCTGGTTACCTGGGGACCTCGGCATCATTGGTCGCTGGAGAGCGGTCTGTGTGACAGCTCTCCAGCGACCACACAGCGACTAAACAGCAACGCTGCAGCGATCGGCATCGTTGTCTGTATCGCTGCAGCATCGCTAAGTGTGACAGGACCTTAAGAGTTGGGGGTCACTTGGGGAATAGTGATCACAAAATAATAAGTTTTCGTGTATCCTTTAATAAGATGTGTAGTAGAGGGGTGACAAGGACACTAAACTTCAGGAGGGCAAATTTCCAACGGATGAGAGAGGATCTTGGTGCAATTAACTGGGACGATATCCTGAGACACAAAAATACACAAAGAAAATGGGAGACACTTATTAGCATCCTGGATAGGACCTGTGCACAGTATATACCGTATGGGAATAAACATACTAGAAATAGGAGGAAACCAATATGGCTAAATAGAGCTGTAAGGTGTGCAATAAGGGACAAAAAAAAGCATTTAGAGAATTAAAGGAAGTAGGTAGTGATGAGGCATTAAAAAAATACAGAAAATTAAATAAATTCTGTAAAAAGCAAATCAAGGCAGCAAAGATTGAGACAGAGAGATTCATGGCCAGAGAGAGTAAAAATAATCCCAAAATATTCTTTAACTACATAAATAGTAAGAAATTAAAAAATGATAGTGTTGGCCCCCTTAAAAATAGTCTGGGTGAAATGGTGGATGAGGATGAGGAAAAAGCCAATATGCTAAATGACTTTTTTCATCAGTATTTACAAAAGAAAATCCCATGGCAGACAAAATGACTAGTGATAAAAATTCCCAATTAAATGTCACCTGCTTAACCCAGCAGGAAGTACGGCAGCGTCTAAAAATCACTAAAATTGACAAATCTCCGGGCCCGGATGAGATTCACCCTCGAGTACTGCAGGAATTAAGTACAGTCATTCATAGACCATTATTTTTAATCTTTAAAGACTCCATAATAACAGGGTCTGTACCACAGGACTGACGTATAGCAAATGTGGTGCCAATATTCAAAAAGGGGACAAAAACTGAACTCGGTAATTATAGGCCAGTAAGCTTAACCTCTACTGTGGGTAAAATCCTGGAGGGCATTCTAAGGGATGCTATACTGGAGTATCTGAAGAGGAATAACCTCATGACCCAGTATCAGCACGGGTTTACTAGGGACCGTTCATGTCAGACTAATTTGATCAGCTTCTATGAAGAGGTAAGTTCCAGACTGGACCAAGGGAGCCCAGTGGATTTAGTGTATATGGACTTTTCAAAAGCTTTTGATATGGTGCCACACAAAAGGTTGTTACATAAAATGAGAATAATGGGGATAGGGGAAAATATGTGTAAGTGGATTGAGAGCTGGCTCAGGGATAGGAAACAAAGGGTGGTTATTAATGGAGCACACTCAGACTGGGTTGCGGTTAGCAGTGGGGTACCACAGGGGTCAGTATTGGGCCCTCTTCTTTTTAACATATTTATTAATGACCTTGTAGGGGGCATTCAGAGTAGAATTTCAATATTTGCAGATGACACTAAACTCTGCAGGGTAATCAATACAGAGGAGGACAATTTTGTATTACAGGATGATTTATGTAAACTAGAAGCTTGGGCTGATAAATGGCAAATGAGCTTTAATGGGGATAAATGTAAGGTCATGCACTTGGGTAGAAGTAATAAGATGTACAACTATGTGCTTAATTCTAAAACTCTGGGCAAAACCGTCAATGAAAAAGACCTGGGTGTATGGGTGGATGACAAACTCATATTCAGTGGCCAGTGTCAGGCAGCTGCTACAAAGGCAAATAAAATAATGGGATGCATTAAAAGTGGCATAGATGCTCATGAGGAGAACATAATTTTACCTCTATACAAGTCACTAGTTCGACCAGACTTTGAATACTGTGCACAATTCTGGTCTCTGGTGTATAAGAAAGACATAGCTGAACTGGAGCAGGTGCAGAGAAGAGCGACCAAGGTTATTAGAGGACTGGGGGGTCTGCAATACCAAGATAGGTTATTACACTTGGGGCTATTTAGTTTGGAAAAACGAAGGCTAAGGGGTGATCTTATGTTAATGTATAAATATATGAGGGGACAGTACAAAGACCTTTCTGATGATCTTTTTAATCATAGACCGGTGACAGGGACAAGGGGGCATCCTCTACGTCTGAAGGAAAGAAGGTTTAAGCATAATAACAGACGCGGATTCTTTACTGTAAGAGCAGTGAGACTATGGAACTCTCTGCCATATGATGTTGTAATGAGTGATTCATTACTTAAATTTGAGAGGGGACTGGATACCTTTCTGGAAAAGTATAATGTTACAGGGTATATACACTAGATTCCTTAATAGGGCGTTGATCCAGGGAACTAGTCTGATTGCCGTATGTGGAGTCGGGAAGGAATTTTTTTCCCCAATGTGGAGCTTACTCTTTGCCACATGGGTTTTTTTTGCCTTCCTCTGTATCAACATGTTAGGGCATGTTAGGTTAGGCTATGGGTTGAACTAGATGGACTTAAAGTCTTCCTTCAACCTTAATAACTATGTAACAGTTGCAAAGCTTGCCATGAATTGAATGAGATGATGAAAGGACTTTCCTTTTACAGAGTTTAATGAAGGAAATTAAGGAAAACTCAAATTGTGGAAAGCCTGGATTAGCACAGAACTAATATCAGATGCCACCTTGTGTGTCCATTTTACAAAATTAAATCAAAAGACTCTGCATATGTTATATAACTGCCAAGATTTTTGACCAAGATTGATTAAAGCATAGTTCTATACTGTACTTGGAACTGTGGCTACCTCCAAATTATTTGTTGAGCAATAATACTGAAGGAAGGTCATCACCAAATCTACACTACATTACATTACACCACTGATTGAGTAGGGAACTTTTCTCTAATGATGGCTCTTTTTTCTGCATCTAAACATTTCGGCCATACAGAATGGTATCACATTTCACATGCAGTACCCAGCCACAGGTTGTGCACCCCTGGTTTAGACGAAAGATTTTCCAAAGAAAATTTCAACATCAACATAAAATAGGATTCTTTAGTACAAGAGCAGTGATACTTTTCTGGCTCTTCCAAACGTTGTGATTGGTAATTTACTGAAAGAGCTAAAAAAGGACCTGATTGTCTTGCTTGCAATTAATATTATTCTAAATCATATACTCAATATTTCTAAGGACTTATTGAACCATGGAAATATTCTAGCTACCCAATTTAGGGCAGTACGTGACTCAGTGGTTATCACGGTGTCTTGCAGCACTGGGGTCCTGGGACCAAATCTCACCAACAACACTATCTGGAAGGAGATCGTATGTTCTCCCTTTGTTTGTGTAAGTTTCCTCTTGAACTTCAAAGATGTACTGATGGGTAACTCATATTGTTTGTTTTGCTTTTCTTTGTATTAATATTATAGAATTATAGATGAAATGATCTTAATGGGTTACCATGAAAAAAAAAATTCTAAACTGCTAGAATGTATTATTAAATTCCAATATTGTTATTGCAGAAAAAAAATAAGTTATTTAGGATTTTGGAGTTTTTCAAAATTGACGTCTACTTGGTAACCAAATTGTTACAACTTGTAAGAAGCTGCAACAGTTTTTCCTTAGACTGTTGAAATGTGCAGCGTTTCAACAAACAAGAATAAATCCTTTAGCTCTGCAAATTACTCATGCTGCTTTGTGTACTTGGGCAAATCTAAGAAATATGAAATAAAGGGGTTAAATGAGTTTCTGGTGCAATTAGAATGACTAGTTTCATTGTGTAGAAGAGAGAAAAGAATACTGACAGGGAGTTAAAACCACTTCAGTAGTAGCAAAAGCTTAGATGGCAAAGTGATTGAATGATCTCATTTCAGGCTTTTTGTTAGACAACAGGCAGTGCTCTATGAAGATTGATACAGAAGTGTTGGGCTTCGTTTGCTGGATCATCAAACGGATTGATATTATACTCCAACAGTGGATGAAGACAAAGTAACTGTTATCATACTCAATACAAGAGCTTGTCAGCAGTAGAAAATCATCCCATGTCACTGATTATTGGAGAATTTCATGACTGTCATGAGAATTTATTAGGATGATGTCATAATGTTCAAACAGCCATATGAGAAATGCCGGAGGAAAGAATAAAAATCCCGGCAAATGTACCCCATCTAAGTAAGAAGAAAACTTGTATAGCACAGCACTGTATATTGCTATCTGTAGTCAATACCCTGACTGTAAGAAAATCAAATAATGAATTTTATATTTATTATCACTATATTCTATTAAAGAACATTTGTAAGACTATTTTTTAACAATTATATTTGCTATACATTGTAACAAATGATGTAACTGGTCAAATATAAAGACAATCAATATAAACTTTTATTAAATAACAATTAAAAACACATAACATAACATCAGACCAAAAAATGGGAAAGAGGGTGAAACTCGAACACCAAATACACTCAGCGTGATACATAGGTGACTGACATCCACACCCGGTATGAACACCAAACTCCCGGTAGCTATATATAGATATAAAAATATACACTCACTGGCCACTTTATTAGGTACACCTGTCCAACTTCTTGTTAACACTTAATTTCTAATCAGCCAATCACATGGCGGCAACTCAGTGCATTTAGGCATGTAGACATGGTCAAGACAATCTCCTGCAGTTCAAACCGAGCATCAGTATGGGGAAGAAAGGTGATTTGAGTGCCTTTGAACGTGGCATGGTTGTTGGTGCCAGAAGGGCTGGTCTGAGTATTTCAGAAACTGCTGATCTACTGGGATTTTCACGCACAACCATCTCTAGGGTTTACAGAGAATGGCCCGAAAAAGAAAAAAAATCCAGTGAGCGGCAGTTCTGTGGGCGGAAATGCCTTGTTGATGCCAGAGGTCAGAGGAGAATGGGCAGACTGGTTCGAGCTGATAGAAAGGCAACAGTGACTCAAATCGCCACCCGTTACAACCAAGGTAGGCCTAAGAGCATCTCTGAACGCACAGTGCGTCGAACTTTGAGGCAGATGGGCTACAGCAGCAGAAGACCACACTGGGTACCACTCCTTTCAGCTAAGAACAGGAAACTGAGGCTACAATTTGCACAAGCTCATCGAAATTGGACAGTAGAAGATTGGAAAAACGTTGCTTGGTCTGATGAGTCTCGATTTCTGCTGCGACATTCGGATGGTAGGGTCAGAATTTGGCGTAAACAACATGAAAGCATGGATCCATCCTGCCTTGTATGGAGCATCTTTGGGATGTGCAGCCGACAAATCTGCGGCAACTGTGTGATGCCATCATGTCAATATGGACCAAAATCTCTGAGGAATGCTTCCAGCACCTTGTTGAATCTATGCCACGAAGAATTGAGGCAGTTCTGAAGGCAAACGGGGGTCCAACCCGTTACTAGCATGGTGTACCTAATAAAGTGGCCGGTGATTGTATATATATATATATATATATATATATATATAGGAAAACAGAACAAAAAAACTCATAAAAAGGTGGACTTTATTTGCCCAAACGGCGTGGCAACGTTTCGGATATAGTATCCTTTCTCAAGAAAGGATAACATATCCGGCTTGAGAAAGGATACTATATCCGAAATGTTGCCACGCCTTGTCAGATGACAAATGCACTCCCAGGGTGCAGCAGGCCCCCGATAATAAATGCTAAAGCAGCACAGGTGCAAGCTACTGATGAGAGGAGCCACCCACTCGCCCAAATATTAGAGAGGTTGACTGCCTAGTAGCAAAAATGCACACAGGTAAGGCTTGCATAAGACACTATTCACACCGCCTGCTAATACTATGGGTGTGATCAATAGGTTGTCCAGACACTGTGCATCACATTTATCTGTGTGAATAGAGTCTTATGCAAGCCTTATCTGTGTGCATTTTTGCTACCAGGCAGCCAACCCCTCTAATGTTTGGGCGAGTGGGTGGTTGCTCTCATCAGTAGCTTGCATCTGTGCTGCTTCAGCATTTATTATCAGGGGCCTGCTGCACCTTGCGAGTGCATTTGTCATCTGACAAGGTTTTGGTGAGTTTGCTCTTCATGTTGTGTTTTTTTGAATTTTTATATGTTGGCTGTTTTTGATATTAGAGTAGGACTCGGAAGTTTATGAGGACCCTTGACGTTAGGTTGCAAGCTTATCCATTTTGGCCAAAATTGTAACTAATACCTCATCTAATGTATTATATACATTATTTAATTTTTCATCTTTTTTGCAATTTTTTATCATCTTTTTTCAGGGTGCAGCAGGGCCCCTTTATGTTGTTCCTTGTGTGTTGCATGTATATACACTCACCGGCCACTTTATTAGGTACACCATGCTAGTAACGGGTTGGACCCCCTTTTGCCTTCAGAACTGCCTCAATTCTTCGTGGCATAGATTCAACAAGGTGCTGGAAGCATTCCTCAGAGATTTTGGTCCATATTGACATGATGGCATCACACAGTTGCCGCAGATTTGTCGGCTGCACATCCCAAAGATGCTCCATACAAGGCAGGATGGATCCATGCTTTCATGTTGTTTACGCCAAATTCTGACCCTACCATCCGAATGTTGCAGCAGAAATTGAGACTCATCAGACCAAGCAACGTTTTTCCAATCTTCTACTGTCCAATTTCGATGAGCTTGTACAAATTGTAGCCTCAGTTTCCTGTTCTTAGCTGAAAGGAGTGGTACCCGGTGTGGTCTTCTGCTGCTGTAGCCCATCTGCCTCAAAGTTCGAAGCACTGTGCGTTCAGAGATGCTCTTAGGCCTACCTTGGTTGTAACGGGTGGCGATTTGAGTCACTGTTGCCTTTCTATCAGCTCGAACCAGTCTGCCCATTCTCCTCTGACCTCTGGCATCAACAAGGCATTTCCGCCCACAGAACTGCCGCTCACTGGATTTTTTTTCTTATACGGACCATTCTCTGTAAACCCTAGAGATGGTTGTGCGTGAAAATCCCAGTAGATCAGCAGTTTCTGAAATACTCAGACCAGCCCTTCTGGCACCAACAACCATGCCACGTTCAAAGGCACTCAAATCACCTTTCTTCCCCATACTGATGCTCGGTTTGAACTGCAGGAGATTGTCTTGACCATGTCTACATGCCTAAATGCACTGAGTTGCCGCCATGTGATTGGCTGATTAAAAATTAAGTGTTAACAAGAAGTTGGACAGGTGTACCTAATAAAGTGGCCAGTGAGTGTATATAGTGCTGGACAGCCCGCCTGCTAATAATATGGGCGTGATCAATAGGTTGTCCAGACACTGTGCATCACATTTATCTGTGTGAATAGTGTCTTATGCAAGCCTTACCTGTGTGCATTTTTTCTACTAGGCAGCCAACCCCTCTAATGTTTGGGCGAGAGGGTGGTTGCTCTCATCAGTAGCTTGCACCTGTGCTGCTTTAGCATTTATTATCAGGGGCCTGCTGCACCCTGCGAGTGCCTTTGTCATCTGACAAGGTTTTGGTGAATTTGCTCTTCATGTTGTGTTTTTTTGAATTTTTCTATGTTAGCTGCAGGTGTACAAATATGTTGTAACAAAATACAAACCTATATATAAACCCACAAATAAGGCCTAGATTTAAAGCATTTCCAAGTTAAATTCTTCAAAAAGGTGCAAGGAAGCATATGCCAAAGATAGAATAAAATGTAATTTTTATTGATTCAATTCAAAAAAATAAAAAAATAAATATTAAAAATGGAGAAACAATTACAAAAGAATATCCCACAAGGGATATACCTTATTTAGTATAACTAAATCTTACTACATAGCCTAATTAAGTATTAAATAAGTGTGAAGGAGCAATATGGTAATCCTAAATGCAAATTATGTTGGTAGAGATCCACTTGTGCTTCGGTATTTGTATGAGTAGTTTACATGTATAGGTAGGTTTCAAAGCCAAGTGGCTGGTTTAACACAAGTAAGAAGCATCCTGTGTCTCTATATCAACAGAACAATGCATAACTTTGATTGTGCTACCAAAACAACAAAACATACAAGTAGATTTCACAGTACTATGTAAAAAATTCTAATAAATCCATGTGCCAAATAAGACTACAACAAGGCTTTAAAATTAAGGCTATGTGCACACTTTGCGGATTCCACTGCGGATTTTTCGACAGCGGAATTCCAAAATCCGCAGTGAAAACCCGTTGCGGTTTTTACTGCGGATTTATCGCGGTTTTTACTGAGGATTCTTATGCGGTTTTTCATCTGCATTTTCCTATTGGAGCAGGTGAAAATCCGCAGAAAAGAAGTGACATGCTGCGGAATGTAATCCGCAGCGTTTCCGCGTGGCTTTTTCCACAGCATGTGCACAGCGTTTTTTGTTTCCCATAGGTTTACATTGTACTGTAAACTCATGGGAAACTGCTGCGGATCCGCAGCGGTCAAATCCGCTGTGGATCCGCAGCAAAATCCGCAAAGTGTGCACATAGCCTGAGAGTATAGAGCGACACGTACAAACAGAGTGGTAGAGTGTCCACTCACAAACACCACACATAACTGATACTAGTGCACCCGCGTGCACCGCTGGGGGCCTTTTAAACACAAGGCTCTACCCCAAACACTCATGCCCAGTCAGGCGAGACCACAGCACCAGGCAATGCCTGGGATCTATCCCGTGCAGCGAGAGAATCCCGACGCCTAACAGTGGGTGATTAAATGGTGTAGGCTGGCTGTGCTGAGAGACCTGATACCTCATGCAACAGCTCAAACTGCTTTTCTGCTCAGCCACACTCAGGTGCCACAAACATCAGTTTCATAGACTACTATTGTTAGAAAAATGTAAGGATAGTAACACAGGTAGTTGACTGATCAATTGACGCACAGGAGAAATGTGATAATGGCACAACAGCAGTCAGCCTTGAGCCATGCATGGGGTATCATGGTCTGAGACATAATTTAGAGCTTAGAATTTAAGTTTAAATTAAGATGAGGAGGGTGAGGAAGTGGTGTAAGCCTGCTGTGCTGGGAGCCCTGATACCTCTTGCAACAGCTCAAACTGCTTTTCTGCTCAGCCACACTCAAGTGGCACAAATATCAGCTTCATAGACTACTATTGTTAGACACATTTAAAGTTAGCAATCTGCCCCAGTGTGTTCAGCATTCTGCCCCAGTGTGTCCAGCATTCTTCCCCCAGTGTGTCCAGCATTCTGCCCTCAGTGTCTCCAGCATTCTGCCCCAGTGTGTCCAGCATTCTGCCCCCAGTGTGTCCAGCATTATGCCCCAGTGTCTCCAGCATTCTGCCCCCAGTGTGTCCAGCAATCTGCCCCCAGTGTGTCCAGCATTCTGCCCCCAGTGTGTCCAGCATTCTGCCCCCAGTGCCTCCAGCATTCTGCCCCCAGTGTGTCCAGCAATCTGCCCCCAGAATGACCAGCATTCTGCCCCAGTGTGTCCAGCATTCTGCCCCAGTGCTCCAGCATTCTGCCCCCAGTGTGTCCAGCATTCTGCCCCAGTGCTCCGGCATTCTGCCCCAGTGTGTCCAGCATTCTGCCCCAGTGCTCCAGCATTCTGCCCCCAGTGTGTCCAGCATTCTGCCCCAGTGCTCCGGCATTCTGCCCCAGTGCTCCAGCATTCTACCCCCAGTGTGTCCAGCAGTCTGCCCCCAGTGTGTCCAGCATTCTGCCCCAGTGTGTCCAGCATTCTGCCCCAGTGTGTCCAGCATTCTTCCCCCAGTGTGTCCAGCAATCTGCCCCCAGTGTCTCCAGCATTCTGCCCCCAGTGTGTCCAGCACTCTGCCCCAGTGTGTGTAGCATTCTGCCCCAGTGTGTGTAGCATTCTGCCCCCAATGTGTCCAGCATTCTGCCCCAGTGTGTCCAGCATTCTGCCCCAGTGTGTCCGGCATTCTGCCCCAGCGTGTCCAGCATTCTGCCCCCTAGTGTCTCCAGCATTCTGCCCCAGTGTCTCCAGCATTCTGCCCCCAATGTGTCCAGCATTCTGCCCCCAGTGTCTCCAGCATTCAGCCCCCAGTGTGTCCAGCATTCTGCCCCCAGAGTGTCCAGCATTCTGCCCCAATGTGTCCAGCAATCTGCCCCCAGTGTCTCCAGCATTCAGCCCCCAGTATGTCCAGCATTCAGCCCCCAGTGTGTCCAGCATTCTGCCCCCAGTGTGTCCAGTAATCTGCCCCCAGTGTCTCCAGCATTCTGCCCCCAATGTGTCCAGCATTCTGCCCCCAGTGTCTCCAGCATTCTGCCCCCCAAAAAAGTTCTTCTTACCTGTCCATGCTCCTGCAGCAAAGGCGAAGCTCCCTCCACTCAGCTGAAGCGCGCACTTGCCGGCAACTGACACTGACGTGAGTCGCTGGCAATGTGCACGCTGTGGCTAACGTCAGCTGCCAGCCTCCGAATGGCTGGCAGCTGTCAACTATTGACGTGCAGGCGCAGGCCTGCACATCAATAGTGTTGCTGCAGCATCACTAAGGGCCCGGTTTAGCCTGCCAGTAGGGGCCCGGTGAGCAGATGAGACAGGGCCCGATGCGGGCCCCCTCTGCCCACCGGGCCCCATACGCCAGTCAGGGTAGTAATGCCCTGATGGCGGCCCTGAGCACATTCGATTTAGATTCTGAAATGTGGCCTGGTGTATGGCCCACACTTTTAGCAAAAAGGATTTAGATTCTGAAATGTGGCCTGTGTATGGTCCATACTGCTAGCACAGTTTAGATTCTGATATGTGGCCTCACCTCTGGCCTACACTAATAGCACAAAGGATTTAGATTCTAAAATGTGGCCTGGTGTCTGGCCCACACTATTAGCACAAACTATTTAAATTCTGAAACGTGGCCTGGTGTATGGCACACACTATTAGCAGAAATGATTTAGATTCTGAAATGTGGCCCTCTGGTCTAAACCATTAGCACAAACAATTTAGATCTTGAAATGTGGCCTTGTCTCTGGCCCACACCATTGGCACAAATGATCTAGATTCTGCAATGTGGCCTCGTGTATGGGCTACACTTTTAACTGAAAGGATTCAGATTCTTAAGTGAGGCCTGGTGTCTGTTCCACGCTATAAGCACAAATGATTTGATTCTGAAATGTGGCCTTGTGTATGGATCACACTATTAGCAGAAAGCATTTCAATTCTGAAATATGGACTCCTGGCTGGACCACACTATTAGCACAAAGGTTCCAGATTCTGAAATGTGGCCTGATGTATGGTCCACACTATTAGCAGAAAGGATTTAGATTTGGAAATGTAGCCTGGTGTCTGGCTCACAATATTAGCACAAACAATTTAGATTCTGAAATGTAGTGTGGTCTCTGGCCCACACTATAACCACAAACAATTTAGATGCTGGAAGGCCGATTTCACACAGAATCCTATTTATCTGAACTATGTGACTACTTGCAGCAGCAGAAGCAGCCTCTCTGCACTGTTACACTGCACAATGGTGCAAAAACAACATGTCCGCTTTTTGTATGGAGAAGGACATGTCACTTTTGAAGTCAATGACAGATGCCCTTCTGTCTGGATGTTGTGGATGGTTTCTGAGCCCTGGCTGCTGGAATCTCCACACATTAGGTTAAAAAAAATATACAGTCCGATGCTACTCTGATATCCCCCCGCCCCCTCCCCTCATCAAACACGTGCCCACCCCTGGCTCATCATACTGCACCACTATCCTATCCAAAGTCCTAAAAAAATTAATTTAACAAACTTTGGTTGAATTTTGCCAATTTTGAGGAAAATGCTCGGGAATCCGAACACAAATCCGAATGACCATTGGTCCTAGGGTGCTGTGGGTTAGAGGATTTTGGGGCAGAAGAAAAACAGGTCTCATTGATGGATTGGAAATTTAATTGTGAACAACATTAACTGTTATGGTGGCAGAGAAAGTGGACTGAGCAAAATGCAGATTCCAGCTAATGGTGTCACTGTTAGATGTTACATTATCCTGCTGTCATTGAGATGAGCAATGGGAGATAAATTCAATTACGCCCTTCCCTTAAGGTACCGTCACATTAAGCGACGCTGCAGTGATATAGACAACGAGCTGATCGCTGCAGCATCGCTGTTTAGGTCGCTAGGAGACGTCAGACACCGGCAACAGCAGAATGATGCAGGAGCGATCCAGTGACATACTTATAGTTCTTGCTGGTTGTTCGCTCCAGTTCGCTCCATGAAGAAACATTGCAGGCATCATTGCTTTTGCTGTCAAACACGATGTTACACGCTGATCTGACGACCAAATAAAGTTCTGGACTTGTAGCTCCGACCAGCGATATCACAGCGGGATCCAGATCGCTGCTGCATGTCAAACACAACGAGATCGCTATCCAGGACGCTGCAACGTCACGGATCATCGTCGTTCTCGTTGGAAAGTTGTTTAGTGTGAAGGTACCTTTACTTCCCACTAATCTACTTGGCAGAGTTTGAAATTGAAGTCAAATGTGACTTGCGTTTGGTACTACTATTTCTGGAACTTTGGCTGCTGGCCCTACCGGTGGTGTTTAGAGCTGCTGCCAGCAACCACATTTTTATTGATCACATTAGTGTTTTGTTTTCTTTTTATTGCCCTGCCATGTCTGTCCCCTGTGCCATGTTTGTATTTAACATATATTTTGAATAAAAGTATAACTTTTAATATGTCTCTAAACTTTATTAACAATGTTAACCAGTTTTTGGTCTAAAATTCGCCCACCCTTGACAAAAAAGCTTAGCCCAAAATAAAAAGGTCACTATGTGAGTACACACAAAGAAATACATTTGTGGCAACAGCTAGCAGTATTGTTGTGACACCTATGATTAGTGATGAGCGAGTGTACTCGTTTTCCCGAGCACGCTCGGGTGACCTCCGAGTATTTATGACTGCTCGGAGATTTAGTTTTCATCGTGGCTGCTGAATGATTTACAACTATTAGCCAGGCTGAGTACATGTGGGAGTTGCCTGGTTGCTAGGGAATCCCCACATGTAATCAAGCAGGCTAGTAGCTGTGAATCATTCAGCTGTCGTGATGAAAACTAAATCTCCAAGCAGTCATAAATACTCAGAGGTAACCCGAGCAACGAGTACACTCGCTCATCACTACCTACGATCGTTAAATTGGACTGGTCAAACAGTTGCAAAACCTTAACCTATTAATGTTGTTTTTGTTTAGATTTAGACGCAGAGGCGTAGCTAGGGTTTTGGTTCAGGGGGTGAAGCTTCTGAGTTAGTCCCTAACCAGATAACCTTGATTACAACTGGGTGATGCACCCTAATAGTGGAGGAGAGCCTCAGCAGATGACAGCGATGTTGCTGAAAATAATCTCTATACAAAGAGCAACATTGATATTACCACCATATGGTCAGTGGTAGATACCAGTCCTACAGAACATATAACAGATCAAAGTACAGTTAAAGATGGTGACTTACCACTGACGTTCTTTCTGATGGAGTTGTTCACTTTTCCTATCTTTTCCTTCTGCCCTTGACCGACACAACTTCTTCCACCTAGGACTTGTCTGCAGAGATTACAACACAGTCATATTTCACTTGTGATATTTTCAGCACATCATCATCTATTTCCAACCTGCACAAACTCCTCATCCAACTGGTACCCCAATGCTGCTGCCGTATGTGTCCTTATTAGTGATGAGCAAATATACTCATTACTCAAGATTTCCCGAGTATGCTCGGGTGACCTCCGAATATTTTTTAGTGCTCGAAGATTTAGTTTTCCTCACCTCAGCTGAATGATTTACATCTCTTTGTCAGCTTGATTACATGTGGGGATTCCCTAGCAACCTGGCAACTGCCACATGTACTTATGCTGGCTAACAGATGTAAATCATTCAGCTGCGGTGATGAAAACTAAATCTCCGAGCAATAAAAAATACTCAGAGGTCACCTGAGCATGCTCGGGAAATCTCGAGTAACGAGTATATTCGCTCATCACTAGTCCTTATTACTGCACCTTCTGTGTGGTTCTCTGTGCCCTCTAAATTCTAAAGCAACCTTCTAGAATATAGTAATGCTGGGCACAAGTGCCCTAGAAAACAGTGCCCGCATTTTGTTTCCTAGAAAGTAAGAATTTCTTGTGTGCCCCTTTCATTGTCGCAGTAACCTGAGTTCCCCTTTAACAATAATTGCCAATTTAACTCTCCCCTCTTTGCAGCTCCCCTATACACAGCATGATGCTCTTTTATGCATAACATGGTGCCTCCTCACTGCAATGTACCCCTACACAATATACTGACCCCTTAGTAGCCCCCAAACTGCTTGATGGCCCCAACACTGTCTGATGGTCCCTTCACTGTAATCCCCACACTGTATGATGCCCCCCTAGATAGCCTCCATATAGTTTAATGTGCCAGATAGTCTACAATATAGTATACCGTAATACATTCCCCATAGGCCTGTATAGTATAATGCACTTCAAAAAGGATATAGTATAATGCTCTCCCCATAGGCCTGTATAGTATAATGCACTCCCCATAGGCTTGTACAGTTATATGAAAAAGTTTGGGCACCCCTATTAATCTTAAGCTTAATGTTTTATAAAAATAATAAAAAAATTATAAAAATACCTTCATCCAGGGTCCAGGAACTCATTAAAAGCTGCAGGAAGCGACTAGAGGCTGTTATTTTTGCAAAAGGAGGATCTACTAAATATTAATGTCACTTTTCTGGTGAGGTGCCCATACTTATGCACCTGTCAAATTTTGTTTGTTGATATATGAAACTGAAATAGCTGTTGAAAAAAAAACAATTTTTATAAAACATTCAGCTTAGGATTAATAGAGGTGCCCAAACTTTTTCATATAACTGTATAATATAATGCTCTCCCCATAGGCATGTATAGTATAATGCACTCCCTATAGGCCTGTAAAGTATAATGAACTCCCCTTAAGCCTGCATAGTATAATGAACTCCCCATAGGCCTATATAGTATAAAGCACTCCACAAATACCTGTATAGTATAATGCACTCCCTAAAGTCCTGTATAGTATAATGCACTCCCCATAGGCCTGTACAGTATAATGCATCCCTATAGGCAGCCAGTACAGTATAATAGACCTCCACAGCCAGCCAGTATAGGATAATGCATCCCCATTAGGCAGCCAGAACAGTATAATGCACCTCCATAGGCAGCCAGTACAATATAATTGTAACAACTCTGCTGGCATCACGGCATGGCCTCTCATCTCTCACACTATCTTACCCACTGCTCCAGGTCATGATGTGGTTTCTGTTTCATGCCAGCTCCATATTCTCTGTCTCTGCTCTCTACATGCTTCCTGGCTGTGTGCATAGGGGGGCGGCGCCTGAACTCTCTGGTTCTTATAGGAATCAGGTGCACCTGTCTAATCTGTTCCTAACCAATTACCAAGAGGCCTCCAGTATTTAGTGCAGCTCCACCCAGTGGACTGGGCCTGTGCAATGTGTTAGCTCAGTTTGTGTTTAGCTTCTGAGTTTGCCAGGCCTTGCTCTGTGTTACTCCCTCTCTAGAGGCTTTTCTCAGTGTTCTTGCCTTGATCTTGTTGTCCGCCCTCCAGGAGGCAGAATATCCTGGTCCCAGTGTCTTTGTTCTTGTTTCTTGTCTTGTTCCATTTCCTTGTCTGAACTTAGTCTTATCTCGGTTTCCTTGTCTGTGGCTTCCTTCCCTGTTGTGTCTTTCCTTGTGTTTCTCAGTCTGCTTATGCTCCGCACTCTTGCGGCTCTGCCTGCTCTGTACTTTTGTGGCTTTACCTCTGCTCTGCACTCCTGCGGTTTGGCTCCTTTCTACTCTGCTTATCTTCTGTTGCTGCAGTAATCTCTTGCTGCAGCTCCTCTCCGCATTCCTTGCGGTTCTGTTCTGCTTTGCTGCTGCATAAACCTCTTGCTGCAGCTCCTCTCCACATTCCTTGTGGCTCCGCTCTGCTTAGCTTCTGCTGGTTCTCGTCCTGTGTGAACAGGTCCCAACCTGTTCCTTCATTCTCCTTTCCTTCTGGCTTGTTTCCTTTCCTGCACCTCCTGTGTGAAGAGGTCCTTACCTGTTCCTCCATACTTCTTATCCGTTCCTGCACCTCCTGTGTGAACAGGTCCCTACCTGTTCCTCCATACTACATATCCATACCTGCACCTCCAGTGTGAACAGGTCCCTACCTGTTCCTTCACACACCACATCAACCATCCCTGTGTTCTCTGCCATGTCTGCCAGCCCTGTGTTCTCTGCCATGTCTGCCAGCCCGTGTTCTCTGCCGTGTCTGCCAGCCCTGTGTTCTCTGCCATGCCAGCCTACTCGTCAGAGTTTCAGCCGTGCTCTTCTGCCAGTCCTGCCTGATGCCCGCACCAATCCTGGCGTTCCTGTCTCCCAAGTGGGATCAGCAGCCACAGCCAGACACCACCCTGGAGTAGCACCTGGCAGCTGCTTGCTGCACAAGCCTGACCTCACCATCAGAGGCTCCAGTGAAAACCCAGGCAGCTGTCATAGTCACGCCCCTTCCAGGGTAGTCTGGTTTGTGGCACAGTGGGGCCACAAACCCCCCAGGCTCACGCCCACCTGTCAGGGCGTGAGCGTGACAATAATGCACCCCCATTAGGCAGCCAGTACAGTATAATGCATCCCCATAGGCAGCCAGTTGTTGCTGTTGCTGCTGAAATGTTAAAAAAAATGACATACTCACCTCTTGTTGCAGCCCGCTGCTCCTCAGCGTCCTCCACAGTGACTATTGAGGCAGAGGGTGGCGTGCACACTAACACGTCATCGCACCCTCTGACCTGAATGTCACAGACATGGGACGCGGAAGACGGAGTCTGGCAGTGGAACGAGGAGAAATGAATATCGCGCAATGCCCCAGTTATACTCACCTGCTCCTGGCGCGGTCCCTGGTACTCCAGGTACTGACAACTTCTTCCAGCGTTGAGCGGTCACCTGTACTGCTCATTATAGTAATGAATATGCGGCTCCACCCCTATGGGAGTGGAGTCGCGTCCATATTCATTACTGTAATGAGCGGTACCATGTGACCGCTCAACACAGGAAGAAGCTTTCAGTGCCCGGAGAAGCAGGGACATGCAGGGACAGCGCCAGGAGCAGGTGAGTATGATTAGACAGCTGCCGCTCCCCCTCCCCTGCCGACACCTGGGAATGACTCAAGTATAAGCCGAGAGGGGCAATTTCAGCCTAAAAAAACTGGGCTGAAATTCTCAGCTTATTCTTGAGTATATACGGTACCTGGATCTACAATATTCACAGTGTGCACATAAAACAGCAAATCAGTGGTGACCAACATTCAGTGAACTGGTAGATCTGCAGCAGAGAAAACAACCAAGTGCTGGAATCTGGGTTTCTGCCTCTATATCAAGCTTCTATCAGATGGGGTAGCAAAACTATGTGATAGATTCCTTTTAATGCAAAAACTGGTTTAATTATGACGCTGTCACAATTGTTAGTGTCTATATTTATAATTTTAATCATTTTTATGTCACATTAAACTGTTTTAATTTATATTTGGTTTTCATTATGCTCAATGTTTTTGACTACTTCCTTTTATATTTTCTCCTTAGCACTCCAATTTGTAGTCTATTCGACTTCCTTCATATCTCACAGAACATCAAATAAAGTGTCCTATTCTAATCTGCTCACCGTATATGACACTATAACAAATGCAGTAAATGACACCAATAAAACTTAACATTTACTAAATTTAATTATAAAACGATACAACATACACGACCTAAAAACATACACTCACTGGCCACTTTATTAGGTACACCTGTCCAACTTCTTGTTAACACTTAATTTCTAATCAGCCAATCACATGGCGGCAACTCAGTGCATTTAGGCATGTAGACATGGTCAAGACAATCTCCTGCAGTTCAAACCGAGCATCAGTATGGGGAAGAAAGGTGATTTGAGTGCCTTTGAACGTGGCATGGTTGTTGGTGCCAGAAGGGCTGGTCTGAGTATTTCAGAAACTGCTGATCTACTGGGATTTTCACGCACAACCATCAATAGGGTTTACAGAGAATGGCCCGAAAAAGAAAAAAAATCCAGTGAGCGGCAGTTCTGTGGGCGGAAATGCCTTGTTGATGCCAGAGGTCAGAGGAGAATGGGCAGACTGGTTCGAGCTGATAGAAAGGCAACAGTGACTCAAATCGCCACCCGTTACAACCAAGGTAGGCCTAAGAGCATCTCTGAGCGCACAGTGCGTCGAACTTTGAGGCAGATGGGCTACAGCAGCAGAAGACCACACCAGGTACCACTCCTTTCAGCTAAGAACAGGAAACTGAGGCTACAATTTGTACAAGCTCATCGAAATTGGACAGTAGAAGATTGGAAAAACGTTGCTTGGTCTGATGAGTCTCGATTTCTGCTGCGACATTCGGATGGTAGGGTCAGAATTTGGCGTAAACAACATGAAAGCATGGATCCATCCTGCCTTGTATGGAGCATCTTTGGGATGTGCAGCCGACAAATCTGCGGCAACTGTGTGATGCCATCATGTCAATATGGACCAAAATCTCTGAGGAATGCTTCCAGCACCTTGTTGAATCTATGCCACGAAGAATTGAGGCAGTTCTGAAGGCAAAAGGGGTCCAACCCGTTACTAGCATGGTGTACCTAATAAAGTGGCCGGTGAGTGTATATGTCTGCTTAACAAAGATACAAGGTGCACACGTTCCCTATAGGACCAACTATCTGTCTCCTACCTTGCAGCGGAGGTTGGCACCCTATAAGACCTGCGCATTGGCGCCCCCGCTCAACGTAGACTAGCCCCAACTGACCCTATTAGGCCCTGTCGTGAGGAAAAAGAATACAATCAGCAGACCATACAGACAGACATGACATAAACAAACAATCAGATGTCACTTAGGACAATATTGCACTTAATAAGAAGATACTATTGCACTTATATAGTTCGGTGCAAAGGCCGTGCAACGAGTATATATATTAACTCGTGTAATGTATTGCACATATTAAGCCTATTAATGGACCTAAACTGTACCTAAAGAATCCACCCTACCTGCCTGTGGGGGTTGGCACCCTACAACCCTACGCAGATGGCGCCCCCGCTCTCGTCGTCTGTCCCTATTAAACCCTGAAACAGGTGTCAGACTTTAATATAAAGGCAGGCAAGATAAAGTACAAAAACAGTGCAAACAAGATAAAGTGCAAATCGACTTCCTTCATCCATCGTCCCTGTCAGTCCCAAGCTTCTTAAATGTATTGCAAATAATTGTTTGATTGGAATGTTTTTTTTTTCAGGCTTTTGTATGTTTACTCTGTGGGCCAATGAGTCAAGACCTGTGCCATTTTATTTTATGAAAAATTTCAATAAAAATAAATAAAAGTCATTTAGCTAGCAAATGTGTTACAATTGTAAACTTATAACTCTTGTTTAACTATAGAATTTTACATTTATATGAATAAATGAAATAGCTAAATGAGCATGAAATATGTACATGTAAATACCATTCATGTTTTTTGTAATAGCATTTCATATAAGATTATAAACCCCGCATTACGTGAATTAAAATTGTTGCTGGAAAAATTCTTGTAAAAAGCTTTAAGTGGTCGTTTAAAGGCATTGCTTTTGAATAGCACCAATATCCGAGACAAATTTGTAAATGACAGGTGAATGAAAGACCTGTCAAGTTACCATAAAGTGAATGGGAAAAGGGCAAGCTGAAGCGCTGTAATCCCTAGTGTGTACCTCAGAGCATTTTAGCAAGACACCCATTTGTCATCATTTAGCTGTAGCATGTCCTTGTTTTCCATTTCAGGCATTTTTCCAATAAAAAAAAAATATCTCTCTGTTTAACCAATGAAATATTGTTCTCTCGATGATTCCACATGTCAATAACTTAGTATTGCTTAGTGACACACAGCTATGAGTCTTTCTTTATAATAATGTCATCCCAAAAGAGTACTTTATTCATAACAGTTTGGTTAAATGATCATGAAATATTAGGTAGAATTGCATCTTCACTTATTATTACCTTTATTATTGTTATTATACTCTGCAGTGCAATTAAAAAACAAGCTGTTTGAGAAAGTAATTTACAGGAAATTACCTATAACTGTTAAAGAATTTATAGTCACAAAGTGAGGCCATACACTTTATTTAGTTGTGTGTACAAGTATATATACGGTGCATTGTAAAACTCTTCATACCCTGTGAACTTTTTGCACAATTTTTCACATTAAACTCACAAGCTTAAATGTATTTTATTGGGATTTTATGTGATATACCAACACAAAGTTGCAAGTATTTCTGAAGGATAAAAGAAATGATACATGGGTTTCTAATAATGAAAAAAATATAAATCTGAAAATTGTGGCATGCATTTGTATTCAGCCCCCTTGCGGCAATTACTGCTGCAAGTCTTTTGGGGTATGTCTCTTCCAGCTTTGCATATTTAAAAGCAGAATTTTTGCCCATTCTTCTATGAAAACTAGCTCTAGCTCAGTAAGATTGGATGGAGAGCATCTGTGAGCAGCTATTTTCAAATATTGTAACTAATTCTCACTGAGATTTAGATCTAGACTTTGACGGGCCATTCAAACACATGAATATGCTGTGACCTAAACAATTCTATAGTAGCTCTGGTAGTATGTTTAGGGTTGTTGAACTGCTAGGAGGTGAACCTAAGCCCCATACTTAAATCTTGTGCATCCTCTAACAGGTTTTCCTCCAGGATTGCTCTGTTTAGCTCCATACATCTTCCCACCAATTCTTACCAGTTTCTCTTTCCCTGCTGAAGAAAAGCATCAGAAAAACACGATGCTGCTACCACCATGTTTGATGGTGGGGATACTGTTTTTAGGGTCATGTGCAGTGTTCAATTTCTACCACGCATAGCATTTTTCATATTACCCCCAAAATACTTCTTTGGTGTAATTTGACCAGTGTACCTTCCCATTACATGGCTTTTTGAAAACTGCAAATGGGACTTCTTATGGATTGCTTTAAAAAAAGGGTTTCTTCTTGCCACTCTTCCATAAAGGCCACATTTGTGGAGTGTACAACTTACAGATGTCCTTTGGACAGATTCCTTCCATCTGAGCTGTGGATCTTTGTAGCTCCTCCACAGTGATCATGTGCCTTTTGTCTGGTTCCCTAGTTAGTGCACTCCATGCTTTGGATATCCGTACCCTTCTATTTTCAGATGATGGATTGAAGAGTGTTCTGTGAGATGCTAAGAACTTTGGCTATTTTTTTTATAATCTATCCCTACTTTACTCTTCTCCACAACTTTATCCCTTACCTGTCTGGTGTGCGCCTTGGTTTTCATGATGCTGCTTGATAACTAATGTTCTCAAGCAAACCTCTAAGGCCTTCACAGAACAGCTGTGGTTATGCTGAGAATAAATGACACATACAGGGGGTCTCAATTTACTAATTATGTGATTTCTGGAGGCAATTGGTCACTCAGGACTTTTTTAGGGGTATCAGACTACAGGGATCTGAATGTAAATGCACATCACATTTTCAAATTTAGATTTTTAAAATATTTAGGAAACCATGTGTCATTTCCTTTATTCTTCACAAATATTTTCTACTTTGTTTTAGTATATCAAATAAAAACCCATTAAAATACATTTAAGTTTGCAGCTGTAATGTGAAACAATGTGAAAAAGTCCACGGGGTATGAATACTTTTTCAAGGCACTATATATGTATATATATGTCATTTGTTTCGCAATTTTAGCATGAAGCTTAAGACAAGAAACTAAAAAATATAGCTCCTACTAAAAAAAAACTTCTCTGGCTGTGTAAAGAAGTAGAGGGGTCAATATCACTCTTTTTAATGCTCTAGGGTAAAATAGGGAAGTAATAAATCTATTGTTAGTGTTTCTCAGCATCATGTACATTTTACAAATAAAGTTTTCTAGTAAAAACGTACACTCTCTGCAACTGATCAGACTGATCAGTGTCAGGCAGGAGGAAAAGAGAGCAGTTCCAACAGTTATAGGGAAGGATGCTTTATCAGCCTCCATCCTGACAGTGGCTACTGTCAGGCAGATACCTCCTGAGCGTATGCCCAACACAGTGCCACAAACATTGTGTGAACCTATGATAATTTATGCTTGAAATAGGTATGGGACTTACTGAGTGAAAAGGTGGAAGATCTGAATTGTGATCCTTTACTCTTAAGTTACACCAACATTTGGTGTATGTGGATCAAATAATGGTGACATAAATGTAGTCTGGACAGTATAACAATGTGCAAAATTTGTAAAACAGAATGCCCCACTTTAATACATTTTATGTATAAAACGAGATTATCAGCTCACCTCCTCCTCTAGTTAATTTGTCATCCAGGCTGCATGGATCCACTGGGTGAAAGTTGACGTGCATCAAATAGTTAACATCCAGCGCCTCTTTGGACTAATGATCCCAGGAAATGCAAGGTTTCTTAAGACATCTATGTATTTCTTCATATTAAAAACAGGTTACAAACAGGTCAGGCAGTTTGGATACACTCATGATTTAAAAAAAAAAAGGCATAGAAATCAATATATTTCGACCCGAACATGTCTTAAGCATGGAGTTGCTGTAATATATTTGGTGTTTTATAAAAGTGTTGAATTTTACCTGCCTCAATTTTATTCTAAAAGCATTACTGTCACCTTAGCATTAACACAAAATATCTCAAAAATTATTTATTTTTATTGGAGCAGAACAAAATCTCTATTTTGTCTGAATTTCTGCTGTACCTTATTTGTTCCTTTGCAAAACACCACTGACCACAACTTCACGCGATGCTCACTCGTAAAGAATCATATCGGAACTATGAGCAGGAAACTGTTATGACAGTCATCAATGAAATGAGATGCCAGGACTGAGTTGAGTACAAGTAAAACATAACAAGTCCATCTGCTTCAAAGAACGAAAAGGGTAGGAGCAGCCAAGGACACTAGAATATGAAATATATGATTAATATATTAATCCCCCAAGGACTGGGCTATTTTTGTTTTTGTGCTTTGTTTTTTTCCTCTACTTCTAAGAGCCATAACATTTTTATATTTAGACCCACATAGCCATATGATGCCTTGTTTTTGCAGGACAAGTTGAACTTTTGAATGACACTATTCATGTTGCTATATAATCTACTGAAAATTAAAAGAAAAATTCCAAGTGACATGAATTGACAAAAAAAAATCTCAATTCCATATTTGTTTTGTTCGCTCATTGAGCTGTAAAATTGGCCAGGAAATATGATTCTCTAAGTCGGTAGGTAAGCAAGATTATGTTGATAACAAACTTACCTGATTTTTGTTTGTATTTAAATGATGAAAAAAATCTGAAATTTGTAAAAAAAAAAATCTTATGTTGCCATTTTCTGAGACATGTTTTCATTTTGTGGCTGATGGAGCTCATTTTTTGCAGGAGTGACCTGATGTTTTATTGATCCTATTTTGATGTTGAAATGATGTTTAATTCGCTTCTTATTGCATTTTTTTAAAGAGTTCTCAGTGCCAAAATTCCACAATTCTGACATTTTTTTTCTTTACAGCACTTACCGATTATGGCAATTAATCTTATATTTTGAAAGCAATTATACAATGTATTTGTATTTGTTTTACTTTTTTAAGATCTTTATTTTAAAATGGGGGAAAGAGGGGTTGTGCATAAGCCATTGGCAGCAGTAGCAGGAAAACGGTTTGGAAAATATTAGGACATGCAGGTACAGTCGATTAAATGTTTTCGCATTTGCCATCAGTGAATCAAATTTGGCTCTGATCCACTCCTATTTTATTTTGACAAATAGAGGCTTTTGTAGGACAATCTGGTCCATTTGGGAGTGACAAAGCCGTTAGCCTCACAAATACCCTCTCTAACAGTACACTGCACTGAAAGTTGAACATGACTATGCCCATAGAAAACTGTGCCACTTCTTGCCACTGGTTTAATCTGTAAAGCCTGAAATCCTTGGGATCAGAATATCTGCCAGAGGAAGGACTTTCTGAAGTAAGTCAGGTGGGCAATGTGGTAGAGAAAACATATTGTCCATCATCTCAAATATATTGTAGTTATTGGTGCTACTGATTTAGCTTGTTGTAGCCTTAATGCTGGTACAGGCAGGAGGGCATTGGCTTTGTGTGGAAAAAAAATGTCTCTAAATCAGTCATGCAGTAGGTTTCACTGAGCAGAAGAGATGAGCAAGCACTAAAATGCTTGGATACTCATTACTCGAACGGAGCAATACCTAATGCTCAAGTACTCGTTTCAAATAACAAGTATAATTGGAGTTAATGGGAAATCTAATCATTTTTCCGGTAGACCCAACAAGGAGGTCTGGGGTAGTGAAAATGTTCAAATGGATGAAAAAAATGTTAAATTAAAGGAGAATAGCATGGGGAAGACCTGTGGAAGCATCTCCGACTCACAGAATGCTGCTGAGAACAATGGCATCACACTTTTACTCCACTTTAAGGACTGACAAAAAAAACATTCAAAACTGATGAGAAATTGGAGTTTACAGGAAAAAAGTTAAGAAACATTATTTCCTGCATAATGACTTCTATATAAGGCAAAATTTAAAAAGGATTAAAATTATACATATAAATAATATATAAGTAAACCAAAATTTATGGAAATGTCGGTATAATTTATAAAGGAAACAATAAGTGGCCAACATTAGGGACTTAAATGCTTTTTTGAGTCTTATATACCACCAAAATGTCACAGAAAGCACCTAATGCTCTAGGTTTGACTAATTGAATACAGGCAAATTTTTCAAAGCTTTTTTTTGTAGTCTTATATACCACCAAAATGTCACATAAAGCACCTAATACTGTGCAACATCTTCAAGGCATAGAGGGACAGCCCATTCCTGATGTCCAGCTTTGAGATCCAATAGTTGAAAGTCGCAGAGGAATTATGAATAATGCTGCTTTAGTCAGTCAGCTTTGCTTCACCATCCTTAAAAACTTTTCCCTCCTTGTCAAAAATTCCCAGTTATAGGGGCATGGGATGGTGTCATGAAATAGGCCCACACCTTTATCAGTGTACCTCTGCCTGTGCTGTGTCTCTCTCGCTTCTCCTCCTTTGTTGGGCATGGAATCTTACTCACTGCTGCTACCATTGTCTGATGGGAATTTTTGCAACATATTTTCTACAATGGCTTTCTGGTATAGCTGCATTTTAGAAAGCCTGTCTCCCTCATGAAGAAGAGATGCAAAGTTTTTCTTGTAGTGTGAATCTAGCAGGGTGAACAACAAGTTCTCTTTTCTGATCAAGATAAATATAATGTGAGGGTCATGGGAAAGGCAGCGACACATAAAGTAGGCCATATGTGCCAAGCTCCCTACACTCAACACTTCCCTGTCTTCACTAAGATGAATACTTTCCATCTCCTCCTATTTCTTCTCCCTCTCTTCCTCCTCATTCCCATCCTCAGCCCAGGCATACAGGAGAGATGGGATGAAGTTTGTTTGGGTACTAGCCTGTGTTCAGCTAGCCAACAGCTTCTGATCCTCATCTTCCTTCTCAGCCTCCATGTCCTCATTGTTACCCTATCCAATCTGAGCAGATGAGATGAGGCTGGGCAGAGTAATATCTCCCTGTCTCATGTCTTCCTCCATCTCTACCTGGTCTGCAAGCAAAGCTTTATATTTAATTGTCAGGAGTGACTGTTTAAGTAGGCACAGAAGCAGGATGATTGCTTGACTATAGCATCAATGTTGCTCATCATCTTTGTGAAGTCCCAAAGTCTTAGAGAACCACATAAATATCAGATATCCATGCCCACTCTTGAGTTATTATGTGAGGAGGCAGACCCGAATACTGATGGGGCGTTTTAGAGCTGGAACTCAACAACTGGCCTCTGCTGCTCACAAAGCCTTGCTACTATGTGCAGTTTGGCGTTCCAGTGTGTGAGCATGTCGCACACAAGTCGGTGAGCTGGCACTTGCTTGCACTGCTACAGCACTGCCAGAGCGACATCAGCTGTTGTTGACTTGCGAAAATGGGCACTGACGCAACATACCTTTAACAGAGGTGAAGGCAAATCTGGATATGTTATAGAAACCGCTGAACTACCAAGTTAAAGATGCATGTCAGCATGAGTAAGCTTGCCAAGCTTCCCAGCGGCCACCAGGTTACGGCCATTATTACACATGACCATCTCTGGTTGGAGGTTCAGCGCCTAAAGACACACATCTTTCTGGTCTTTTATTTAAGTAACTCTGCTGTGGTATGCGGTTTGTCTCCTAGATAAATCAGCTTAAGCAGAGCCTGGTGTTGCTTCGTAGAGCTTCCAGCTGATGTGGACGATGTGTTCTGAGGTAGCACATCGGATATGGAGGATAAGGAAGAGCAGGATGGGGTGCAGGAACTGATGTATGATGTGGAGGAAACCCTGATAGAATTAGGGCCAGTAATCCTCAGCATTGGGAGCACATGTGCCATGCCAGGGTGGTGTTACAGATCTGCAACACAGGACTAAGGTAGAAGGGGGAAAACTGACCCTGCACTAAAACTAGGCTGAAACCCTACGATGGAGTGGGCGACCCATTCCTTGCGAATAGACCCACCGACGATCCTTGGTTAATCTCAAGCAAAGCCCTATAGATAAGGGGAAGGGGTTCCCTAAAAGAACTAAGGACTGGGTGCAAAAACGGGGGGTCACCTCCTGATAGAAAGCAAAGAGAACACTGCAGAAACCAATAGAAAACAGAAACTAAGAGTAGCAGAACCAGAGGTACCAGCACTGCACAAATAACACACACAGAAGACAAAGCAAAGCACCAAGCTAGAGCTCAAGCAGATAAGCACTGTTGTCCAGCAAGGACTGGGAGGCAGGTGCTGGTTAATAAAGAGTTAAACAAACACCTGACCCAAGACAAACCCAGCACCAGAGGAAAAAGACCAGCAGCCAGAACTCCACAAGAAAATGGTGGATAGTCACAAACTAAACAGATTCTAACAGGTGGTACTCAGCTCTAGACTCCACAATGGTCCCCCAGTGTCCCATCAGGAAAATGTAGCATCCCTGGCCACAAGCTCTTGTTCATGTGTTGATCATTTAGTAGACAATCTCAGTAACTGCATTTGTAAGGCCATGGGTGACATTCCTGGACACGTGCTGGTAAAAGTTAATGACGCTACACTGTGAGAAAAAGTGGCAGATGGGGACAGAATACTGAGGTTTGGCTGACAATCCTCTGTTTCCACAAGCCTAAACGGCAACATTTTCACTGCAATTAGCCTGGCAATGTGCCTGTGTTTAGCGTTTGAGCCTGTGGGTGGGTGGCTGGAAATCTTATCTTTCATTTCAAGGCCTGGGGTATGGACAGCTGAATGCTGTGCTGGGACAAGGATTTAGAAGTGCTTGATGATAGTGCATCAGAATGTGCAAGGACAGGTGCAGGGCAGGAGGCATCTGTGCCAGTCTCATAGACAATGGACTGGGAAGCACCTAGCACAGAGGAAGAGACATGGTGTCACCTGCTGGCAGTGCTAGTACGAATTGTGGACCGAGGAGTTCAGCCCACTGAGTCAGTTGATGAGATGACATGTTCCTAATCATACTGCTGGTGTTTAGGTTCTTAGTGGTAAGGCCCCTGCTGATCTTAGCATGGCACAGGTTGTAATTTTTTTTGCCTTAAAACTCTCTTTCAAAAAGTCCCAGACTGGGGAACACCTAACTTTTTGATGGAGAAATTCAGGAGTGTCGTTGCTCTGCGTAACAGTTGCCCTCCTTTGTCCCCAGTTACCCCACTGTCATGAATCCCCAATGGCTAGGGATAGCACAGGACAAGCAAAGTACAAAGAGATAACGGACGAGCTCTAGGGTGATGGAACCTGGGCTGACCGCTGCCCTACGCCTGACAAACGCAACTAGAGATAGCCAGGGAGCGTGCCTACGTTGGTTCTAGACGCCACGCACCAGCTTAAGAGCTAACTAGTACTGCAGAGAAAATAAAGACCTCACTTGCCTCCAGAGGAATGAACCCCAAAAGATATAGTTGCCCCCTCACATGTATTGACGGTGAAATGAGAGGAAGGCACACACATAGAGATGATATATATAGTTTTAGCAAATTGAGGCCCGCTGTAAACTAGAAAGCAGAACGATACAAAAGGGGACTGAGCGGTCAGCAAAAAACCCTAATCAAAAAAACCATCCTGAGATTACAAGAACCCATGTGCCAACTCATGGCACATGGGGAGAACCTCAGTCCACTAGAGCTACCAGCTAGCATAGAGACATAATAAGCAAGCTGGACAAAAAACCAAACAACTGAAAATCAGCACTTAGCTTATCCTGAAAGATCTGGGAGCAGGTAGGCAGGAACCAAACAGAGCACATCTGAATACATTGATAGCCGGCAAGGGAATGACAGAAAGGCCAGGTAAAATAGGAAACACCCAGCCTCTGATGGACAGGTGGAAACCAAAGGCCGCAACCCACCAAAGTCACCCAGTACCAGCAGTAACCACCAGAGGGAGCCCACAAACAGAATCCACAACAGTACCCCCCCCTTGAGGAGGGGTCACCGAACCCTCACGAGAACCCCCAGGGCGATCAGGGTGAGCTCTATGGAAGGCGCGGACTGTTGTGAATTTGGTTTCTGGGCTCCCCCGGTGGTTACTGGTGGTACTGAACTTGTGTGCTTCATCTCCTCTGTTCACCTGTTTCCATCAGGATGTGGGAGTTTCTATTTAGCCTTGCTCCTCAGTCATTTCTATGCCGGCCAACAATGTTACCAGAAGCCTTTCTGTTGCATGTTCCTGCTCCTAGACTACTATCAGCTAAGTTGGACTTGTAGTCCTAAGATTGTTTTGCATTTTTGTTCCAGTTCTCTGTTTTTGAATATTTCTGAGGCTGGAAGCTCTTGTGAGCTGAAATTGCCACTCTGGTGTCATGAGTTGATATTAGAGTTTTAAAGTAATTTCGGGATGGTGTTTTGAAAGGGTTTTCAGCTGACTGTGAAGTTCCCTTTTCTGTCTTCCTACTATCTAGTAAGCGGACCTCAATTTGCTAAACCTATCTTCATACTTCGTGTGTCATTTTCCTCTATAATCACCGACAATATATGTGGGGGCTACTGTCTGCCTTTTGGGGAAAATTTCTCTAGAGGTAAGCCAGGTCTGTATTTTCCTCTGCTAGGGTCAGTCAGTCCTCCGGCTGGCGCTGGGCGTCTAGGGATAAAACGTAGGCACGCTACCCGGCCATTGTTAGTTGTGCGGTAGGTTTAGCTCACAGTCAGCTCGAGTTCCCATCTTCCAAGAGCTAGTCCTTTTGTATGCTTTACTACGGTCTCTTGCCATTGAGAACCATGACAGTTTGGCCGGCCAAGAGTTAAAATAATTGGCAGAAGAAAGGAGAGAAAAGAAGTCTGCAGAGAATTTTTTTTTTTTTTCTGAGTTTGCTCATTAGTTGATTCACTTGCATCTCTGCTTACTGCAGCCTTCGTCTCTCTCTCCTTCTAATCCTTGAATGGTTCTGATTTCACCTGATTAAAATGGATCCTCAGAGTTTAGCTATTGGTTTGGATAATCTCGCTATGAAGGTTCAAAGTTTACAGGATTTTGTAATTCATGCTCCTATATCTGAACCAAGAATTCCTTTACCTGAATTTTTCTCCGGGGATAGATCTCGCTTCCAGAATTTCAAACATAATTGTAAATTATTTTTGTCTCTGAGATCTCGCTCCGCTGGAGATCCTGCACAGCAGGTCAGGATTGTAATTTCCTTGCTCCGGGGCGACCCTCAGGATTGGGCATTTGCTTTGGCACCAGGGGATCCTGCGTTGCTCAATGTGGATGCGTTTTTCCTGGCTTTGGGGTTGCTTTATGAGGAACCTCATTTAGAGATTCAGGCTGAAAAAGCCTTGATGGCCCTGTCTCAAGGGCAAGATGAGGTTGAAATATACTGCCAAAAATTTCGTAAGTGGTCTGTGCTTACTCAGTGGAATGAGTGCGCCCTGGCGACGAATTTCAGAGAGGGTCTCTCTGATGCCATTAAAGATGTTATGGTGGGGTTCCCTGTGCCTACAGGTCTGAATGAGTCCATGACAATGGCTATTCAGATTGATCGGCGTTTGCGGGAGCGCAAACCTGTGCACCATTTGGCGGTGTCTACTGAGAAGGCGCCAGAGATTATGCAATGTGATAGAATTCTGTCCAGAAGCGAACGACAGAATTTTAGGCGAAAAAATGGGTTATGCTTCTATTGTGGTGATTCAACTCATGTTATATCAGCATGCTCTAAACGTACTAAGAAGGTTGATAAGTCTGTTTCAATTGGCACTTTACAGTCTAAGTTTATTCTATCTGTGACCCTGATTTGCTCTTTATCGTCTATTACCGCGGACGCCTATGTCGACTCTGGCGCCGCTTTGAGTCTTATGGATTGGTCCTTTGCCAAACGCTGTGGGTTTAATTTAGAGCCTCTGGAAGTTCCTATACCTCTGAAGGGTATTGACTCCACGCCATTGGCTAGTAATAAACCACAATACTGGACACAAGTAACTATGCGTATTAATCCGGATCACCAGGAGATTATTCGCTTCCTTGTGTTGTATAATCTACATGATGTGTTGGTGCTTGGATTGCCATGGCTGCAATCTCATAACCCAGTCCTCGACTGGAAAGCAATGTCTGTGTTAAGCTGGGGATGTCAGGGGACTCATGGGGACGTACCTTTGGTTTCCATTTCGTCATCTATTCCCTCTGAGATTCCGGAATTTTTATCTGATTATCGTGACGTTTTTGAGGAGCCTAAACTTGGTTCACTACCTCCGCACAGAGATTGCGATTGTACTATAGATCTGATTCCGGGCAGTAAGTTTCCAAAGGGTCGTTTATTTAATCTATCTGTGCCTGAACATGCTGCTATGCGGGAATATATTAAGGAGTCCTTGGAAAAGGGACATATTCGTCCTTCGTCATCTCCCTTAGGAGCCGGTTTTTTCTTTGTATCTAAAAAAGATGGCTCTTTGAGGCCGTGTATTGATTATCGGCTTTTGAATAAAATCACGGTTAAATATCAGTATCCTTTGCCACTGCTTACTGATTTGTTTGCTCGAATAAAGGGGGCCAAGTGGTTCTCTAAGATTGATCTTCGTGGGGCGTATAATTTAGTGCGAATTAAGCAGGGGGATGAGTGGAAAACCGCATTTAATACGCCTGAGGGCCATTTTGAGTATTTAGTAATGCCTTTTGGTCTTTCAAATGCCCTTTCAGTCTTTCAGTCTTTTATGCATGACATTTTCCGTGAATATTTGGATAAATTTATGATTGTGTATCTGGATGATATTTTGATTTTTTCGGATGACTGGGACTCTCATGTCCAACAGGTCAGGAGGGTTTTTCAGGTTTTGCGCTCTAATTCCTTGTGTGTAAAGGGTTCTAAGTGTGTTTTTGGGGTTCAAAAGATTTCGTTTTTGGGGTACATTTTTTCCCCCTCTTCCATTGAGATGGACCCTGTCAAGGTTCAGGCTATTTGTGATTGGACGCAACCCTCTTCTCTTAAGAGCCTTCAGAAGTTTTTGGGCTTTGCTAATTTTTATCGTCGATTTATAACTGGTTTTTCTGATGTTGCTAAGCCGTTGACTGATTTGACTAAGAAGGGTGCTGATGTTGCTGATTGGTCCCCTGCTGCTGTGGAGGCCTTTCGGGAGCTTAAGCGCCGCTTTTCTTCCGCCCCTGTATTGCGTCAGCTTGATGTTACTCTTCCTTTTCAGGTTGAGGTCGACACTTCAGAAATCGGAGCTGGGGCGGTTTTGTCGCAGAAAAGTTCCGACTGCTCCGTGATGAGACCTTGCGCGTTCTTTTCTCGTAAATTTTCGCCCGCTGAGCGAAATTATGATATTGGTAATCGGGAGCTCTTGGCTATGAAGTGGGCTTTTGAGGAGTGGCGTCATTGGCTTGAGGGGGCTAGACATCAGGTGGTGGTATTGACCGACCACAAGAATTTGATTTATCTTGAGTCTGCCAGGCGCCTGAATCCTAGACAGGCGCGCTGGTCGTTATTTTTCTCTCGGTTTAATTTTGTGGTTTCTTACCTACCGGGTTCTAAGAATGTGAGGGCGGATGCCCTTTCTAGGAGTTTTGAGCCTGATTCCCCTGGTAATTCTGAACCTACAGGTATCCTTAAGGATGGAGTGATATTATCTGCTGTTTCCCCAGACTTGCGACGGGTCTTGCAGGAGTTTCAGGCGGATAGACCTGATCGTTGCCCGCCTGGTAGACTGTTTGTTCCGGATGATTGGACCAGTAGAGTCATCTCGGAGGTCCATTCTTCTGCGTTAGCTGGTCATCCTGGAATCTTTGGTACCAGGGATTTGGTGGCTAGGTCCTTCTGGTGGCCTTCCCTGTCGCGAGATGTGCGAGGTTTTGTGCAGTCTTGTGATGTTTGTGCTCGGGCCAAGCCTTGTTGTTCTCGGGCTAGTGGATTGTTGTTCTCTTTGCCTATTCCGAAGAGGCCTTGGACTCACATCTCCATGGATTTTATTTCTGATCTCCCTGTTTCTCAGAAGATGTCTGTCATCTGGGTGGTGTGTGACCGTTTCTCTAAGATGGTCCATTTGGTCCCCTTGCCTAAATTGCCTTCCTCATCCGAGCTGGTTCCTCTGTTTTTTCAAAATGTGGTTCGCTTGCATGGTATTCTGGAGAATATCGTTTCTGACAGGGGAACCCAATTCGTGTCTAGATTTTGGCAAGCGTTCTGTGCTAGGATGGGCATTGATTTGTCTTTTTCGTCTGCTTTCCATCCTCAGACTAATGGCCAGACCGAGCGAACTAATCAGACCTTGGAGACTTATTTGAGGTGTTTTGTGTCTGCGGATCAGGATGATTGGGTTGCCTTTTTGCCCTTGGCGGAGTTTGCCCTCAATAACCGGGCTAGTTCTGCCACCTTGGTTTCTCCTTTCTTCTGTAATTCGGGGTTTCATCCTCGTTTCTCTTCCGGTCAGGTGGAGTCTTCGGATTGTCCTGGAGTGGATGCTGTGGTGGAGAGGTTGCATCAGATTTGGGGGCATGTGGTGGACAATTTGAAGTTGTCCCAGGAGAAGACTCAGCAGTTTGCCAACCGCCGTCGTCGTGCTGGTCCTCGTCTTTGTGTTGGGGACTTGGTGTGGTTGTCTTCTCGTTTTGTCCCTATGAAGGTTTCTTCTCCTAAGTTTAAGCCTCGGTTCATCGGCCCGTACAAGATATTGGAGATTCTTAACCCTGTGTCCTTTCGTTTGGACCTCCCTGCATCTTTTTCTATTCATAATGTCTTCCATCGGTCATTGTTGCGCAGGTATGAGGTACCGGTTGTGCCTTCCGTTGAGCCTCCTGCTCCGGTGTTGGTTGAGGGTGAGTTGGAGTACGTTGTCGAGAAGATCTTGGACTCCCGTGTTTCCAGACGGAGACTTCAGTATTTGGTCAAGTGGAAGGGCTACGGTCAGGAGGATAATTCTTGGGTGACAGCCTCTGATGTTCATGCCTCCGATTTGGTCCGTGCCTTTCATAGGGCTCATCCTGATCGCCCTGGTGGTTCTGGTGAGGGTTCGGTGCCCCCTCCTTGAGGGGGGGGTACTGTTGTGAATTTGGTTTCTGGGCTCCCCCGGTGGTTACTGGTGGTACTGAACTTGTGTGCTTCATCTCCTCTGTTCACCTGTTTCCATCAGGATGTGGGAGTTTCTATTTAGCCTTGCTCCTCAGTCATTTCTATGCCGGCCAACAATGTTACCAGAAGCCTTTCTGTTGCATGTTCCTGCTCCTAGACTACTATCAGCTAAGTTGGACTTGTAGTCCTAAGATTGTTTTGCATTTTTGTTCCAGTTCTCTGTTTTTGAATATTTCTGAGGCTGGAAGCTCTTGTGAGCTGAAATTGCCACTCTGGTGTCATGAGTTGATATTAGAGTTTTAAAGTAATTTCGGGATGGTGTTTTGAAAGGGTTTTCAGCTGACTGTGAAGTTCCCTTTTCTGTCTTCCTACTATCTAGTAAGCGGACCTCAATTTGCTAAACCTATCTTCATACTTCGTGTGTCATTTTCCTCTATAATCACCGACAATATATGTGGGGGCTACTGTCTGCCTTTTGGGGAAAATTTCTCTAGAGGTAAGCCAGGTCTGTATTTTCCTCTGCTAGGGTCAGTCAGTCCTCCGGCTGGCGCTGGGCGTCTAGGGATAAAACGTAGGCACGCTACCCGGCCATTGTTAGTTGTGCGGTAGGTTTAGCTCACAGTCAGCTCGAGTTCCCATCTTCCAAGAGCTAGTCCTTTTGTATGCTTTACTACGGTCTCTTGCCATTGAGAACCATGACAGCGGACCAAATCAGTCGCATGAACATCGGAGGCGACCACCCAGGAATTATCCTCCTGACCATAACCCTTCCACTTAACCAAATACTGGAGTTTGCGTCTGGAAACACGAGAATCCAAGATCTTCTCAACAACATACTCCAATTCTCCCTCCACCAGCACCGGAGCAGGAGGCTCAACCGAAGGAACAACGGGCACCTCATACCTCCGCAACAATGACCGATGGAACACATTATGAATAGCAAACGATGCTGGGAGATCCAAACGAAAAGATACAGGGTTAAGAATCTCCGAGATCCTATAAGGACCGATGAACCGAGGCTTGAACTTAGGAGAAGAGACCTTCATAGGGACAAAACGAGAAGACAACCACACCAAATCCCCAACAAGAAGTCGGGGACCCACGCGGCGACGGCGATTAGCAAACTGCTGAGTCTTCTCCTGAGATAACTTCAAATTGTCCACCACCTGATTCCAAATCTGATGTAGCCTGTCCACCACCACGTCCACTCCAGGACAATCCAAAGACTCCACCTGACCAGAGGAAAAACGAGGATGAAACCCCGAATTACAAAAAAAAGGAGAGACCAACGTGGCAGAACTAGCCCGATTATTAAGAGCAAATTCGGCCAGTGGCAAAAAAGCAACCCAGTCATCTTGATCAGGAGAAACAAAACACCTCAAATAAGTTTCCAAGGTCTGATTAGTTCGCTCCGTCTGGCCATTCGTCTGAGGATGGAATGCAGACGAGAAAGACAAATCAATGCCCATCTTGGCACAAAACGTCCGCCAAAATCTAGACACAAACTGGGATCCCCTGTCAGAAACGATATTCTCCGGAATCCCATGCAAACGGACCACGTTCTGAAAAAATAAAGGGACCAACTCAGAGGAGGAGGGCAACTTAGGCAAAGGCACCAAATGAACCATCTTAGAAAAGCGGTCACACACAACCCAGATAACGGACATTTTCTGTGAAACCGGAAGATCAGAAATAAAATCCATGGAAATGTGCGTCCAAGGCCTCTTCGGGATGGGCAAGGATAACAACAACCCACTGGCCCGAGAACAGCAAGGCTTAGCTCGAGCACACACTTCACAAGACTGCACAAAGGTACGCACATCCCTAGACAAGGAAGGCCACCAAAAAGACCTGGCCACCAAGTCTCTAGTACCAAATATTCCAGGATGACCAGCCAACACAGAAGAATGGACCTCGGAGATGACTCTACTGGTCCAATCATCCGGAACAAACAGTCTTTCTGGTGGACAACGATCCGGTTTATCCACCTGAAACTCCTGCAATGCACGTCGCAAGTCTGGGGATACGGCGGACAATATTACCCCATCCCTAAGGATACCAGTAGGCCCAGAGTCTCCAGGAGAGTCAAGCACAAAACTCCTGGAAAGAGCATCTGCCTTCACATTCTTTGAACCTGGCAGGTATGAAACCACGAAATTGAAACGAGAAAAAAACAACGACCAACGAGCCTGTCTAGGATTCAAACGCCTGGCAGACTCAAGGTAAATGAGATTCTTGTGATCAGTCAAGACCACCACACGATGTTTAGCACCCTCAAGCCAATGACGCCACTCCTCAAATGCCCACTTCATGGCCAAAAGCTCCCGATTACCCACATCATAATTGCGCTCGGCGGGCGAGAATTTTCTAGAGAAGAATGCACATGGCTTCATCACCGAGCCATTAGAACTTCTCTGTGACAAAACCGCCCCCGCTCCAATCTCGGAAGCATCAACCTTTTTTGTGCGTTTAGAGCATGCTGATATAACATGAGCTGAATCCCCACAATAAAAACACAATCCATTTTTCCGCCTATAATTTTGCCGTTCACTTCTGGACTGAATTCTATCACATTGCATAGTCTCAGGTGCCTGTTCAGAAGACACCGCCAACTGGTGCACGGGTTTGCGCTCCTGTAAACGCCGATCAATCTGAATGGCCAAAGCCATAGACTCATTCAGACCTGTAGGCGTAGGGAACCCCACCATAATATCCTTAATGGCCTCAGAAAGACCATTTCTGAAGTTTGCAGCCAGGGCGCACTCATTCCACTGAGTAAGCACCGACCATTTCCGAAATTTTTGACAATATATTTCCGCTTCATCATGCCCCTGAGAGAGGGCTAATAAAGCCTTTTCAGCCTGAATCTCTAGGTTAGGTTCCTCATAGAGCAATCCCAATGCCAGAAAAAACGCATCCACACTGAGCAATGCAGGATCCCCTGGTGCCAATGCAAATGCCCAATTCTGAGGGTCGCCCCGCAGGAAAGATATTACAATCTTGACCTGTTGAGCAGGGTCTCCAGAGGACCAAGATTTTAAAGAAAGAAACAATTTACAATTGTTCCTGAAATTCAGGAAGGTAGATCTATCTCCAGAAAAGAACTCTGGAATAGGAATTCTAGGTTCAGACATGGGAGTGTGAACAACAAAATCCTGTATGTTTTGAACTTTTGCCGCGAGATTACTCAGGCTGGAAGCCAAACTCTGGACATCCATGTTAAACAGCAAAGATCACAGCCATTCAAGGGTAAAGAGGAGGTAAGAAGCAGCTAGCAGCAATTAAGGGCTAGGCAGCAAAACTCTGAAGGGGAAAAAAAAAAAAAAAAAATTCCCTTAAACACTTCTTTTTCTCCTGCTTCAGCCCAAACAATTAACACTTTGTGGGCCGGCTATACTGTCATGAATCCCCAATGGCTAGGGATAGCACAGGACAAGCAAAGTACAAAGAGATAACGGATGAGCTCTAGGGTGATGGAACCTGGGCTGACCGCTGCCCTACGCCTGACAAACGCAACTAGAGATAGCCAGGGAGCGTGCCTACGTTGGTTCTAGACGCCACGCACCAGCCTAAGAGCTAACTAGTACTGCAGAGAAAATAAAGACCTCACTTGCCTCCAGAGGAATGAACCCCAAAAGATATAGTTGCCCCCTCACATGTATTGACGGTGAAATGAGAGGAAGGCACACACATAGAGATGATATATATAGTTTTAGCAAATTGAGGCCCGCTTTAAACTAGATAGCAGAACGATACAAAAGGGGACTGAGCGGTCAGCAAAAAACCCTAATCAAAAAAACCATCCTGAGATTACAAGAACCCATGTGCCAACTCATGGCACATGGGGAGAACCTCAGTCCACTAGAGCTACCAGCTAGCATAGAGACATAATAAGCAAGCTGGACAAAAAACCAAACAACTGAAAATCAGCACTTAGCTTATCCTGAAAGATCTGGGAGCAGGTAGGCAGGAACCAAACAGAGCACATCTGAATACATTGATAGCCGGCAAGGGAATGACAGAAAGGCCAGGTAAAATAGGAAACACCCAGCCTCTGATGGACAGGTGGAAACCAAAGGCCGCAACCCACCAAAGTCACCCAGTACCAGCAGTAACCACCAGAGGGAGCCCACAAACAGAATCCACAACACCCCACGGCCTCTTCCTGCCTGTTTTTATGCTGCAGATCCCTTTACCTCAGTGCTGCTGGGCTTGCTCTGCATGACAGATTCAAAGGCTCGGTAGTGGACTGCGTCATCCACCACCTCATCTTCCACCGCTGCACCCAGGTCCTCCTTACTTGGTGATTTAAAAAGAACCTGACTTATTGATAACTTTGTCTGATCAAAATCTTCCTTTGTTCCCAGGAACAAAAAATAAATAAAAATTTGTTACATAGTGTTATACAAAATTTGCTGCTTCACACCATCATTTTCCTGTGGCCTTAGCTATTCTAAGTTTTGTGCATCAATAAACAGCATCTCCTTCTATCCCTCTTGGAACATGCAGGGTGAGAGGTCACAATCAAGAAATTATGTTGTAATGAGGTCCTTGGAGTGTCCTAGTGTGGGATCACCAGTATCCTGGGACTAAAAATGGTGGGAGGAAGGAGGATCAGTGTTATGATTAAGTTATCCAGACTGTTGACTGGTGAGCCTGGACCATGTGGAAGACTGGGTGGTGTGATTAAGCATTCTGAAAGCATTATCTGCTCTCCAACCAACAGCTTGTTAGCACTGTCCTGGCTTTGAAAGTGGTGTGCTGTGCCGCCCTGCAAATTGGAACAGGACACTATGTGTCACAGATGGGCATGTTTCTTGTGTTCCAGCAACAGGCGTTGTCGCAGCCGCCACACATCCTCTGCGTTTGCGTATACCATCATCCGGACTTCCACTTACCAATCCCTTATCACACACCTTGCACATTTTCTAATTTCTAGGTCAATTGAATCCAAGTTTATTTTAAATTTTTTTTAAAATGGACACCTGCAGCAGACAAAGCAATTTTTTGGAGTTTAATACCACCATTATGTACCAAAATCACGTGATACTCTATGGATGAGTAATTGAATCCAGACATTTTTTTCAATGCTTTATTGGAGCATTATATAACACTAAAATGTACGACAAACCACACAATAGCATATACAGCTCCTGCAAAAATTAAGACACCACTGCACAGTTTTATAAAAATCATCTTCTCTACATGTCTGACCGCCAATCCATTAAAGTCTCAGTTGAATTCCAACCAGAGTACACCTCATTCTACTTAATGTGCTTTTGATTAGGTAATCACCTGAACCAAATCTTATTTAACAAAGGAAAGTATAAAAAACCCTGCTGTGCTGTTTACAATCTTCTGGCAATAGGACAAGCTGGATGGCAAAACAAGTGCTAGTAATATCCCAAAAGTAACAGGAATGAAAATATAACTTTTAACCATGCCAAAAGAGCTGAAAAGAGAAGTCTTGAGTGAGGAAAAGAAGGGCTCAATTCTGGATTTAAGAGCAGAGGGATATAGTGAGCATCATGTTGCCTCCATTCTTAAAATTTTTAAGTCCATTACAACAAGGTCAACAGCAGACATTGGCGACAACAAAGCTACAGGGCGGCAGAGGGAAAAAATGAACCACAGGATGACATCAAGTGACCTACAAAAGGAATGGCAAATGGCAGCTGGGGTGAAGTGCATGGCAAGAATAGTTCGTAACAGTCTCATAGAGGCAGGGCTCAAGTCAAGTAAAGCTAAAAAAAAGCCTTTCATCAATGAGAAGCAAAGAAGAGCAGGCTGAAGTTTGCCAAAGACCATAAGGATTGGATCATTGAGTACTGGAGTAAGGTAATATTCTCTGATGAGTCTAATTTTCAGCTTTGCCCAACACCTGGTCCTCTAATGGTTAGACGGAGACCTGGAGAGGTGTACAAGCCACAGTGTCTTGCACCCACTGTGAAATTTGGTGGAGGATCGGTGATGATCCGGGGATGCTTCAGCAAGGGTAGAAATGGGCAGGTTAATGCGAAGGATGTATAAATCAAGCCTCATACAAGGGTATCCTGAAAAAACAGTTGATTCCTTCTGCTCAGGCAATATTCCCCAACTCTGAGGACTGTTTTTACAGCAGGATAATGCACCATGCTGCACAGCTAGGTCAATCAATGTGTGAATGAAGGCCCACCGCACCAAATCCCTGTCAAGGCCAGCCCAATCTCCAGACCTGAACCCCATTGAAAACCTCTGGAATGTAATCAAGAGGAAGATGGATAGTCACAAGCCATTAAACAAAGAAGAACTGCTTACATTTTTGTACCAGGTGTGGCATTAGGTCACCCAAAAGCAGTGTGGAAGACTGGTGGAAAGCATGCCAAGACGCATGAAGGCTGTGATTAAAAATCATGGTTATTCCACAAAACATTGATTCCTGAACTATTCCTGAGTTAAAACATTAGTATTGTTGTTTCTAAATTATTATGAACTTGTTTTCCTAGCATTATTTGAGGCGTGCAAGGACTGCATTTTTTTGTTATTTTGACGATTTCTCATTTTCTGAAAATAAATACAAAAATTAGTGCTTGGAAATTTGAAGACATATTGTCAGTAGTTTATAGAATAAAAGAACAATTTACATTTAGAACAATTTACATTTTAGTAAAAAATCAGATAACCTGATAATTTTGCAGTGGTTTCTTAATTTTTTGCCAGAGCTGTAGATAAGTAATTGAATTCTGAAAAATATTTCAACACGTTTTTTGGACTGTTAAGTAACACCGAAATGTACCACAGACAATGTAATAATATACTGAATACAGAAAAATGTTTCAATGCTTTTTTGGAGTGTTATAAAATTAAATGTTCCACAAAACACCTAACACTCTGTGTATGACAATATAGTAATTTTTTTCACCACCACCCCCCCCCTCCCAAAAAGAAAAATGTGGTCAACTGCCGCAGCTCTATATTTAGCAATGGACTGCAAAGCCCTAATAGCTGGTTAAAGACTGTATTCCGTCACTCTCCTTGTTACTACAACTCTCTCTTCCTCCCTATACTAAATGCAGAATGTATCTGATGCAAACAGCAAAGCACAAGGTTAGCCCTTAGTAACAACACTACAGGACTGTGATAGTGTGCACACACACATCTAGTTAAGCACTCTCTCCATCCAATAACAACTGTCTCACAGCTGTACAATGGCGTAAGTGTGCCGATCGTTGCGGTGCCTGTCCTTTTATAACCCCTGATGATGTAATATGACCATCCAATCAGATCAATGCTACTACCAGGATGGCTACAGCTTTACAGTGACTCCCCAGCAATCTCTGCATACTTATTGACTGGGTCACTGGCTTCAAACATGCGGGGCGGGGATTTGTATTTGAAATCAATCATTGGCTAATGCTCACTGAATAGTAAGCATATCTGTTTATCAAGATACTTGAATAATATCCGAGTATCACTGAGCATGTTTGCTCATCCCTAGTGTTGAGCGATACCGTCCGATACTTGAAAGTATCGGTATCGGAAAGTATCGGCCGATACCGGCAAAGTATCGGATCCAATCCGATACCGATACCCGATACCAATACAAGTCAATGGGACTCAAGTATCGGACGGTATTCCTGATGGTTCCCAGGGTCTGAAGGAGAGGAAACTCTCCTTCAGACCCTGGGATCCATATAAATGTGTAAAATAAAGAATTAAAATAAAAAATATTGCTATACTCACCTGTCCGACGCAGCCTGGACCTCAGCGAGGGAACCGGCAGCGTTGTTTGTTTAAAATTCGCGCTTTTACTTGGTTACGTGAAGTCCCGGCTTGTGATTGGTCAGGGCGGCCATGTTGCCGGGACGCGGACCAATCACAGCAAGCCGTGACGAAATTACGTCACGGCTTGCTGTGATTGGTCCGCGTCCCGGCAACATGGCCGCCATTAACCAATCACAAGCCGTGACGTCACGGGAGGCTGGACACGCGCGCTTTTTAAAATACGCGCATGTCCAGCCTCCCGTGACGTCACGGCTTGTGATTGGTTAATGGCGGCCATGTTGCCGGGACGCGGACCAATCACAGCAAGCCGTGACGTAATTTCGTCACGGCTTGCTGTGATTGGTCCGCGTCCCGGCAACATGGCGCCGTGACCAATCATAAGCCGGGACGTCACTGGAGGCTGGACACACGCGCTTTTTAAAATACGCGCATGTCCAGCCTCCCGTGACGTCACGGCTTGTGATTGGTTAATGGCGGCCATGTTGCCGGGACGCGGACCAATCACAGCAAGCCGTGACGTAATTTCGTCACGGCTTGCTGTGATTGGTCCGCGTCCCGGCAACATGGCGCCGTGACCAATCATAAGCCGGGACGTCACTGGAGGCTGGACACGCGCGCTTTTTAAAATACGCGCATGTCCAGCCTCCCGTGACATCACGGCTTGTGATTGGTTAATGGCGGCCATGTTGCCGGGACGCGGACCAATCACAGCAAGCCGTGACGTAATTTCGTCACGGCTTGCTGTGATTGGTCCGCGTCCCGGCAACATGGCCGCCCTGACCAATCACAAGCCGGGACTTCACGTAACCAAGTAAAAGCGCGAAATTTAAACAAACATTGCTGCCGGTTCCCTCGCTGAGGTCCAGGCTGCGTCGGAGAGGTGAGTATAGCAATATTTTTTATTTTAATTCTCTCTTTTACACATTATTACATTAATGTTGTTGCGATACCCGATACCCGATACCACAAAAGTATCGGATCTCGGTATCGGAAATTCCGATACAGCAAATATCGGCCGATACCCGATACTTGCAGTATCGGAATGCTCAACACTACTCATCCCTACTGAGCAGGGAACATAGCTTAGTCTTGTAATATTTGAATTCTCTTTTGGAAGCAAGAAAAAGATCCTCCATTTTTCTTTTAAAGCGAGGATCTAAAACCCTGGCCATTCAATAGTCATCCATTTGCTTGTTGGTAATGAGTCACCTGTCATGCCATAAGCATTCCAACATATAGCTTTCCGTGCTCTCCAGCAAGATAGTGGGCCCTGATTATTCACTTTCTACATCCCACTGTGACGGTTGCTTGTCGTGCTCAGTGTCATCATTATTTTCTCTCTGTCAGCTATATCTTTTTTAAATGCCAACTCCTCTTCACATACACCTGCTACTGTTTATCCTACTCTTCCTCCCTCTCCTTTTCCCCCTTTTCCATATTTTGCTGCATGTACGAGTGACAAGACCATGAGGGTACAGAACAACCATAGGGCAGCTTTTAACATACAAATTACTATTCTTCCAACATCTATTGTTGCATTCTGGTGAATTTTTTTCCCAGTGTATGAGGGAATTACATCCTTTATGTCATAGTTGTCCCTATTGACAAATATATTAGCCTCTTTTAAGGGCTTAAGCAGGTGAAATGTGTTCCCCATGAGCTTTCAGTGGTGAATCTCAAAGTAAAGCAAATTAAAAACTGTAGTGCAGACTGTGTTGTGTTGTCACTAATAACAAGTCTCTGCATATATCAGAAAGGTCAAACACAAAGAATTAGTTCCTACTAGGGTTGAGCGAAACGGGTCGATCATTTTCAAAAGTCGCCGACTTTTGGCTAAGTCGGCGTCTCATGAAACCCGATCCGACCCCTGTGCTTGTCGGCCATGCGGTACGCGACTTTCGCGCCAAAGTCGCGTTTCAATGACGCGAAAAGCGCCATTTCTCAGCCAATGAAGGTGAACGCAGAGTGTGGGCAGCGTGATGACATAGGTCCTGGTCCCCACCATCTTAGAGAAGGGCATTGCAGTGATTGGCTTGCTGTCTGCGGCGTCACAGGGGCTATAAAGGGGCGTTCCCGCCGACCGCCATCTTACTGCTGCTGATCTGAGCTTAGGGAGAGGTTGCTGCCGCTTCGTCAGAATCAGGGAGAGCGTTAGGCAGGGTCCACTAACCACCAAACCGCTTGTGCTGCAGCGATTTCCACTGTCCAACACCACCTTCGGTGTGCAGGGACAGTGGAAGCTATTTTTTTTTTTTTTTTCCCTCAGCGCTGTAGCTCATTGGGCTGCCCTAGAAGGCTCCCTGATAGCTGTATTCCTGTGTGTACGCCACTGTGGAAACCAACTGCTTTTATCAAAGCACATATCCTCTTGTTCCTTCCTTTCTGCACAGCTATCTTTTTTGTTTGTCCACACTTTTTATTTAATTTGTGCATCAGTCCACTCCTATTGCTGCCTGCCATACCTGGCTTAGATTACTGCAGGGAGATAGTAATTGTAGGACAGTCCCTGTTTTTTTTTTTTTTTTTTTGTGGGAGATTAAGATTGGCATTTCTGCTACAGTGCCATCCCTGTGTGTGCCATCTCTCACTGAGTGGGCCATAGAAAGCCTATTTATTTTTTCCTTCATTTGTGTTCTAAAATCTACCTCAACACAAAAACACTACATCAATCAGTGGGAGAAAAATATTGGCCTCAGTCAGGGCTTGTGTGCCACTGCTGTGTGTGCTATCTCTCATTCAGTGGGCTATAGAAAGCCTATTTATTTATTTTTTTTTTTAAATATTATTTGGTTTCTAAAGTCTCCCTGAAACAAAAAAAATACCTAAAAAAACAGTGGGAGAGTAATATTGCCCTTTCAGCTTGTGTGCCAGTCTTGACTCCTGGGTGTGCCACCTCTGTCCCTCTCATTCAGTGGGCCATAGAAAGCCTTGTTTTTTTGTTTTTTTTTTAATATTATTTGGTTTCTAAAGTCTCCCTGAAAATAAAAAAAAAAATACATAAAAAAACAGTGGGAGAGTAATATTGCCATTTCAGCTTGTGTGCCAGTCTTGACTCCTGGGTGTGCCACCTCTGTCCCTCTCATTCAGTGGGCCATAGAAAGCCTTGTTTTTTTTTTTTTTTTAATATTATTTGGTTTCTAAAGTCTCCCTGAAAATAAAAAAAAAATACATAAAAAAACAGTGGGAGAGTAATATTGCCATTTCAGCTTGTGTGCCAGTCTTGACTCCTGGGTGTGCCACCTCTGTCCCTCTCATTCAGTGGGCCATAGAAAGCCTTGTTTTTTTGTTTTTTTTTTAATATTATTTGGTTTCTAAAGTCTCCCTGAAAATAAAAAAAAAATACATAAAAAAACAGTGGGAGAGTAATATTGCCATTTCAGCTTGTGTGCCAGTCTTGACTCCTGGGTGTGCCACCTCTGTCCCTCTCATTCAGTGGGCCATAGAAAGCCTTGTTTTTTTGTTTTTTTTTTAATATTATTTGGTTTCTAAAGTCTCCCTGAAAATAAAAAAAAAATACATAAAAAAACAGTGGGAGAGTAATATTGCCATTTCAGCTTGTGTGCCAGTCTTGACTCCTGGGTGTGCCACCTCTGTCCCTCTCATTCAGTGGGCCATAGAAAGCCTTGTTTTTTTTTTTTTTTTTTTAATATTATTTGGTTTCTAAAGTCTCCCTGAAAATAAAAAAAAAATACATAAAAAAACAGTGGGAGAGTAATATTGCCCTTTCAGCTTGTGTGCCAGTCTTGACTCCTGGGTGTGCCACCTCTGTCCCTCTCATTCAGTGGGCCATAGAAAGCCTTGTTTTTTTGTTTTTTTTTTAATATTATTTGGTTTCTAAAGTCTCCCTGAAAATAAAAAAAAAATACATAAAAAAACAGTGGGAGAGTAATATTGCCATTTCAGCTTGTGTGCCAGTCTTGACTCCTGGGTGTGCCACCTCTGTCCCTCTCATTCAGTGGGCCATAGAAAGCCTTGTTTTTTTTTTTTTTTTTTAATATTATTTGGTTTCTAAAGTCTCCCTGAAAATAAAAAAAAAATACATAAAAAAACAGTGGGAGAGTAATATTGCCATTTCAGCTTGTGTGCCAGTCTTGACTCCTGGGTGTGCCACCTCTGTCCCTCTCATTCAGTGGGCCATAGAAAGCCTTGTTTTTTTGTTTTTTTTTTAATATTATTTGGTTTCTAAAGTCTCCCTGAAAATAAAAAAAAAATACATAAAAAAACAGTGGGAGAGTAATATTGCCCTTTCAGCTTGTGTGCCAGTCTTGACTCCTGGGTGTGCCACCTCTGTCCCTCTCATTCAGTGGGCCATAGAAAGCCTTGTTTTTTTGTTTTTTTTTAATATTATTTGGTTTCTAAAGTCTCCCTGAAAATAAAAAAAAAATACATAAAAAAACAGTGGGAGAGTAATATTGCCCTTTCAGCTTGTGTGCCAGTCTTGACTCCTGGGTGTGCCACCTCTGTCCCTCTCATTCAGTGGGCCATAGAAAGCCTTGTTTTTTTGTTTTTTTTTAATATTATTTGGTTTCTAAAGTCTCCCTGAAAATAAAAAAAAAAATACATAAAAAAACAGTGGGAGAGTAATATTGCCATTTCAGCTTGTGTGCCAGTCTTGACTCCTGGGTGTGCCACCTCTGTCCCTCTCATTCAGTGGGCCATAGAAAGCCTTGTTTTTTTGTTTTTTTTTTAATATTATTTGGTTTCTAAAGTCTCCCTGAAAATAAAAAAAAAATACATAAAAAAACAGTGGGAGAGTAATATTGCCCTTTCAGCTTGTGTGCCAGTCTTGACTCCTGGGTGTGCCACCTCTGTCCCTCTCATTCAGTGGGCCATAGAAAGCCTTGTTTTTTTGTTTTTTTTTTAATATTATTTGGTTTCTAAAGTCTCCCTGAAAATAAAAAAAAAATACATAAAAAAACAGTGGGAGAGTAATATTGCCCTTTCAGCTTGTGTGCCAGTCTTGACTCCTGGGTGTGCCACCTCTGTCCCTCTCATTCAGTGGGCCATAGAAAGCCTTGTTTTTTTGTTTTTTTTTTAACATTATTTGGTTTCTAAAGTCTCCCTGAAAATAAAAAAAAAATACATAAAAAAACAGTGGGAGAGTAATATTGCCCTTTCAGCTTGTGTGCCAGTCTTCACTCCTGGGTGTGCCACCTCTGTCCCTCTCATTCAGTGGGCCATAGAAAGCCTTGTTTTTTTTTTTTTTTTTTAATATTATTTGGTTTCTAAAGTCTCACAGAGAAAAAAAATAAAATAAATTAGGTGGGAGATTAATATTGACATTAGTGCTTGAGTGACAGTCCTGCGTGTGTGTCATCTCTGTGATTTGGTGTCACAGAAAACAGAGTGTGTAACATTGTGCCTGATTTTCCTTGTGGTCTCACCAACCTGTTAAGGGATATTGAAATCATACTGAAGTTATAGCTCACCGTGTAAGTTGTTTGACAGCAACAAATAAAGTTACTTTGGTTACGATTTTTAAACAATGAGGAAGTCTGGTGCAAGAGGTCGTCGTGGGCGTTCATTGTCAGCTGGTAATGATGGTAGTGGTAGTGGAGCATCAGGTGGTCGTGGGGATAAAAATATTCCACCTAAGTCTGGAGTTGTGGAGCCAGTTTCGTCGTCAGGCTACACAAGGCCTCGAACGCTCTCTTTTCTGGGAGTAGGAAAACCGCTTTTAAAGGCGGAGCAGCAACAGCAAGTTTTGGCTTACATTGCAGACTCAGCCTCTAGCTCTTTTGCCTCCTCTTCCGAAACTGGTAAATGTAAAAGCAGCGCGTCGCTTGTGGATGTTCACGGTCAGGGACAAGTCGCTTCCTTGTCCTCCTCAGCAAAAACTACAACAAGAGAGAAGGATGCAGCAGGCGACACAACGGGTCACTCCATGGAGCTCTTTACACATACCGTCCCTGGCTTAGAAAGTGAAACATTTAACAGGCCATGCCCATTACAAGTAGATTCTGACATGGAGTGCACTGATGCACAGCCACAGCCAGAGTACTATGCTGCTCCTTTGACTCAGACCACCACATTGCCCTCTCAGGGTACAGATCCACAATCAGACCCTGATGAGACTATGTTGCCCCGCCACGAACGCTATACCACCGACCGACACAGTGACACAGACGAAGTTGCACACGAGCTCGAAGAGGAGGTAATAGATGACCCAGTTATTGACCCCGATTGGCAGCCATTGGGGGAACAGGGTGCAGGCGGCAGTAGTTCAGAAGCGGAGGTGGAGGAGGGGCCGCAGCAGGCATCAACATCGCAACAGGTTCCATCTGCCGGGCCCGTATCTGGCCCAAAACGCGTGTCAAAGCCAAAACCTGTTGGAGGACAGCGTGGCCATCCGGTTAAAGCTCAGTCTGCAATCCCTGAAAAGGGATCCGAGTCTAGGAAGAGTGCAGTCTGGCATTTTTTTAAACAACATCCAACTGATCAGCGCAAAGTCATCTGTCAAAAATGTTCAACTAGCTTAAGCAGAGGTCAGAATCTGAAAAGTCTAAATACTAGTTGCATGCATAGACACTTAACCACCATGCATTTTCAAACCTGGACTAACTACCAAACGTCCCTTAAGGTTGTAGCACCCTCGGCCAATGAAGCTAGTCAGCAACGCAACATCCCTTCCGTCACTGTAAGGCCACCATTTTCCGCACCACCGGCAGTATCTGTGCAGGTTTCTTTGCCAGCCAAAAGCAGTCAGGGTCAGGGAATCACCAGTTTAGTAGGAGGAAATATTGCATCTAGGGCACCGGCGGAAACAATACCGTCTCCAACCGTCTCTCAGTCTGCCATGTACACCGGCACACCCGAAAGTTCCACGATCTCCTGCTCTCCAGTCCAGCTCACCCTACATGAGACTCTGGTTAGAAAAAGGAAGTACTTATCCTCGCATCCGCGTACACAGGGTTTTAACGCCCACATAGCTAGACTAATCTCGTTAGAGATGATGCCCTACCGTTTAGTTGAAAGCGAAGCTTTTAAAGCCCTGATGGAGTACGCTGAACCACGATACGAGCTACCTAGTCGACACTTTTTTTCCAGAAAAGCCATCCCAGCCCTGCACCAGCATGTTAAACAGCGCATCGTCCATGCACTTAGGCAATCTGTGAGTACAAAGGTGCACCTGACTACAGATGCATGGACCAGTAGGCATGGCCAGGGACGTTATGTGTCCATCACGGCACACTGGGTGAATGTGGTGGATGCAGGGTCCACAGGCGACATCAATTTAGGGACAGTTGTGCCTAGCCCACGGTCTAGGAAACAGTTGGCTGTAGGCGTTCGCACCCCCTCCTCCTCCTCCTCGTCCTCCTGCAGAAGCTACAGCTCTTCCACAGAACGCAGTCGGCCAACCACTCCATCGGCAGATGACACTGTTGCACACCAGTTGTCCCATTATGGGCCAGCTACTGCCAAGCGTCAGCAGGCTGTATTGGCTATGAAGTGTTTGGGCGACAACAGACACACCGCGGAAGTTCTGTCCGAGTTCTTGCAACAAGAAACGCAGTCGTGGCTGGGCACAGTAGATCTTGAGGCAGGCAAGGTAGTGAGTGATAACGGAAGGAATTTCATGGCTGCCATCTCCCTTTCCCAACTGAAACACATTCCTTGCCTGGCTCACACCTTAAACCTGGTGGTGCAGTGCTTATTGAAAACTTATCCTGGGTTCTCCGACCTGCTCCTCAAAGTGCGTGCACTTTGCTCACATATCCGACGTTCGCCTGTACACGCCAGCCGTATGCAGACCTATCAGCGGTCTTTGAACCTTCCCCAGCATCGCCTAATCATAGACGTTGCAACAAGGTGGAACTCAACACTGCACATGCTTCAGAGACTGTGCGAACAGAGGCGTGCTGTTATTTATTTGTGGGAGGATACACGGGCAGGCAGTAGGATGGCAGACATGGAGTTGTCAGGTGTGCAGTGGTCGAAGATACAAGACATGTGTCAAGTCCTTCAGTGTTTTGAGGAATGCACACGGCTGGTTAGTGCAGACAACGCCGTAATAAGCATGAGCATCCCCCTAATGCGTCTGCTGATGCAAAGTTTGACGCACATAAAGGAGCAGGCGTCTGCACCAGAGGAAGAGGGAAGCCTTGATGACAGTCAGCCATTGTCTGGTCAGGGCAGTGTACAGGACGAGGTAGCGGGCGAAGAGGAGGTGGAGGACGAGGAGGATGATGGGGATGAGTATATTTTTAATGCGGAAACTTTCACGGGGGCACAGGAAATTGGTTGCGTGTCACGGCCGGGTTCTGGTTTTTTGAGGGACACAAGTGACGTAGATTTGCCTGCAACTGCCCCTCAACCAATCACAACCGGAGATTTGACAACTGGAACTTTGGCCCACATGGCGGATTATGCCTTACGTATCCTAAAAAGGGACACACGCATTACGAAAATGATGAACGATGACGATTACTGGTTGGCCTGCCTCCTTGATCCACGCTATAAAGGCAAATTGCAAAATATTATGCCACATGAGAACTTGGAACTAATATTAGCAACCAAACAATCAACTCTTGTTGACCGTTTGCTTCAGGCATTCCCAGCACACAGCGCACGTGATCGTTCTCACACGAGCTCCAGGGGGCAGCAGACTAGGAGTGTTAGGGGTGCACACATCAGAAGTGGCGTTGGACAGAGGGGTTTTCTGACCAGGTTGTGGAGTGATTTTGCTATGACCGCAGACAGGACAGGTACTGCTGCATCAATTGAAAGTGACAGGAGACAACATTTGTCCAGTATGGTTACTAACTATTTTTCATCCCTTATCGATGTTCTCCCTCAACCGTCATTCCCATTTGATTACTGGGCCTCCAAATTAGACACCTGGCCAGAATTGGCAGAATATGCATTGCAGGAGCTTGCTTGCCCGGCAGCAAGTGTCCTATCAGAAAGAGTATTCAGTGCTGCAGGGTCAATATTAACCGAAAAAAGGACTCGTCTGGCTACCCAAAATGTTGACGATCTAACATTCATTAAAATGAACCACAACTGGATTTCAAAATCTTTTGCCCCACCTTGCCCGGCCGACACCTAGCTTTCCTATGAAAAGCTCTTGCCTGTGAATTACTTTTCTAATGTCTAATTTGCTGCTGCAGATTGTACAGCATACGACATGTTTACACCTCCCTAAATGGCCAAACTCCCCACACGGGGCCGTGGTATCGCGACTTGGCGCAAGCACCCGTGAGACTGCTGTTTGTCTGAAGAGGTGGGTGTGCTCGCTTTTGGTTGACGGCATTGCTACTGGGTCCCTCATAGTACAATGTAGTGTCTCTGGCGGTGGTGGTGCGCACCCAACGTCAGACACACCGTTGTAACATGAGTGGCCCTGGGGCGGTCCCGCCGGCCTCAAGAGAGTTCCCCCCTACCCCAGCTCAAACTGGGCTCTACCACGTGCAAAATTATGTCGCACAGCTCCACCAATCTTTAGTCTATTCGCTGACATCATTCAATGTCTGGCACTGACAATACAAATTTGTAGACATCTATGATGCAACTTAAAGTAGTCTGTGTCTGTGTCCTATATTGGCACCATTAAATAGTTACTGCCAAATTACTATGTCAGAAACACAGCAGATGAGCCCACCCCTGTACCTAAGTATGCCACCTTTTTTTTTGTTTTGGTTGTTTTGCGAGACATTAACATCTATTTATATTTTGGGAGTACTGGGACAGACACTCCTTGCACTACTCCTCCACTCAGCACCAAGCTGCCTGCCCGTGTATCCATGTAACCGCTGTAAAACTGCCATGAGCCTATTGTTTGTTATTTTAGGCCTTTGAAGCCTTTCTGCGCTCCCTCCTTCCACTAGTCCTCCACTGACCAGACCACTGCTGCCCGTGTACCCCTGGAACCAATTTTAAAGTGCCTACAGCCAGCCCATTTTATTGTGTTAGGCCTTCGAAGCCTGTCTGCGGTCCCTCCTTCCACTAGGCCTCCACTGACCAGACCACTGCTGCCCGTGTACCCCTGGAACCAATTTTAAAGTGCCTACAGCCAGCCCATTTTATTGTGTTAGGCCTTCGAAGCCTGTCTGCGGTCCATACTTTAAATACTCCTCCACTCACCACCAAGCTGCCTGCCCGTGTATCCATGTAACCACTGTAAAACTGCCATGAGCCTATTGTTTGTTATTTTAGGCCTTTGAAGCCTTTCTGCGCTCCCTCCTTCCACTAGTCCTCCACTGACCAGACCACTGCTGCCCGTGTACCCCTGGAACCAATTATAAAGTGCCTACAGCCAGCCCATTTTATTATGTTAGGCCTTTGAAGCCTGTCTGCGGTCCCTACTTTAAATACTCCTCCACTCACCACCAAGCTGCCTGCCCGTGTATCCATGTAACCGCTGTAAAACTGCCATGAGCCTATTGTTTGTTATTTTAGGCCTTTGATAGCCTGTCTGCGGTCCCTACTCCTCCACTGACCACCAAGCTGCCTGCCCGTGTATCCATGTAACCGCTGTAAAACTGCCATGAGCCTATTGTTTGTTATTTTAGGCCTTTGAAGCTTTTCTGCGCTCCCTCCTTCCACTAGTCCTCCACTGACCAGACCACTGCTGCCCGTGTACCCCTGGAACCAATTTTAAAGTGCCTACAGCCAGCCCATTTTATTGTGTTAGGCCTTCGAAGCCTGTCTGCGGTCCCTCCTTCCACTAGTCCTCCACTGACCAGACCACTGCTGCCCGTGTACCCCTGGAACCAATTTTAAAGTGCCTACAGCCAGCCCATTTTATTGTGTTAGGCCTTCGAAGCCTGTCTGCGGTCCCTCCTTCCACTAGGCCTCCACTGACCAGACCACTGCTGTCCGTGTACCCCTGGAACCAATTTTAAAGTGCCTACAGCCAGCCCATTTTATTGTGTTAGGCCTTCGAAGCCTGTCTGCGGTCCATACTTTAAATACTCCTCCACTCACCACCAAGCTGCCTGCCCGTGTATCCATGTAACCGCTGTAAAACTGCCATGAGCCTATTGTTTGTTATTTTAGGCCTTTGAAGCCTTTCTGCGCTCCCTCCTTCCACTAGTCCTCCACTGACCAGACCACTGCTGCCCGTGTACCCCTGGAACCAATTATAAAGTGCCTACAGCCAGCCCATTTTATTATGTTAGGCCTTTGAAGCCTGTCTGCGGTCCCTACTTTAAATACTCCTCCACTCACCACCAAGCTGCCTGCCCGTGTATCCATGTAACCGATTTCAAACTGCCATGACTGCCTACTGTTTGTTATTTTAGGCCTTTGTGAGCCTGTCTGCGGCCCCTACTTGCAATACTCCTCCACTGACCACAATGCTGCCTGGAGTGCCTGCCTGTGTATCCATGTAACCGATTTCAAACTGCCATGACTGCCTACTGTTTGTTATTTTAGGCCTTTGTGAGCCTGTCTGCGGCCCCTACTTGCAATACTCCTCCACTGACCACAATGCTGCCTGGAGTGCCTGCCTGTGTATCCATGTAACCGATTTCAAACTGCCATGACTGCCTACTGTTTGTTATTTTAGGCCTTTGTGAGCCTGTCTGCGGCCCCTACTTGCAATACTCCTCCACTGACCACAATGCTGCCTGGAGTGCCTGCCTGTGTATCCATGTAACCGATTTCAAACTGCCATGACTGCCTACTGTTTGTTATTTTAGGCCTTTGTGAGCCTGTCTGCGGCCCCTACTTGCAATACTCCTCCACTGACCACACCAATGCTGCCCGTGTACCCCTGGAACCTATTTAAAAGTTCATAGAGCCTAGTTATATATTTTATTTACTATTAATAAGGCCATGATGGACTACGCTGTACCACGCTACAAGCTAACCAGTCGACACTTCTTTTGCGAGAAAAGCCATCCCAACCCTCCACCAGCTTGTAGAAGACCGCATTGTCCATGCACTCTGGCAATCTGTGAGTACAAAGGTGCACCTGACAACAGACGCATGGACCTGTAGGCATGGCCACGGAAGATTACGTGTCCATTACGGCACAATGGGTTAATGTGTTGGATGCATGGTCCACAGAGGACAGCCTACTAAGTATGTCTGCAGTCCATAATTCAAATTGTCCTCCACTGTCTAAATCGGAGCTTCCACCTTCTGGCTTTCGGCCTATAGTATCAGAAATTAAACTGCATTTGGCCTTCAACTTTGGTTACGGCCTACTAACGGCTTCTGCCCCTCCCTGGTGTTGCCCACAACTAAATAAAGCTGAGCTTCAACCTTCCGGCTCTCATTAAGTGGTTTTGAAAAAACAAAATGGTGGATAGGGCCTACTAACGGCTTCTGCCCCTCCCTGGTGTTGCCCACAACTAAATAAAGCTGAGCTTCAACCTTCCGGCTCTCATTAAGTGGTTTTGAAAAAACAAAATGGTGGATAGGGCCTACTAAAGGCTTCTGCCCCTCCCTGGTGTTGCCCTCAACTAAATAAAGCTGAGCTTCAACCTTCCGGCTCTCATTAAGTGGTTTTGAAAAAACAAAATGGTGGATAGGGCCTACTAACGGCTTCTTCCCCTCCCTGGTGTTGCCCTCAACTAAATAAAGCTGAGCTTCAACCTTCCGGCTATCATTAAGTGGTTTTGAAAAAACAAAATGGTGGATAGGGCCTACTAACGGCTTCTTCCCCTCCCTGGTGTTGCCCTCAACTAAATAAAGCTGAGCTTCAACCTTCCGGCTCTCATTAAGTGGTTTTGAAAAAACAAAATGGTGGATAGGGCCTACTAACGGCTTCTGCCCCTCCCTGGTGTTGCCCTCAACTAAATAAAGCTGAGCTTCAACCTTCCGGCTCTCATTAAGTGGTTTTGAAAAAACAAAATGGTGGATAGGGCCTACTAACGACTTCTGCCCCTCCCTGGTGTTGCCCTCAACTAAATAAAGCTGAGCTTCAACCTTCCGGCTCTCATTAAGTGGTTTTGAAAAAACAAAATGGTGGATAGGGCCTACTAACGGCTTCTGCCCCTCCCTGGTGTTGCCCACAACTAAATAAAGCTGAGCTTCAACCTTCCGGCTCTCATTAAGTGGTTTTGAAAAAACAAAATGGTGGATAGGGCCTACTAACGGCTTCTGCCCCTCCCTGGTGTTGCCCTCAACTAAATAAAGCTGAGCTTCAACCTTCCGGCTCTCATTAAGTGGTTTTGAAAAAACAAAATGGTGGATAGGGCCTACTAACGACTTCTGCCCCTCCCTGGTGTTGCCCTCAACTAAATAAAGCTGAGCTTCAACCTTCCGGCTCTCATTAAGTGGTTTTGAAAAAACAAAATGGTGGATAGGGCCTACTAACGGCTTCTGCCCCTCCCTGGTGTTGCCCACAACTAAATAAAGCTGAGCTTCAACCTTCCGGCTCTCATTAAGTGGTTTTGAAAAAACAAAATGGTGGATAGGGCCTACTAATGGCTTCTGCCCCTCCCTGGTGTTGCCCACAACTAAATAAAGCTGAGCTTCAACCTTCCGGCTCTCATTAAGTGGTTTTGAAAAAACAAAATGGTGGATAGGGCCTACTAACGGCTTCTGCCCCTCCCTGGTGTTGCCCTCAACTAAATAAAGCTGAGCTTCAACCTTCCGGCTCTCATTAAGTGGTTTTGAAAAAACAAAATGGTGGATAGGGCCTACTAACGGCTTCTGCCCCTCCCTGGTGTTGCCCACAACTAAATAAAGCTGAGCTTCAACCTTCCGGCTCTCATTAAGTGGTTTTGAAAAAACAAAATGGTGGTTAGGGCCTACTAACGGCTTCTGCCCCTCCCTGGTGTTGTCCTCAACTGAACAAAGCTGAGCTTCCACATTCTGCCTTTCGCCCTATACTATCAGATATTAAACTGCATTTGGCCTACTAGTGTGGTTAGGCCCTTGAAACAGTGTCTGCTGCTCTTGGGTTTGCTACTCCACTGAACAAAGCAATGCCGCCTGTTTAGTCCTGTTACCAATTTTGAACTGCATTTAGCCTACTTTATTCTTTGGCCCTATATCTGTTTCCTCCTCATCCTGCCCATTGCCCAGCCACTGCTAAATGAGTCTGCTGGTACATTGACCTAGACCACTACATTCCCCTTGTACTCTACACAGCCAGAATCTGACCCTGCTGAAAGTAAGGTTCCCCTTCTCGCATGTTATACCACCTTACACAGGGACAAAGAGGAAGGTGCAGATGAAAGTGCAGGTTCCTTCATCAGGTGGGGGGGGCATACTCGTTGGCGACGTCACTGGCACAGGGCCCCTCAGAGTACGCAAAAGTGTCGCTGCTGGTGGGAGGCGCCCCCGCCATGCAAACACACCGCCGTACTTTGAGGGGCCCTGTGCCAGTGCCAATGCGAACGAGTGGGCCCCCCCCTGCTTGCTCAGGATCACAGCACTTGCAACGTTTAAATACTTACCTTTCCCTGCAACACCGCCGTGACGTAGTCCGCATTTCCTGGGCCCACGAAAAAATTGAGCCAGCCCTACTCCCCCCACAACTTTTGCCAAATGACCCCCAATTCCCTATGCCCAACTATTATTATAAAGTTAATTACGATTGGCAAGCTTCAGAAACAAGAATGGATGTTTTTGGCATTAAAATGGGCACTGTAGGTGTTTTCCTGGCCTCCACTCACTGCCGACTATGCTTCCCCATTGACTTGCATTGGGTTTCGTGTTTCGGTCGATCCCCGACTTTTAGCGATAATCGGCCGACTGCACTCGACTCGACTCTGGACAAAATCGGGTTTCCCAAAACCCTACTCGATCTTAAAAAAATGAAAGTCGCTCAACCCTAGTTCCTACTATGATGGATGACAGTTTGTGGTATCAGTGTATCTGGTCACCTGGAACTGAAAGTCACATATCCACTAAATGTAATGTTGCACGAACTCAATGGCACAGGTACTGCATCTAATATTCAGTCACAGGCATAATGGATATAATCTGAATTCAGATATTCCTTCAATCTGACTTCTGACAATACATGTGGAAGTTCCGCAGTGTCTCTAAGTTTTCCTTGCTGCGCTTCAGCCAGTAGCGCTGCAGTCAACTGATTGCTAAGTAAGCAAATTGTTCTGACTTAGCTATGGATGGTCTGTGAAGCAAAAAAGGAGCACCTGATGCAATACCCTTCAGAGGTAATGTCTTTCTTCCTCAAGGATTAGATCTTCCCTGGACACAATAATTATATATAGGTAAGTTCACTAAGGTTAGTAGTTGACTCCAGGTGTGCCATGTCCATTAGCCCCAAATTCAATTAGAAAAGCAAAGAGATATATCTCACTATTGAGTCCTGCTAGCAGTAGAGTATTAATTTAGAATAATCAGAGACATTCAACTATGGAAATCTGGTGCAAATAAATTCCACCCCTCCAATGCTGTTTAAGTAATTTTACCCCCCCCCCCCCCCGAAAAAGTGCCATCCATCTTACTATTGTGAACCTCCTTATAATGTTTGGATAATGGATGACATATGAGTCCTTTTTTAATATTGTTAACTTGTTCCTTCAATCTAACCCGCAATTACCTCTTTGTGCATTTCACATGGAGTTTATCACGAGGGCACTTAATATAATATGTTGTACGCTTGTTACAACAAATTAAGTGACCCTTTATTGTGTACATTTCTCCCATGGATGCAAATTAATGAATTTCAGAATGTTTCATAATACAGGGTGGGCCAGTTATATGGATACACCTAAATAAAATGGGAATGATTGGTGATATGAACTTCCTGTTTGTGGCACATTAGTATATAGGAGGGGGAAAACTTTTCAAGATGGGTGGTGACCATGGCAGCCATTTTGAAGTCAGCCATTTTGGATCCAACTTTATTTCTTTCAGTGGGAAGAGTGTCATGTGACACTTCAAAGTTATTGAGAATTTCACAATAAAAACAATGGTGTGCTTGGTTTTAACATAACTTTATTCTTTCCTGAGTTATTTACACATTTATGACCACTTATAAAATGTGTTCAAAGTGCTGCCCATTGTGTTGAATTGTTAATGCAACCCTCTTCTCCTACTCTTGACACACTGATAGCAGCACCACAGAAAAAATTCTAGCAAGGCTTCCAGGATCCATTGTTTCAGATGTTGCACATCTCATAACTTCACAGCATAGACAATTGCCTTCAGATGACCCTAAACATAAAAGTCTAAGTGGGTCAGATCGGGAGACCTTGGTGGCCATTCAACTGGCCCACGATGACCAATCCACTTTCCAGGAAACTGTTCATGTAGGAATGCTCGGACCTGACACCGAAGATGGTGCACCATCACATTATGGAATGACCAGACACTAACCTGGCCATAACTACTGGATTTCTTAAATGAGTATATTTCTTAAAGAAATCAACAATTGAATTCTAGATAGTGTGCCATTCAAGGAGCATGCGTTACTTTGCCTATATGAAAGTTAATCAGAATGTTCTAAGCATTTTTGTTTGTGACAATTCTGAGCTTCAAATGATGAGGAGCCATCCATCATATTTGCTGCTTGATTCAGGGTTGGTTTTGCAAAGCAGCTATTTGCTCACTGTAGAGCTTTTGTCTCCCAGGCGTTCAAGCTGCAATACGGCTTGGCTGTGTTTTGTCTTGAATGAATGGAAAGACTGAGGGCAGGTGTGTGAAATCAATGCTGTGCACTTTTACTACTGGAAATGAAGTCTTGTATGTAGAGTAAGATGCACACAACCCTAGGAGGAGACAGATAATCACCACCTGGAGGTGGAAACATAGCATCCAATCGAGGAAGCTTCACCGCCTCTCCTGGTAGTGGTGGTGCATTGCTGTCACTAAAAATGTCACCCCAGTGGGCTATGAAACTCATGTATTGTCCCTGCCCACAGTTCCTGTATCTATGGTGCAACATACATTGGAGTTTAACAAAAAGTTGAAAGAATAGCCCACGTTTTCATTGCCATGTGAGGATAGAGTAGGCACCTCTTTCTGAGAGAAATAATAATGGCAGAGTAGCTTCCAATGAGGCTGAATTTTGCTATAATTTTCTCAAAAGACAGTCAACTCCTTGGAGAGTTGTGACTGCACCACCAATAACATGAACAGGAGCGTTTATTTGGCACACAAGCAGATGACTTGGAGCATACACTGGTTCCTTGTCACACACTAAGGAATAGTGTAAAAGTAGGATGAAAAGTACTATAAGCAGAAGTGGTGAACGGCAAAGTGATAATGACACTGAAGAGATAGTACTTGAGAGTAGAATCTGGCTATTATAAAGACAAGCCAAAGAATAAAGGCAAACCCCGAAAGCGCTAAGATGCATGCAAAATTGAATATGTGAAATGTAAACCGCATTACTGCTAAATAGAGTAGCTATCGGTGGACAAAGGAGGCATTGGCACCTAGAGGGGCCTGCTCAGAGCAACTGTTAAACCTTAAGGTAAAGACAACGTCTCCCTGCACTACTGCTCTCTATTCAGTTGGTAACAGGTTACTTTATAAGTGCAGCTTACAGAGTGGCATTATGAACATCACATTACGCATCAGTTCACCCATGCCTTGCTACTGTATGCCGTCAGACTCGCTATGATTCAGGTATACATGAGTATATTATGCTTTGTTTTCTTTGTTTATTAATAGTACTTGCAGTAGTCACCATAAGGTGCATTGGCTACTGTAGGAGCATCATACAATGTGGAAGGCATTATACTGTGTATAGAGGAACTATGTGGGCAACATACACTGTATAGGGGCATTATACTATGAAAAGGGTTGTTTGTGGGGCATCATATTGTATAAGGACTATTGTGGGTGGCTTTCATACAGTGTGTGGGATATTATACTGTGCATAGAAAGTTGCTGAGAGCATCATAAAGTGTGGGAGCATTATACTATTTATAAGAGGGATTGGAGGCATTTTACTATGTGAGGACTGCTTTGGAGGCTATCATACTGATAGAGCCTATACATACAAGGCCAAAGTCCACATGCAGAACAATAAATGTGGAGGAAGTCAGAACACAAGATTCAGTGCCGAGAATAGACACAAACTCAAAATAGAAAACAGGCACCACCATGAATCAGAATAACAATATACAATTTTATTAAAGTAAGTGCATAAAAGTACATGGGATATGACAGGGGTTAAACCAAAGCAAGGGTGAAATCACACCGGGGAACCAGGCACCAGCAGGCACACATAACTATAAAGGGTTAGTTAAAGTTGCTCCATAGTGTGCCAATAACCAGCATAAATGAGAAATCCAAAGTGCACACCTTTGGAACAAACGAACATCGGAGTCCCCCGGAAGAAGGCTTTAGCGCCGAAATGCGCGTTGGGGACGGTGGTCGCACGGGGCTCCAGACACCAGCAGGTAGTTATGAGTCTTTGATTGGGTTCTTACTCTGTATATTATTTTCGGATGTGGCACACAGCCCTTCCGATGTTCGTTTGTTCCATTCATTAAGGTAATGAATATGCGCTCCATGCCTATGGGAGTGGGGATGTGTGCATATTCATTACCTTAATGAGTGGTACCATGTGACCGCTCAGCACAGGAAGAGCCGCCGGCACGGAGATGCGACGACGGTGTGAGGTGGGTGAGCATGATGTCTTCTATTAGCCGGCTCCTGCTGCTGCTCCGCCGCTCCCCTTCCCTTTCTGGTTTTCTGGACAATGACTCGTGTATAAGCAGAGGGGGGCATTTTCAGCACAAAAAAAATGTGCTGAAAATCTCGGCTTATACATGAGTATATGCGGTGGTTATCATTGCAAAAAGACTAATATTAATATTGGTATGGTATGAAAATCAAAAGATATAGTTATTAAGATATAAAACATGACAGGAAGGAAAACAATCAAATTTAAAGTCAATATTTACAAATCACAGTAAAACATATAGAAAATAAAGCAGATGACTGTTTGCTTCATACTGGGACGATGTTGCACAGTATTATCAATCAACCATGTACTGAACTAACTGCATACCTATGGACTTAATTATTGTCTATTAGTTAGTTATTGTCACTATGAAATGGTAGTCTGTAGTAGGTAATTCTATGTAATAAATAGTATGTAACAATAATATTTAAAAAAAACACATTACATTTTGCTTATAGACTCAAAACTAAAACAAGTAAATAAACAAATCTTCAAACAAAAAAATGTAAAAAATTATAAGACAATTATGTAAAAAAAATTAATTGGTATTTGAACACAGCAGTTGTCGGCGCTTGCTGACAAGACATTGCGTTAGCCTGACCAGCCAGTAGGAGAGTTGGTTGAGCCAGCTGCTGAATTGCAAATCCTTATTGTCATTCTTCTGTCAAAGCTTGCTAAGAACAAGGCATTGGCAAAGGAGTTGAAACAGAAAGACCAACTGATGAATAGACAGCAGGTAAAACCACATGTATATGGTGGCAGGCGTGCCTGGTTCAAGGCTCCACGGGGCAAGCACCAACTGAAAAACTCTTCATTTTCTTGCCAGTAAGATTGCCTTGTTTTCATGAATATATAAATATATTTTGTTTAATTTCAATTTTAATCTATAATTTGTTCCTTGCTCTCACATGTGCGAGAATCCAGATGAGGTGAAGCGGGTGTACTCAATTCAGAAGCGGGTAATTGTGTGTCAAATTTTGGAATTTCTTTTGAAGCCAGGGATTAGGTTCAGGTGTTACTGGAATGACCTTTTTTGCTGATAGTGATAGTATCCTCTTTTTTATGGGAATATTTACTATTAATGAATAATTTGCCATCTCCTTGTTTCAAAGCATATACCTTTTTGGAAATAATTTTGTTCTCATTATTCTTAGTCTGATTAGAGATACCGTAACTTGGGTTTTCAATGTTGTAAGGGTATTATTATTTATATTTTTGGAATCATTCCTGTCCCTATTTAATTTTTTATTATTTTTAGGCAATGGTATTATATTAAATTTCTAGTATTCTAGTAGTGACATTGATATTGATTTTCTTGTACTCATGGTGGCACTGAAATGGCAAGAGCTGATCTATTAAACCTAAAATTCTAGTGGTTGCCTGATCAGCCATGTCCGTGCAATTATTTAAAGGGTGTTCCACTTCTGTGAGAAACCAGTGACTCTTGGAAATTGAGGCAAATGATTAATCTTTAAGCCACAAGGATATATATTTTCAGTCAAATATATGTTAAGGAACCTTGCATATAAACTATGATGGAGTTCTTCCTTCAAGCAGTTCTCTAGTTCCATATAGTTGTGTGAAAAAGTGTTTGCCCCCTTCCTGATTTCCTATTCTTCTGCATGTCTGTCACACTTAAATGTTTCAGATCACCAAACAAATGTAAATAATAGACAAAGAAAAGACAAGGAAACACAAAATTCCGTTTTTAAATGAAGGTCTTTATTATTAAGGAAGAAAGAAATCCAAACCTACAGGGCCATGTGTAAAAAATTGATTGCCCTCGCCCTTAAGGGTAGGTTGCCCATGGTAAGTAAATGCTGCTGGTTGGACACTTTTTACTTACGCAGCGTCCAGATGTTACAGCGCAGTGGATGGGATTTCAAGAAATCCCATGTCCACTATGCATCCAGAGATGCCCGCGATTTACCTGTGGAGACGGACATGCTGTGTGTCTTTCCTGCACGCAGCATGTCTATTTATCACCCATATAATGCATTGAATGCAGCAAATCCGCACGGTCCAGTGAACACATGCAGATTCACCTGCATTCAATAGCCGGCAGCTCTTTCGACACGGTGTACATATGCTGCGTCCAAAGCACTGCCAGTTACTGAAAGTCTGCACATACCGTAAAACATAAATTAACTCTGGTTTATCATGTCTTTTATAAGCTGAGTTCAAATTCCCTAGCCACATGCAGGCCTTCCTTAAATAGTAGAAGTAGACCAAAAGATCTTCAAAAGTTAGACATCATGCTGCAATCCAAAGAAATTCTGGAACAATTGAGAAGCAAAGTTATTGAGATCTGTCAGTCTGAAGTAGGTTATAAAGCCATTTTCCAAGCTTTGGGACTCCAGCGAGCCACTGTGAGAGCTATTATCCACAAATGGCAAAAACATGAAAGTATGAGTTTCTCTCTCATAGAGGAATGGTTATGAAAATATTTCATCTTGAATCTTAGTAGTTCACACTTCCTTCATACAGCAAAGTGATCTGCTTTAAAACATCAAATCTCTTTTTTCTACTTTGTATAAGTGAGCTGTGGGGGCATCATACTGAGTATAGGAGTGATATACAAGGGAAGACTCAGAATAGATTTTTATTGCATGTGGGAGGAGACTTGTGGAACATTTATACTATACATGGGGGACTCAGAGGCGAATATTACATTTTAAATGGGCATTTAAGAAGCATTATTGCTATAGGTGCACTCAGGGTATTGTGACTGTCAAGGGGCACATAGCAGGCATTATTATTTTCTGAAAGGCAAAATGTGGACACACTTTTCTAGGACACTTGCACAGGGCATAAATATTGCTTAGGACACAGAGAAGACCTATCACTTAGTAAGGGGCACAGTGGTGGTAATTATTATGTGATGAACTAAATTGAACACTATTTTTATGACACACAGCAGGTCCAGTAACAGGGACCAATATGGCATCAAAAGGCTCAGCATTGTGATCTCAGCAGAATGGGGAGATTGTGTTAGTTTAGAATAGATTGAGACAAGTCTAGAAATATGAGAAATCAAATTTGTCTTTTTGTCTTTTTTGTAAACTCTGCAGACTAGTCTTGGCTGGAAGAAGTTGTTATGGTGGTATGGGATAGACTGAAAAAACAAACAAACAGGAAAAGTGAACTACTCCATTAGAAAAAATGTTACCTGTAGGTCACAATAAATTACTGTAGTGTAATCTTTTAATATATTCTACAAGACAATCTATCACTGTACAGTAATGCCTAAATATGTTCTGGAGGACTAGTATCTACCACTATATGGCCACCATATGGCATCTATATCAGTATTGTCTTTGCATAGGGATTTATTTTCAGTAACATTGTCAATTACTGTGGTTCCCACTGTCTTGGGCTAGTAAAGTATTTATGGAAACTGTTAAACTTTTTGTTATTTCTTAATTAGTGATGAGCGAGTATACTCTTTGCTCTGGTTTTCCCGAGCACGCTCGGTTTGTCTCCGAGTATTTGTGACTGCTCGGAGATTTAGTTTTTGTCACCTCAGCTGAATGATTTACAGCTGCTAGCCAGCCTGAGTACATGTGGGGGTTGCCTAGTTGCTAGGGAATACCCACATGTAATCAAATTGTCTAGTAGCCGCAAATCATGCAGCTGTAGCAAAGAAAACGTAATCTCCAAGCAGTCACAAATACTTGTAGGCCACCAGAACGTGCTCAGGAAAACCCAAGAAACAAGAATGCTCGCTCATCACTATTCTTAATATATATTATTTTCCTGCTGCTCTGGACTGACAAGTCTCTACTTATATGCGCACATAGGCATAGACCTATCACTCCAAGGCAGAGGCGGAAAGAATCCATCGGGGACTAGCCAGTCTACAGCCCAGCTCATTTCCAAATGACTGCCAAAGTATGTATGTCTCTGAAACACTGCAACATTTCAGAATCAGACATACTTGGTTGAGATCATACAATGGGTGCCTGATACATGGTGCCCAGAATGTATCAGCCGTCAGGTACACTTTAAACTATGCTCCTTGTTATTGAATGACAAGAATACAAAATGGTGTTATTAAGCTTCTACGCTGTAGTATATAGTCAATAGATTGACCTGTATAGTATTTACTTATTTCTACAGAGCAGGTAATTACCAATATACAGTCACTGCATGAATGTTATCTTCAACTTAATTCAGTGGTCATTGTCCAGCAGTACAGTATTATTTTTGTCCAGTTTATATATCAGTCTTATGGTACTATTACATAATGCAGGAAACATATTTTGCATACTAAAATTATTCCATTTCAACCTCTTTGGTTGATGAATAAATATGGATATGATGGGTTTTAGAATGTGTAAATGTGTAAAACTTGAAATAGACGTGTTTCCATTTGAGTGTTATTTGTTTTACAGTAACAAAAGTGTTTGCCTTTTAAGCTTTCCTATTTGGAGATAACATTTTATAACATTTAACAATATTATACTGTAAACATACTGTACATTTTACCATTCACTAAAAAAAGGCATTTTTCATTTTTACCATTGCCTGCTACACTTCAGTCAGCATTATAAAGTCTCTGTCATCACTCATTTTCAGTGCGCAAAAGGGAGCAATTGAAAAGCATCAAATCATCATCAACTAAACCAGCGTTGACACTAGTTAAAAAGAGAGATGAATGGTCAGCTGGGCTTTGCAGGAAATATTTCTCAAAGTAACTAACCTAATTCCCTTGATAGTGGACTAAAGCTTTTGTATGAATTCAGTGCAATTGTCTGTATTTTCCATCAATCATTCTTTTAACTTATAAGAGAGAAAATGCATGAGATTAAATATGAAATATTTTATCCAATCAAAAATTATAATATTGTTGTTCCTGAAATCATACATTTTACCCTAATTTTCAAATCTGGCATGGATAACATGGAAATTCTGAATTCTATGATGAATATTTGTACTTAGTAACTGTCTACTTGTACTCAGTTTGAACTAGACATGTTTGATTTGATAGATTTCTGCCAGATGCAGTTATTTTTTGGGCAGCATGCTCCCCATAACTTCTCAACAACAAGGCATCTGATATGAGGCATCCAAGTATGACTTTTTTCAGAAGTTCGTAACCTGCATGTCCATTAATAGGTTAGACAGCTCAAATGCTGTGACAGATTCTTTTTAAGGGCTCATACTACTATGTGAGAAAAAAAATGTCTGTAACCTGGACTGAAAAAACGGATGAGTGACATGCGAGTGTCATGCGAGTACAATGCGATTTTCACACCTAGCATCCGATTTACACCCGAGTGCATTGCGATTGCTATCCGATTGCAATGCGATTTTAACATGAGCTTTTACATACAGCAGTTCTCTATGTCATTTCAACATCGTTTTCAAAGGAAATATTTGTCAAAATACACATATATATATAATAGATAGATAGAAGAAAAGCTGGAAATTCATGTGCGCGTACAATAAACTTACACTGACAGTTTAGAATAGAATAGATAGAATAGATATATACACGTATAATACATATACTGTATATATATATATATATATATATATATATGTCAGTGACACACACACATATATATGTATGCCTGCAAAGCAATGATTTTGACACCACAGATACATCGGGCGTCTGATATAGATAATAGACTGTTTCGATATGTGGCCTGTTTTTTTGTTTACATTTTTTTACCACAAAATACTGTATAGACCAAAGCTAGCAGACAAAAAAATGCAATGTAGGCCTGCAAAGCGAGGATTTTGACACCACAGATACACTTGGTGTCTGACGGAGATTACACACTGTTTCAATATTTGGCCTGTCTTTTGGTTTTACATTTTTTTACCACAAAATACTGTATAGACCAAGGAATTTTTAAAAAATTGCAAAATAGTGTTGTATATAATTAGAGTAACAGACAGGAAAACAGTGGGAAACTGGCCTACAATACCTAAACTTGGAGCACGCAGATATATGAGGCCTGTCCCGGAAATACCACACTGCCAAATATGCAGCCTGTTTTTTTTTAAATGCAAAATAGTGCTGTATATAATTAGAGTAACAGACAGCAAAAACAGTGGGAAACCGGCCTAAAATGCCCAAACTTGGAGCACGCAGATATGAGGCCTGTCACGGAATTACAACACTGCCAAATGTGCGGCCTGTTTTTTGTAAAATGCAAAATAGTGCTGTATATATGTAGAGTAACAGACAGCAAAAACAGTGGCAAAATGGCCTAAAATGCCCAAACTTGGAGCACGCAGATATATGAGGCTTTTTTTGGTAATTTAAAACACAAAAAAAAAAACAGTGGCACAAGGCTAGCACACACAACTATGCTATGTATGCCTGACAAACTATGATTTTTAAACAGGTCTCAGTCTGACAGAACACACAGTATATTTTTTTGGGGGGTGAATTTTTGGGAAAAAATGCAACTAGGTATATAGTAAAGAAGATGCAGCAGCAACATCAGACAGTTATGTAGCTTTGGGAGGGATGCAGTGGTAGCAATGTACGCACATACAGTGCCTGCAGGCCTTGCACTGATGTGGATATGCTGCGCCCTGCCTACCTAGCGCTGCAATATTGGCACCCACAAACTAGCCCTAAAATGGACTGTTGGTTTCTCAGGAGTTGTGGATTTAACAGTTGCAGACCTACACTAACCATAAAAACCACGATTCTGACCCTATCTCAGCAGCAGCTCTCCAAACTCTCGCTGAATCAGGAGATGAATGCGGCGAGCAGGGCGGCACCAGGTCTCTTATACTAGGGATGATGCTGTGCGGCCAAGCCAATCACTGCATGACCACAACAAAGATGGCTGTGGCATTTCATGACCTGGCGGACAATCCCTGCAGCGTGATTGGGTCTCTAAAGTTTGCCAAAAATGATGGGTGGAGACACCAGATACCACCGAATAACCCCGGAAATGCTTCGTGCTCAGCGAGTACACCGAGTACACTGATAGTCGGGCGAGTAACGAGTAGTGGCAAGTAGGTTCACTCATCACTATTGATGATATCAACTTCCTGTTTGTGGCACATTTGTATATTGTTGCTTCAGATTGGGAGACCTTGTTCGTCGTGGGCCAGTTGAATGGCTACCAATGTTTCCCAATCTGACCCCCTTACACTTTTATCTTTGGGGTCATCTGAAGGCAATTGTCTATGCTGTGAAGATACAAGCTGTGCAGCATCTGAAACAACAGATAATGGAAGCCTGTGCTAGCATTTCTTCTGCGGTGTTGCTATCTGTGTGTCAAGAGTGAGAGAAGAGGGTTGCATTCACATTCCAACACGATGGGCAGCACTTTAAACACATTTTATAAGTGGTCATAAACTTGTAATTAATTCATGAAAGAATAAAGTTACGTTAAAACCAAGCACACCATTGTTTTTCTTGTGAAATTCTCAATAAGTTTGATGTGTCACATGACCTTCTCATTGAAAAAATAAAGTTGGATCCAAAATGGCAAAATTCAAAATGGGCCACCATGGTCACCACCCATCTTGAAAAGTTTTCCCCCTCCTATATACTAATGTGACATAAAGAGGAAGTTGATATCACCAACCATTCCCATTTTATTTAGGTGTATCAGTTAAATGGCCCACCCTGTACTATTGGAAACACTTGATCCCGAGAGAAATTGCACTAATTACAATAAAGTGTATCATATACACAGCCTACTTCTTCTGTAGTACCACACTTCTCTCCTTTAGACCTTGTTAACACCTTATTTGGTCAGTATTTTTACCTCAGTATTTGTAAGCTAAAATTTGGAGTAAAATAATCAGAGGAAAAGTATATATATGAAACACATCACCACTTCTGTATTTTTCTCACACTCATGGTTTTGGCTTATGAACACTGAGGTAAAATACTGACCAAAAACTGAACGTGTGAATGTGGCCTTTTACACAGCCTCCACCTACAGCGCCTCACTCTTCTCTATACACAACCTCATACTGCAGAAGCACCTCACCCCTCTCATTTTCCCCTCACATCTCTCATTTTCCCCCTCACATTTCTCATTTTCCACTCACATTTCTCATTTTCTCCTCACACCTGTCATTTTGACCTCATACCTGTCATTTTTTGATTGCTCCATTATTTTCCCCTCACTCCTCTCATTTTCCACTCACCCATCTTAATTTTCACCTCACACCTCTCATTTTCACCTCACACCTCTAATTTTCCCCTCACCCCACTATTTTCCCTATCTCCACTATTTTCCCTTCACTCCTCTCATTTTCACCTTACTCCTGTTTTCCCCTCACACGTGCACAGCAAATTCCTGTTATGAGTAGTGTTGAGCGATAACGTCCGATACTTGAAAGTATCGGTATCGGATAGTATCGGCCGATACCCGAAAAGTATCGGATATCGCCGATACCGATACCCGATACCAATACAAGTCAATGGGACACCAAGTATCGGAAGGTATCCTGAATGGTTCCCAGGGTCTTAAGGAGGGGAAACTCTCCTTCAGGCCCTGGGATCCATATTAATGTGTAAAATAAAGAATAAAAATAAAAAATATTGATATACTCATCTCTCCGACGCAGCCTGGACCTTACCGATGTAACCGGCAGCTTCCGTTCCTAAGAATGAGCACTTGAAAGACCTTAGATGATGTCGCGGCTTGTGATTGGTCGCGTGGCAGTCACGTGAATGCTAACGCGACCAATCACAAGCCGCGACGTCATCTAAGGTCTTTCAAGCGCTCATTCTTAGGAACGGAAGCTGCCCGTTACATCGGTAAGGACCAGGCTGCGTCGGAGAGGTGAGTATATCAATATTTTTTATTTTTATTCTTTATTTTACACATTAATATTGATCCCGATATCGATTCCCGATATCACAAAAGTATCGGATCTCGGTATCGGAATTCCGATACCGCAAATATCGGCAGATACCCGATACTTGCGGTATCGGAATGCTCAACACTAGTTATGAGCACAGTAATGTAATCCATGAGGCTCCTCCCTTTCCCTTGATGTCATGCCTCACAGGAGCAACTCCATTCTAGACACGACCGAGCTAGATGTGGCCTGTGCCTGCCGTGCACTGATAGGGCTATGTGGAGTGGGTGTGGCTTGATACAAACACACAAACACATGCACTCACATACATACAGTCAGATTTATATATATAGATAAAAGACTTTATTCTGACTGTGTCTTTACTTACAAAATAACTATAGGATTAGTAATGGATAGGTGTCTTATAGGCTCTTCTCCATTACTAAGCTGTGGGCTTGATGTCACCTAGCAATACAAAAGTTACATGAACCCAACAAATATGAATCCCACTTGCCACCGCTACAGGGCTAATAGATGTGCCTGCTATTTTTAGGCTGGGCGGGCCAATATACATGGCCCCTTACTGACCTGAGAATACCAGCCCCCAGCTGTCAGCTTTAACAAGGCTGGTTGTCAAAAATGGTGGACTCCACATTGCTTTTTTAAATTATTTATTTAAATAATTAAAAAAAAGCTTGGGAACACCTCTATTCTTGATAACCAGCCTTGCTAACGATGACAGCTGAGGGTTGCAACCCCAACCTGTCAGTTTTGCCTGGCTGTTTAAAAATAATACAGGGAAACCCATGCTGTTTTTTTCATTCATTTATTTATTTATAGTGCAGGCGGCACTGGGGAACAGCGTTTACTGTACCTGGCACCTGCCGTGTGGTATTAATGCAGCACATGGCAGCACACGATTGCCACATGTGTGATTCAGCTATTAGACACATGGATAAACAGACACTGACATTTCTGGTACAATTTTGATGTTAGCATGAGTGCTCACAGTGACGTCAGACAGGTTATAGGAATTAAACAAGAGGCAATGAGCACAGGTAGCAGATGCTGGATGGCAAGCAGTATGGTGGAATCATGCAACCATTCAGGCTGCCATCTAGATGTAGCAAAAGTGGACCCATTATGGGACAAATAGATTATCATTTTTTCTGGGGACTGGTGAGAAATATTGTTTGTTATTTTAATTCTTCTGCAGATGACAATGGCGACACTTGGATGGGTGATGCTGTAAGTATGGCTTATTTAAGAATCATTAAAGGAGTCTGTGTCATTCTTTCAATTAAAGGACTGTATTCTGGGTGTGTAAGCTTTTATACAATATGACTATGGGGTTAGTAATGTGGGCGTCTTATTGATGCCTCTCCATTACTAACCTCTGGGCTTTATGTCACCTGACACTACAAAGGTGATATCAACCCCCCAACTATCACCCCACTTGCCAATGCTAAGGGCAAGTGGGAAGAGCAAGGCTAAGTGCCAGAATTGCGCATTTTCTGGGGCAGCTGAAAGTTTATGTTTTTAGCCTGGGTGGGCAATATCAATGGCCCAACATCATTTTTTGGGGGGTCCCCCATTTTAATAGCCAGTAAAGGCTGAGTATACAGCTATGAGCAGAAATTAATAGCCTGGGAAGTGCCATGTGTAGTACCCCCTTCCCATCTATAAACATATTCCCAAGCTGTCAGCTTGCCGTCTGCTGGTTAAGAAAATTACTCGGGAGCCCATGTCATTTTTCAGAAAAATAATCTTTTAATAATTAAATACATGTACAGTAAGCTGCACACACACTATACTAATTATATATGACATTGACATCTGTAAAACTATCTATTCTATGTGTATATATGGCATGTAATCCATCTATTCTATCCTGTCGGTTCCTGCTGTGATTTTACTGTACTTGGCTGATGAATTGCCAGCTTTTTATCTATCTATCTATAATCTACTTTAAAAATCTTTAGTGGCAACACAATTATTTTCCTGCACTGTTATCGAATTTTACTGACTATTTCCGATTTTAAGAAAAAATGCTTGTGTTTCTAATCACAAATCCAAATATACGATATTCGTGCAGAATTTATATTTGGCGTTTGTTTTCTGAACATATTCGCTCATCTCTACTCTCCAAATGTGTACAGGAAGGTTTTATTATCAGATGACACCAAAATTTAACTTTTTGGCCACCAACGTGATACGTCTGGTGCCAGGCAACACAGGTCATTACTTCAAGAACACTATCCCCGCTGTGAAACATGGTGGTGGCAGCATCATGCAATTGAAGTGTTTTTCAACAGCAGGGACAGGGAGAAGGTCCAAGTAAATGAGGAGATGAATGGTGCGAAATGCAGGGATATTCTTCAGCAAAACCTGTTTCAGTTTGTCAGTGATTTAAGACTGAAACAGAGGTTTACCTTCCAACAAGGCAATGGCCTAAAGCATACTGCTAAACTACAACTCATGTTGTTGAAGGGGAAACATGTACATATTTTGGTGTGGCTTAGTTAAAGCCTAGACCTTAATCCAATTGAGAATCTGTGGTCAGACTTGAAGATTGCTGTTCACCAGAGGAAACCATGTGACTTGAAGGAGCTGGAGCAGATTAGAGTTGAGGAATGGACAAAAATCAAATCCCTGTGTCAAGATGAGGAAAGCTCACAGAGACTTATCCATAGCAACTAGCAACTGTAATTGCCTCAATAGGAGGGTCTACAAAAAAAATTGAAATTAGGGAGGTGAATAGTTATGCACACTGAAGTTTTCCATTATTCAGTTGTTGTTTTCTCACAATAAAAAGAAAAGCAAATGTTCACAGTTGCTCTTATGTTCTTTACATGAACTTATGCATACCCTCAAAAAAAAACCAGTGAAATTCCAGTTAGAGAAGTAGCAAAACATGAAAAATGCCAATTGGGGTGAATACTTTTGCAAGCTACTGTAAAACATAGAATAGTGCTCGGCCTTGTTATATGCTCATATGAGCGAACCCTAATGCAGATATTCAATAGATAGGATGGAGAGATAAGAGAGGTGCCAGCTAGAGTTGAGTAGATCATTTAAAAATCTAATTTGTCAGCTTAGCTTCCTTATATTTGAGTTGGCAGGTGCAAAATCTGGTCCAACATGTCAAATATACTGTATATGTTGTTCCTGCTGCTTCCTCAGGAACTTGCTGAATCCCTCTGCTTAGACAGGCGGGTGGAGTATATGGACTTTGGGGATCATAGAGAGGTCTACTGGTCAGTTTTGTGTGCAGCAAGTATCTACTCAGTAAAACTTTGCAGTGTAGGTAATACCACTTATCCAGACATTATGTTCAATACCCTTTTGAAAGCCAGAAAAATGTATCCCATTTTACTTTCATAGCGAGGGTTTAACCCCTTAATCCCATATGATGTACTATCCCGTCAAGGTGACCTGGGACTTAATTCCCAGTGACGGGATAGTACGTCATATGCGATCCGACGCGCTCACGGGGGGAGCGCAGCCGATCACGGCCGGGTGTCAGCTGACTATCACAGCTGACATCCGGCACTATGTTCCAGGAGTGGTCACGGACCGCCCCCAGCACATTAACCCCTGGCACACTGCGATCAAACATGATCGCAGTGTACCGGCGGTACAGGGAAGCATCGCGCAGGGAGGGGGCTCCCTGCGTGCTTCCTTGAGATGATCGGTACAAGGTGATGTACTCACCTTGTACCGAGTGTCTCCTCCCTGCAGTCCCCGGATCCAAAATGGCCACAGGGCTGCATCCGGGTCCTGCAGGGAGTACTTCCGGGTGCAGACCAGGCTTTGGTAAGCCTGCACTGCTGTATGTCAGATCGCCGATCTGACAGAGTGCTGTGCAAACTGTCAGATCGGCGATCTGTGATGTCCTCCCTGGGACAAAGTAAAAAAAGTAAAAAAAAAAATTTCCATGTGTAAAAAAAAATAAAATTCCTAAATAAAGAAAAAAAAAATATTATTCCCATAAATACATTTCTTTATCTAAAGAAAAACAAAACAATAAAAGTACACATATTTAGTATTGCCGCATCCATAACGACCCAACCTATAAAACTGTCCCACTAGTTAACCCCTTCAGTGAACACCGTAAGAGAAAAAAAGTGCCAAAAAACAACGCTTTATTATCATACCACCAAACAAAAATTGGAATAACACGCAATCAAAAAGACAGATATAAATAAGCATGGTACCGCTGAAAACGTCATATTGTCCTGCAAAAATTGAGCCACCATACAGCATTATAAGCAAAAAAATAAAAAAGTTATAGTCCTCAGAATAAAGCGATGCCAAAATAATTATTTTTTCTAGAAAATAGCTTTTATCGTATAAAAGCGCCAAAACATAAAAAAAGATATAAATGAGGTATCGCTGTAATCATACTGACCTGAAGAATAAAACTGCTTTATAAATTTTACCAAACGTGGAACTGTATAAACGCCTCCCCCAAAAGAAATTCATGAATAGCTGGTTTTTGGTCATTCTGCCTCACAAAAATCGGAAAAAAAAGTGATCAAAAACTGTCACGTGTCCGAATATGTTACCAATAAAAACATTAACTCGTCCCGTAAAAAACAAGACCTCACATGACTCTGTGGACCAAAATATGGAAAAATTATAGGTCTCAAAATGTGGAGCATTGTGACAGCTGCCAATCATAAAAATCCGATATAAAAAAACGCTATAAAAGTAAATCAAACCCCTCTTCATCACCCCGTTAGTTAGGGAAAAATAATAAAATTTAAAAATTGTATTTATTTCCATTAGGGCTAGGGCTAGGGTTAGGGCTAGGGTTAGGGCTATAGTTAGGGTTAGGGTTAGGGCTAGGGTTAAGGCTAGGGTTAGGGATAGGGTTAGGGCTAGGGTTAGGGCTAGGGTTAGGGTTAGGGTTAGGGTTGGAACTAAAGTTAGGGTTAGGGTTGGGGCTAAAGTTAGGGTTCGGGTTGGGGCTAAAGTTAGGGTTAGGGTTGCGGCTAAAGTTAGGGTTAGGGTTGGGGCTAAAGTTAGGGTTAGGGTTGCGGCTAAAGTTAGGGTTAGGGTTGGGGCTAAAGTTAGGGTTACGGTTGCGGCTAAAGTTAGGGTTAGGGTTGGGGCTAAAGTTAGTGTTTGGATTACATTTACGGTTGGGATCAGGGTTGGGATTAGAATTAGGGGTGTGTCAGGTTTAGGGGTGTGGTTGGGATTAGGGTTAGGGGTGTGTTTGAATTAGGGTTTCAGGTAGAATTGGGGAGTTTCCACTGTTCAGGCACATCAGGGGCTCTCCCAATGCGACATGGCGTCCGATCTCAATTCCAGCCAATTCTGCGTTGAAAAAGTAAAACAGTGCTCCTTCCCTTCCGAGCTCTCCCGTGTACCCAAACAGGGGTTTACCCCAACATATTGGGTATCAGGGTACTCGGAACAAATTGGACAACAACTTTTGCGGTCCAAGTTCTCTTCTTATCCTTGGTAAAATAAAAATTTGGGGGGCTAAAAATCATTTTTGTGGGAAAAAATATATTTTTTATTTTCACAGCTCTGCATTGTAAACTGTAGTGAAACACTTGGGGGTTCAAAGGTCTCACAACACATCTAGATAAGTTCCTTGGGAGGTCTAGTTTCCAATATGGGGTCACTTGTGGGGGGTTTCTACTGTTTGGGTACATCAGGGGCTCTGCAAATGCAACGTGACGCCTGCAGACCAATCTATCTAAGTCTGCATTCCAAATGGCGCTCCTTCCCTTCCGAGCTCTGCCATGCGCCCAAACAGTGGTTCCCCCCACATATTGGGTATCAGCGTACTCAGGACAAATTGGACAACAACTTTTGGGGTCCAATTTATTCTGTTACTCTTGTGAAAATACAAAACTGGGGGCTAAAAAATAATTTTTGTGAAAGAAAAAAGAATTTTTATTTTTTTTATTTTCACGGCTCTGCGTTATAAACTGTAGTGATACACTTGGGGGTTCAAAGTTCTCACAACACATCTAGATAAGTTCCTTCGGAGGTCTAGTTTCCAATATGGGGTTACTTGTGGGGAGTTTCTACTGTTTGGGTACATCAGGGGCTCTGCAAATGCAACGTAATGCCTGCAGACCAATCCATCTAAGTCTGCATTCCAAATGGCGCTCCTGCCCTTCCGAGCTCTGCCATGCGCCCAAACAGTGGTTCCCCCCACATATTGGGTATCAGCGTACTCAGGACAAATTGGACAACAACTTTTGGGGTCCAATTTATCCTGTTACCCTTGTGAAAATACAAAACCAGGGGCTAAGAAAATCATTTTTGTGAAAAAAAAAATAATTTTTATTTTCACGGCTCTGCGTTATAAACTGTAGTGAAACACTTGGAGGTTCAAAGCTCTCAAAACACATCTAGATAAGTTCCTTAGGGGGTCTACTTTGCAAAATGGTGTCACTTGTGGGGGGGTTTAATGTTTAGGCACATCAGGGGCTCTCCAAACGCAACATGGCTGTTATGATCCGGTGGTAGGATCACCAAACTGACCTGATAGGTAAACCTGAATAGTAGGACAAGCTCCGGGGATGTGGGAACTATACCGACCGCAATCCTGATCCTATCCACACACACTAAAGGCAGCCGTGGAGCGTTACCTAAAAACCTAGACGCCTCTTCACAGCCTGAGAAACTAGCTACCCCTAGAGAGAAAGCAAAGCCTAACTTGCCTCAGAGAAATAACCCCAAAGTTTAGACAGCCCCCCACAAATAATAACGGTGAGTTAAGGGGAAAATACAAACGTAGGAATGAAAAACAGGTTTAAGCAAATGAGGCCCGCTAACACTAAATAGACAGAAGATAGCAGGGATCTGTGCGGTCGGTACAAAAACTATCAAAAACTATCCACGCAGAAAGTACAAGAACTCCCACACCTACTCACGATGTGAAGGGCACACTCTGCTCCCCAGAGCTACCAGCAAGCGAAAAATCACATATAAGCAAGCTGGACTGAACACATCATATACTGAGAAACATTTTCAAGAAAACAATGAGCAAAAAGAACTAGCAAGACTTAGCTTCTCAGAAATAGACAGGTCACCAGGAAAATCCAGGGGAGGTCAGAACCAGTACTGAATACAACGACAGCAGGCAACAAGTAAAGGTCCAGGTGGAGTTAAATAGGAACCAGCATAGCAGGAAATTAGGCAGCTGAGCCCAGGTCAAGACCCGCAGTATCGCTAAAGGCCACCAGAGGGAGCCCAGACAGAATTCACAACATTACCCCTCCTTGAGGAGGGGTCACCAAACCCTCACCAGAGCCCCCAGGCTGATCAGGATGAGCCGAATGAAAGGCACAAACCAAATCGGCCGCATGGACATCAGAGGCGACAACCCAGGAATTATCCTCCTGACCATAGCCCTTCCATTTAACTATGTACTGAAGCTTCCATCTCGAAACACGAGAATCCAAGATCTTCTCCACCACATACTCCAATTCTCCCTCGACCAAGACCGGAGCAGGAGGGTCAACAGAAGGAACCACAGGCACCACATATCTCCGCAAAAATGGCCTATGGAACACATTGTGAATGGCAAATGATGCTGGGAGGTCCAAACGAAATGACACAGGGTTGAGGATTTCCAAAATCTTATAAGGACCGATGAAACGAGGCTTGAACTTAGGAGAGGAAACCTTCATCGGAACATAACGAGAAGACAACCATACCAAATCCCCCACACGAAGTCGGGGACCCACACAGCGACGGCGGTTAGCAAAGCGCTGAGCCTTCTCTTGTGACAACGTCAAATTGTCCACCACGTGGTTCCAAATCTGCTGCAACCTATCCACCACAGAATCCACCCCAGGACAGTCAGAAGGCTCAACCTGACCTGAGGAAAAACGAGGATGAAAACCAGAATTGCAATAAAAAGGCGAAACCAAAGTAGCAGAACTAGCCCGATTATTGAGGGCGAACTCAGCCAATGGCAAAAAAGTCACCCAATCATCCTGATCCGCAGAAACAAAACATCTCAGATAAGTCTCCAAGGTCTGATTAGTTCGTTCGGTTTGGCCATTCGTCTGAGGATGGAAGGCCGATGAAAAAGATAATTCAATGCCCATCTTAGCACAAAAGGACCGCCAAAATCTGGACACAAACTGGGATCCTCTGTCAGACACAATATTCTCAGGAATACCATGCAAACGAACCACATTCTGAAAAAACAGTGGAACCAAATCGGAGGAGGAAGTGTTGTGAATTTACTTTTTGGCTCCCTCTAGTGGCTACTAGTGATTTGACTCTGGGTTTGTCAGTCATTCCTTTTATGCTCACCTGGGTCGTTAGGTCAGGGGTGTTGCTATATAAGCTCCCTGGACCTTCAGTTCAATGCCTGGCAACGTTGATATCAGAGCTAATCTGTAGTGCTCTTGCCTACTGATCCTGGTTCCTGCTTGATTAAGCTAAGTCTGCTTTTTTGCTTTTTGCAATTCGTTATTGTTTGCATTTTTTGTCCAGCTTGTATATTATCTGTATCCTGACCTTGCTGGAAGCTCTAGGGCGGCTGGTGTTCTCCCCCCGGGCCGTTAGACGGTTCGGGGGTTCTTGAATCTCCAGCGTGGATTTTTTATAGGGTTTTTGTTGACCATATAAGTTATCTTACTATATTCTGCTATTAGTAAGTGGGCCTCTCTGTGCTAAACCTAGTTCATCTCTGTGTTTGTCATTTCCTCTTACCTCACCGTTATTATTTGTGGGGGGCTTGTATCCTACTTTTGGGGTCCTTTCTCTGGAGGCAAGAGAGGTCTTTGTTTTCCTCTTCTAGGGGTAGATAGCTCTCCGGCTGGCGCGAGACATCTAGCGACCAACGTAGGCATGTTCCCCGGCTACTTCTAGGGTTGGCGTTAGGAGTAGATATATGGTCAACCCAGTTACCACTGCCCTATGAGCTGGATTTTTGTATTTTGCAGACTTGCTGATATCTCTGAGACCCTCGCCATTGGGGTCATAACAAGGAAGGCAGCTTAGGCAAGGGCACCAAATGGACCATTTTAGAAAAACCGATCACAAACCACCCAGATAACAGACATCTTCTGAGAGACTGGAAGATCCGAAATAAAATCCATGGAAATATGCGTCCAGGGCCTCTTCGGGACAGGCAAAGGCAAAAGCAATCCACTGGCACGAGAACAGCAAGGCTTGGCCCGAGCACAAATCCCACAGGACTGCACAAAGGAACGCACATCCCGCGACAAGGAAGGCCACCAAAAGGACCTAACCACCAAATCCCTGGTACCAAAAATCCCAGGATGACCCGCCAACACCGAAGAATGAACCTCGGAAATGACTCTACTGGTCCATCTATCCGGGACAAACAGTCTCTCCGATGGACAACGGTCAGGTCTATTGGCCTGAAATTCCTGCAGTACCCGTCGTAAATCAGGGGAGATGGCAGACAAAATCACCCCCTCTCTGAGGACACCAGCCGGTTCAGAAACTCCCGGAGAGTCAGGCACAAAGCTCCTAGAAAGAGCATCAGCCTTCACGTTCTTCGAACCCGGAAGGTATGAAACCACAAAATCAAAACGGGAGAAAAACAGTGACCATCGAGCCTGTCTAGGATTTAGCCGTTTAGCAGACTCGAGATAAGTCAAATTCTTGTGATCTGTCAAGACCACCACACGATGTTTGGCTCCCTCAAGCCAATGTCGCCACTCCTCAAATGCCCATTTCATTGCCAACTCCCGATTACCAACATCATAATTACGCTCGGCAGGTGAAAACTTTCTTGAAAAGAAAGCACATGGCCTCATCACAGAGCCATCAGAGCTTCTTTGTGACAAGACAGCCCCAGCTCCAATCTCAGAAGCATCAACCTCGACCTGGAAGGGCAGAGAGACATCCGGCTGATGCAAGACAGGAGCCAAAGAGAACCGACATTTGAGCTCCTGAAAGGCCTCCACGGCCCAGGAGACCAATTCGTCACATCAGAACCATTCTTGGTCAAATCCGTCAAAGGCTTAACCACACTGGAAAAATTAGTGATGAAGCGATGGTAAAAATTAGCAAAACCCAAGAACTTCTGGAGACTCTTCACAGATGTAGGTTGAGTCCAGTCATAAATAGCCTGGACCTTGACTGGATCCATCTCAATGGTAGAAGGAGAAAAAATAAAGCCCAAAAAGGAAACCTTCTGGACTCCGAAGACACATTTAGAGCCCTTCACAAACAAGGCATTGGCTCGCAGGACCTGAAATACCATCCTGACCTGCTTCACATGAGATTCCCAATCATCAGAAAAGACCAAAATATCATCCAGGTACACAATCATAAACCTATCCAGATATTCTCGGAAGATGTCGTGCAGGAAGGACTGGAACACAGAAGGGGCATTAGAAAGCCCAAAAGGCATCACCAAGTACTCAAAATGGCCTTCGGGCGTATTGAATGCTGTTTTCCATTCATCGCCCTGCTTTATACGCACAAGATTATACGCTCCACGAAGATCTATCTTGGTGAACCAACTGGCCCCCCTAATCCGAGCAAACAGATCGGACAACAGTGGCAAAGGATACGGAAATTTGACCGTGATGTTATTTAGAAGGCGATAATCTATACAGGGTCTCAGAGAACCATCCTTCTTGGCCACAAAAAAGAACCCCGCACCCAAAGGGGACGAGGACGGGCGAATATGCCCCTTCTCCAAAGACTCCTTGATATAACTACGCATAGCGGCATGTTCTGGTACAGACAAATTAAAAAGTCGTCCCTTAGGGAACTTACTACCAGGAATCAAATTTATGGCGCAATCACAATCCCTATGAGGAGGTAGGGCACTGGACTTGGGCTCATCAAATACATCCTGGTAGTCCGACAAAAATTCAGGGACTTCAGAAGGAGTAGAAGAAGCAATAGACACCAAAGGAGCATCGCCAAGAATCCCCTGGCAACCCCAACTTGACACAGACATTGCTTTCCAATCCAGGACTGGATTATGAGCCTGCAGCCATGGCAGACCTAACACGACAACATCATGCAAATTATGTAACACAAGAAAGCGAATCACCTCCTGATGCACAGGAGTCATGCACATGGTCATTTGAGCCCATTACTGAGGTTTATTCTTGGCCAATGGCATGGCATCAATTCCCTTTAGTGGAATAGGGAATTGCAAAGGCTCCAAGATAAAACCACAGCGCCTGGCAAAAGACAAATCCATCAAATTCAGGGCAGCACCTGAATCCACAAAAGCCATAACTGAGTAGGATGACAGAGAGCAAATCAAAGTAACAGACAAAATGAATTTAGGCTGTACAGTACCAATGGTGACCGACTTAGCGAAGTTTTTTATGCGCTTAGAACAATCTGAGATAACATGAGCAGAATCACCACAGTAAAAGCACAACCCATTCTGACGTCTGTGATTTTGCCGTTCAATTTTGGTCAGAATCCTGTCACATTGCATAGACTCAGGCTTCTGCTCAGAAAATACCGCCAGATGGTGCACTGGTTTGCGCTCCCGTAAGCGCCGATCTATCTGAATGGCCAAAGACATTGACTCATTCAGACCCGCAGGTGTGGGGAACCCCACCATAACATCCTTAATGGCTTCAGAAAGACCCTTTCTGAAAATCGCTGCCAGGGCACACTCATTCCATTGAGTGAGCACAGACCATTTCCTAAACTTCTGACAGAAAACCTCTGCTTCATCCTGACCCTGGGAGAGAGCCAGCAAAACCTTTTCTGCTTGGTCTACCAGATTAGGTTCCTCATAAAGCACTCCAAGCGCCAGAAAATACGCATCCACATTTTGCAATGCAGGATCTCCCGGCGCCAGAGAGAATGCCCAATCTTGAGGGTCACCACGCAACAAAGAAATAATAATTTTAACTTGCTGAACCGGATCACCAGAGGAACGAGGTCTCAGAGAAAGGAATAATTTGCAATTATTTTTAAAGTTCAAAAACCTAGGTCTGTCTACGGAGAACAGCTCAGGAATAGGTATCTTAGGCTCTGACATAGGACTGCGGACTACATAATCCTGAATGCCTTGTACCCTAGCAGTGAGATGATCCACACTAGAAGACAGACTCTGAAGGTCCATATCGGCAGCTGAATTCTGAACCACCCAGAGATTAAGGGGAGGAGAGAGGCTAGACACACTGCAGAGGAAAAAAAAAATGAACTCAGGATTTCTCTTATCCCTCTTTTGCGATGCATTAACTCTTTACTGGCCTGCTGTACTGTTATGATCCGGTGGTAGGATCACCAAACTGACCTGATAGGTAAACCTGAATAGTAGGACAAGCTCCGGGGATGTGGGAACTATACCGACCGCAATCCTGATCCTATCCACACACACTAAAGGCAGCCGTGGAGCGTTACCTAAAAACCTAGACGCCTCTTCACAGCCTGAGAAACTAGCTACCCCTAGAGAGAAAGCAAAGCCTAACTTGCCTCAGAGAAATAACCCCAAAGTTTAGACAGCCCCCCACAAATAATAACGGTGAGTTAAGGGGAAAATACAAACGTAGGAATGAAAAACAGGTTTAAGCAAATGAGGTCCGCTAACACTAAATAGACAGAAGATAGCAGGGATCTGTGCGGTCGGTACAAAAACTATCAAAAACTATCCACGCAGAAAGTACAAGAACCCCCACACCGACTCACGATGTGAGGGGCGCACTCTGCTCCCCAGAGCTACCAGCAAGCGAAAAATCACATATAAGCAAGCTGGACTGAACACATCATATACTGAGAAACATTTTCAAGAAAACAATGAGCAAAAAGAACTAGCAAGACTTAGCTTCTCAGAAATAGACAGGTCACCAGGAAAATCCAGGGGAGGTCAGAACCAGTACTGAATACAACGACAGCAGGCAACAAGTAAAGGTCCAGGTGGAGTTAAATAGGAACCAGCATAGCAGGAAATGAGGCAGCTGAGCCCAGCTCCAGACCCGCAGTATTGCTAAAGGCCACCAGAGGGAACCCAGACGGAATTCACAACACATGGCGTCCCATCTTAATTCCAGTCAATTTTGCATTGAAATGTAAAATGGTGCTCCTTCCCTTCCGAGCACTGCTATGCGCCCAAACAGTGGTTTACCCCCACATATGGGGTATCATCGTACTTAAGACAAATTGCACAACAACTTTTGTGGTCTAATTTCTTCTCTTACCCTTGGGAAAATAAAAAATTGGGGGCAAAAAGATCATTTTTGTGAAAAAATATGATTTTTTATTTTTACGGCTCTGCACTATAAACTTCTGTGAAGCACTTGTTGGGTCAAAGTGCTCACCACACATCTAGATAAGTTCCTTAAGGGGTCTACTTTCCAAAATGGTGTCACTTGTGAGGGGTTTTAATGTTTAGGCACATCAGGGGCTCTCCAAACGCAACATGGCATCCCATCTCAATTCCAGTTAATTTTGCATTGAAAAGTGAAATGGCGCTCCTTCCCTTCCGAGCTCTGCCATGCGCCCAAACAATGGTTTACCCCCACATATTGGGTATCAGCATACTGAGGAAAAATTGTTCAACAATTTTTGGGGTCCATTTTCTCCTGTTACCCTTGGTAAAATAAAAGAAATTGGAGCTGAAATAAATTTTGTGTGAAAAAAAGTTAAATGTTCATTTTTATTTAAACATTCCAAAAATTCCTGTGAAACACCTGAAGGGTTAATAAACTTCTTGAATGTGATTTTGAGCACCTTGAGGGGTGCAGTTTTTAGAATGGTGTCACACTTGGGTATTTTCTATCATATAGACCCCTCAAACTGACTTCAAATGAGATGTGGTTCCTAAAAAAAAATGGTGTTGTAAAAATGAGAAATTTCTGGTCAACTTTTAACCGTTATAACTCCCTAACAAAAAAAAATGTGGGTTCCAAAATTGTGCTGATGTAAAGTAGACTTGTGGGAAATGTTACTTATTAAGTATTTTGCGTGACATATCTCTGTGATTTAAGGGCATAAAAATTCAAAGTTGGAAAATTGCAAAATTTTCAAAATTTTCGCCAAATTTCCATTTTTTTCACAAATAAACACAAGTTATATCAAATAAATTTTACCACTTTCATGAAGTACTATATCTCATGAGAAAACATTGACAGAATTGCCAAGATCCGTTGAAGCGTTCCAGAGTTATAACCTCATAAATGCACAGTGGTCAGAATTGTAAAAATTGGCCCGGTCATTAACGTGCAAACCACCCTCGGGGCTTAAGGAGTTAAAAGCATGGCTATCCCGCAATCACTCCTTTGCTTAAAGTAGCACTCCCATCAACATTCTTATCCTCTAATATATTGCTAATATATTGCAATCATCAAATTATATAGCACTTACTTGCAATTCCTCTTTTGCCCTTTTGCCCAGTAAATTTTTCTGCTTTCCATTAGGTCCATGACATTAATTGATTAAAACTGACTAGCTGTATCCTTCTAAGCTCTATGTAGAAACAGGAAGTCAATTTTTCCTGTAAGACTCATAAGTCACTGCAAAAGTCCCTAGTAGAGGGGAGGAGTGCAGCATCTAGGTCAGGAGAAGAAGAGAGGTATGATAAAAGCTGGAACAAGAGAATTCCTGTTTATAAATAGAGAAGAGAAAACAGAAGAATTAACTGGGTAGATGTGATGCTTGTAAACATTACTTTTGACCTGCAAGCCATGAGGCAGGGGGAGTTAAGAGGTACAGGTACAACCCAGCACACTTGCATAATAAAGGGCGGCTGAGCTGTTACTTAAAATTTTTGGTAATTACAGGGTTTACAGATTGGGTTACTTATTTTAAATTTTTAATAGATCAGACTTTTACTCACATGAAGATTCAATATATGTGTACTTTTTAAAGTTTTTTAGTTTTATCTTTATTTTTCTCCATTAATTATTCACATTAAAAAATAATGAGAGCAACTGATTTTATCTATTTTACTGTATGTTTTTGATGAATGTAGATACTGACATAAATCACCTGTGTCCCCCTTCTCTTTCTTTTGGCGCTCTTATTTGAATTTTTTTGTATGTAACAGCATGCAAGTCATCCGCAGCGCAGGTTTTATCCACTTCCAATGGTTATCCATGCACACACTTGAGGACGCTGCAGCAGCTGATAATTTTGCATCGCTTGTGGTTGTGCTACACACAATCCTATAACATGAGCATAATATATTGTAATTGTTTCCTCATTGTATAACTTGTGTAAAACCCTATTGCGCTTTGCATTTTTTCAACTAAAGAAATGTGGAAACATATACTGCTTATGGCATTTTCATGATCCAGGAGGCATACTTTCTCAAAGACTAGCCTTGGGTTCCCTATTTATTTCTTCTGTATATTTCTTTTTTTGGCTAATTTCTGAGGAAAATGCAGAGAACAATAGGAAATACTTGTCTATTTTTCATATTTTTATCAATGTTTAAAGGACCATTACAGAACATTTTAAATTACATTCCTCTTTACCTATAAATTATTTTTTCAAACTGAACTTTTTTTCCTAGATCACATCGAGAACAGTGATTCAAACTGGTGGTGTCTTTAGGTTTATTTTTATTTTTTTAAGCTTGCTTTTTTCATTTAGATATTTTTTCATTTATTTTTCTCACTTTTCCCTCTTTGCGGTCTTAAAATATCTTTGAAGGACATTTCAAATATTAATACATGGCTTTTAATGATGATTTCTCCTGTAAGTAAGGCTGGTTTATTGGCTTGAGTTACAGGAGAAATTTAGCCTCCTACCTGCATCATAGCTGTGTCTCTTAAGACCCTCCAGCCCCAGTTCTCTCCCTACATCCAATAAACACATGATCAGAGTCAATGGAGGAATCAATGTCAGTGCTTTCTACTCTGTATATGCAATGGTTCAATGTTCATTCTATATACAATGATCAAGAGGGCAAACATGATAATAAACCATGTTGTGTTCTCTGTGGGGAGTATGGCTGTGTATGACAGCCGGTCTCCACGCCCACAGCCACTTGATCTCCTGCAAGCAGCTTACTCTGCATTGACAATTTAAAACTTCAGTGAAAAGTAGTGTGCACTGTCTGGACGTTTATAGACTAGTTAAGGCCAGCTCTGTCAGCCATGATCTCCCTGAGTATACAGAAAGTATAGTATTTTGCTTTTGTATGAGATAGTCTTATCGTTCTCTTTTCTGCAGCCAGGTAATAATACGCCTGAATTGCTTTATAAGTGGATAGTATTTGATTTATTTAAATCTTGCTTGAAGCAGTGCTCTAGAACAATGTTGATTCTATTCAAGATCCATTTTGTAATGGATAGAACACTATGCTATTTGTTAAATTCAAGACACCATCCATCTGGGTTGCCTTAGTATCTGCTTCATTTTTGAACAGTGCAGACTCTTCTCATTCTTGGGAATTTCCTAATAATAGGCCAGTTTGCACTGCCCAATCTTTAAGATCGGATTAAATTTATTTTCGCTCACCTCTTCATTATATCCAACAGTAGTCCACAAACTTTCCAGCAAAGTATTGAGCTTTTATGGTTTAATTCGCACATCTAAAAATATATAGATTCATTCTCATAGCAGCATGTAGGCAAAAAATATCAAGATAATTAGATCGGGTATAAAAATTACAAGACTTATCTAACACTAGATGGTAGCCCGATTCTAACGCATCGGGTATTCCAGAATATGTATGTAGTTTATTTATGAAGACTTTAGAATGAATAATACATTGAATACACAGGATTCGGCCGGCCGCAACCAATTAGTGAAGCGTGGTTCAAATCCCGCACCAATTGTCGCTGATTGTTCGCAGCCAGCCACGTAGTATATAGCACAGCCACATAGTATATAACAGCCCACGTAGCAAATAGCAGCCACGTAGTATATTGCACAGCCACGTAGTATATAGCACAGCCCACGCCTTATATAGCACAGCCCACGCAGTATATCGCACAGCCCACGCAGTATACCGCACAGCCCACGCAGTATATAGCACAGCCCATGTATTATATAGCACAGCCCATGTACTATATTTCACAGCCCACGTAGTATATTGCACAGCCCACATAGTATATTGCACAGCCCATGCAGTATATAGCACAGCCAATGCAGTATATCGCACAGCCCACATAGTATATCGCACAGCCCACATAGTATATCGCACAGCCCATGTAGTATATTGCACAGCCCACATAGTATACTGCACAGCCCATGTCGTATATAGCACAGCCCATGCAGTATATTGCACAGCCCATATAGTATATTGCACAGCCCACGTAGTATATTGAGCAGCCCACGGAGTATATTGCACAGCCCACATAGTATATTGCACAGCCAATGGAGTATATAGCACAGCCCATGCAGTATATTGCACAGCCCACGTAGTATATTGTACAGCCCACATAGTATGTTGCACAGCCCACGTAATGTATAGCACAGTCCATGCAGTATATTGCACAGCCCACGTAGTATATTGCACAGCCCATGTAGTATATTGCACAGCCACGTAGTATATTGCACAGCCCACGTAGTATATTGCACAGCCCATGTAGTATATTGCCTAGCCCACGTAGTATATAGCACAGCCCACGTAGTATATTGCCCAGCTCACGTAGTATATTGCACAGCCCACGTTCAAATTGGTAGTGCATTTGAACAGCAAGGTGGCTTGTTGTTGAAGGGAACTAGAGAAAAAAAAATAAAAAAATCTATAAATCTTCAGCATAGCGAGTGTGAGCGAGCTGAGTGTGACCTGAGTGTAAGTGTGGACCGCGGTAAGTGTGACTTGTGATTCAGTGACTTTGGAATCAGGGAGTTTCCAAGGGAGGATTTGCTGTCTGTTTTTAATTGATACTTTGTATTTATTTTTTATATAACGTTTCTGTCGTGCAATCCCCATTAGGAAATGTGCTCCACCATTGTTAATGCCATCCAGTGCACATCTTGCCACATGTATGCAGTCCTTGATCAGCTGGTCGAGGGTGCATACTTCTGTGCGAGATGTGAGCACGTTGTGCATTTGGAATCCCAGATTCTGGATCTAAATGTGCAGCTGGCAACACTGAGATCCATAGACAATATGGAGAGGAGTCTTCTGCTCACAGAGCAGACGCTCAATGGGATATATGAGGAGGGGGATGGTAGGATGGAGCTGCAGGAAAGTAAGGCAGTTAGCTGGGTGACAGATAGAAGGCTGGGTAGAGGGAAGAGTGCCAGGGAGGCTAGTCCTGATCTGGCACACCCCAATAAGTTCGCTAAGTTGGCAGATGAGGGGGGGTGCCAGTACAGGGGTAGCACTGCTGCAGCCAGGCATGTCCTCTGAAAGCCGGAGGAGTGACTGCTCCAGTAAGGAGGGAAATAGGAGAGCAGGGCAGGCCAGACAGGTGCTGGTAGTGGGGGACTCAATTATTAGGAGAACAGATAGGGCAATCTGTCACAAAGACAGGGATCGTCGAATGGTGTGCTGCCTACCTGGCACTCGAGTCCAACACATCGCTGATCAGGTGGACAGATTACTGGGAGGGGCTGGTGAGGACCCAGCGGTCATGGTGCACATTGGCACAAATGACAAAGTTAGAGGTAGGTGGAAGGTCCTTAAAGATGATTTCAGGGAATTAGGCTGCAAGCTGAAAGCAAGGACCTCCAACGTGGTATTTTCTGAAATACTGCCTGTACCACGTGCCACGCCAGAGAGGCAACGGGAGATTAGGGAGGTTAATAAGTGGCTCAAGAATTGGTGTAGGAAGGAGGGGTTTGGGTTCCTGCAGAACTGGGCCGACTTCTCAGTTGGCTACAGGCTCTACGCTAGGGACGGGCTGCACCTCAATGGGGAAGGTGCAGCTGTGCTGGGTGAGAAAATTGCTAGAAGGTTGGAGGAGTGTTTAAACTAGGGATTGGGGGGAGGGTATTCATTTTATAGGAAGGGAAGATAGTGCAGATAGAGACCTGGGCACAAATAAGGAAGTTGGGGGTGGCGGGGGCATGGGGGGTGGGGTTAGAACAGCTAATAATTTAAGAAATTATAGAGGTACAGAGAGGAACATCAAGTGCATGTATACTAATGCCAGAAGCCTCGCCAACAAAATGGACGAATTAGAACTAATGTTGTTGGAACATAATTATGACATGGTGGGGATATCTGAAACATGGCTGGCTGAGAGCCATGACTGGACTGTTAACTTGCAGGGCTATAGCCTTTTCAGAAATGACCGTACAGATAAGCGAGGGGGAGGGGTGTGTCTGTATGTAAAATCCACCTTAAAACCCATCCTGCGTGATAATATAGGTGAATCTAATGAAAATGTAGAGTCCCTGTGGGTGGAGATAAGGGGAGGGGGAAAAATAATAAATTACTGATAGGGGTTTGTTATAAATCTCCAAAAATAATGGAAGCAATGGAGAATATCCTCGTAAACCAAATAGATGAAGCTGCGACTGAAGGAGAAGTCATTATTATGGGGGACTTCAACTACCCTGAAATAGATTGGGGAACAGAAACCTGCAGTTCCAGTAAAGGTAATCGGTTTTTGACAACTATGAGAGACAATTACCTTTCACAACTGGTTCAGGACCCAACAAGGAGGGGGGCACTGCTAGACCTAATATTAACCAACAGGCCAGACCGCATATCAAATATAAGGGTTGGGGGTCACTTGGGGAATAGTGATCACAAAATAATAAGTTTTAAGGTCTCCTTTAATAAGATGTGTAGTAGAGGGGTGACAAGGACACTAAACTTCAGGAGGGCAAATTTCCAACGGATGAGAGAGGATCTTGGTGCAATTAACTGGGACTATATCCTGAGACATAAAAGTACACAAAGAAAATGGGAGACGTTTATTAGCATCCTGGATAGGACCTGTGCACAGTATATACCGTATGGGAATAAACATACTAGAAATAGGAGGAAACCAATATGGCTAAATAGAGCTGTAAGGGGCGCAATAAGTGACAAAAAGAAAGCATTTAGAGAATTAAAGGAAGTAGGTAGCGATGAGGCATTAAATAAATATAGAAAATTAAATAAATTCTGTAAAAAGCAAATCAAGGTAGCAAAGATTGAGACAGAGAGACTCATTGCCAGAGAGAGCAAAAATAACCCCAAAATATCCTTTAACTACATAAATAGTAAGAAACTAAAAAATGATAGTGTTGGCCCCCTTAAAAATAGTCTGGGTGAAATGGTGGATGAGGATGAGGAAAAAGCCAATATGCTAAATGACTTTTTTTCATCAGTATTTACAAAAGAAAATCCCATGGCATTCAATATGACTAGTGATAAAAATTCCCAATTAAATGTTACCTGCTTAACCCAGCAGAAAGTACGGCGGCATCTAAAAATCACAAAAATTGACAAATCTCCAGGCCCGGATGGGATACACCCCCGAGTACTGCAGGAACTAAGTACAGTCATTGATAGACCGTTATTTTTAATCTTTAAAAAGTCCATAATAACAGGGTCTGTACCACAGGACTGGCGTATAGCAAATGTGGTGCCAATATTTAAAAAGGGGACAAAAACTGAACTCGGAAATTATAGGCCAGTAAGCTTAACCTCTACTGTGGGTAAAATCCTGGAGGGCATTCTAATGGATGCTATACTGGAGTATCTGAAGAGGAATAACCTCATGACCCAGTATCAGCATGGGTTTACTAGGGACCGTTCATGTCAGACTAATTTGATCAGCTTCTATGAAGAGGTAAGTTCCGGACTGGACCAAGGGAGCCCAGTGGATGTAGTGTATATGGACTTTTCAAAAGCTTTTGATACGGTGCCACACAAAAGGTTGATACATAAAATGAGAATAATGGGGATAGGGGAAAATATGTGCAAGTGGGTTGAGAGCTGGCTCAGGGATAGGAAACAAAGGGTGGTTATTAATGGAGCAAACTCGGACTGGGTCGCGGTTAGTAGTGGGGTACCACAGGGGTCAGTATTGGGCCCTCTTCTTTTTAACATATTTATTAATGACCTGGTAGGGGGTATTCAGAGTAGAATTTCAATATTTGCAGATGACACTAAACTCTGCAGGGTAATCAATACAGAGGAGGACAATTTTATATTACAGGATGATTTATGTAAACTAGAAGCTTGGGCTGATAAATGGCAAATGAGCTTTAATGGGGATAAATGTAAGGTCATGCACTTGGGTAGAAGTAATAAGATTTATAACTATGTGCTTAATTCTAAAACTCTGGGTAAAACTGTCAATGAAAAGGACCTTGGTGTCTGGGTGGATGACAAACTCATATTCAGTGGCCAGTGTCAGGCAGCTGCTACAAAGGCAAATAAAATAATGGGATGTATTAAAAGAGGCATAGATGCTCATGAGGAGAACATAATTTTACCTCTATACAAGTCACTAGTGCGACCACACTTAGAATACTGTGCACAGTTCTGGTCTCCGGTGTATAAGAAAGACATAGCTGAACTAGAGCAGGTGCAGAGAAGAGCGACCAAGGTTATTAGAGGACTGGGGGGTCTGCAATACCAAGATAGGTTATTACACTTGGGGCTATTTAGTTTGGAAAAACGAAGGCTAAGGGGTGATTTTATGTTAATGTATAAATATATGATGGGACAGTACAAAGACCTTTCTGATGATCTTTTTAATCATAGACCGGTGAAAGGGACAAGGGGGCATCCTCTACGTCTGGAGGAAAAAAGGTTTAAGCATAATAACAGACGCGGGTTCTTTACTGTAAGAGCAGTGAGACTATGGAACTCTCTGCCGTATGATGTTGTAATGAGTGATTCAGTACCTAAATTTAAGAGGGGACTGGATGCCTTTCTGGAAAAGTATAATGTTACAGGGTATATACACTAGATTCCTTGATAAGGCGTTGATCCAGGGAACTAGTCTGATTGCCGTATGTGGGGTTGGGAAGGATTTTTTTTCCCCATGGTGGAGCTTACTCTTACCACATGGGTTTTTTTTTTGCCTTCCCCTGGATCAACATGTTAGGGCATGTTAGGTTAGGCTACGGGTTGAACTAGATGGACTTAAAGTCTTCCTTCAACCTTAATAACTATGTAACTATGTATATTGCCCAGCCCATGTAGTATATTGCACAGCCCACGTAGTATATTGCACAGCCCACGTAGTATATTGCACAGCCCACATAGTATATTGCACAGCCCTCGTAGTAAATTGCACAGCCACATACACTGTGTTCCAAATTATTATGCAAATTGGATTTAAGTGTCATAAAGATTTAATTGTTTTGTTTTCAAATAAACTCGTGGATGGTATTGTATCTCAGGGCTCAATGGATCACTGAAATCAATCTTAAACACATGTGATAATTGGTTTTCCAGGTGATTCTAATTAAAGGAAAACTACTTAAAAATGATGTTCCACATTATTAAGCAGGTCACAGTTTTAAAGTAACATGGGAAAGAAAAAGGATCTCTCTGCTGCTGAAAAGCATCAAATAGTGCAATGCCTTGGTGAAGGGATGAAAACATTAGAAATTTTCCAAAAACTTAAGCGTGATCATCGTACTGTTAAGAGATTTGTGGCTGTATCTGAGCACAAATGTGTTTGTACTGATAAAGGCATAATGAGGAAGATTTCTGCCAGGCAAGTTCATCGGATTAAGAGAGCAGCTGCTAAAAAGCCATTACAAAGCAGCAAACAGATATTTGAAGCTGCTGGTGCCTCTGGATTCCCTCGAACCTCAAGGTGTAGGCTCCTTCAAAGGCTTGCTGTGGTGCATAAACCTACTATTCGGCCACCCTTAAACAGTGTTCACAAGCAGAAATGGTTGTATTGGGCCCACACATACATGAAGACTAATTTCCAAACAGTCTTTTTTACTGATAAGTGTTGAGCAACCCTGGATGGTCCAGATGGATGGAGTAGTGGATGGTTGGTGGATGGCCACCATTTCCCAACAAGGCTGCAACGTCAGCGAGTAGGTGGAGGAGTCATGTTTTGGGCCAGAATCATGGGAAACAGCTGGTAAAGCCCTTTAAGGTTCCTGAAGGTGTGAAAATGACCTCTGCAAAGTATATAGAGTTTTTGACTAACAACTTTCTTCTATGGTCTAAAAAGCAGAAACGTGCCTTCAGGAGCAAAATCATCTTCATGCTGTCAATGCCCCATCTCATGCTGCAAAGAATCCCTCTGAGTCATTGGCTGCTATGGGCATAAAAGGAGATAAACTCATGGTGCGGCCACCATCTTCCCCTGACCTCAACCCTATAGGGAACCTTTAGAGGATCATCAAGCAAAAGATCTATGAGGGTGGGAGGCAGTTCACATCCAAACAGCAGCTCTGGGAGGCTATTGCAACTTCATGCAAAGAAATACAAGCAGAAACTCTCCAAAAACTCACAAGTTCAATGGATGCAAGAAATGTGAAGGTGACATCAAAGAAGGGTCCTATGTTAACATGTAACTTGGCCTGTTGGGATGTTTTGGCGTTAAATAACTTTTTTGTTCAGTGAATGTGACCTCCTAATGCTGCAAATTCCACAAATGAGCATTTTCAGTTCTTTAAAACATGTCAAATGTTTGGAAATTCTACTGTGCATAATAATTTGGAACAGTGCATTTTGAGTTTTTATTCATTTTGGAGATTATACTGTTATCATTGGGAGGTTTCTTCAATAAAATTTGATGTATAATCTAATGGGTGATGACTTTTATTAGACTGACTGTCATTTGCACCAACCATTTAGGAAAATCTGATAAAAATTTAATTTGCATAATAATTTGGAACATAGTGTAGTATATTGCACAGCCCACGTAGTATATTGCACAGCCACGTAATATATTGCACAGCCCACATAGTATATAGCAATGTGGGCATCATATCCCTGTTAAAAAAGAATGAAAATAAAAAATAGTTATATACTCACCTTCGTTGGCCCCCGGATCCAGGCGAAGCAGTTACTGACGCTCCTTGCGCGCTCCGGTCTCAAGAGTGCATTACGGTCTCGCGAGATGATGACGTAGCGGTCTCGCGAGACCGCTACGTCATCATCTCACGAAATCGCAATGCATGGAGCGGTCACCGGAGCGTCGCGAGGAGTGGGAAAGGCCTGTTTTGGATGCGGGGGCTGATGGACAGTGAGTACATAACGATTTTTTATTTTTTTATTATTTTTAACATTAGATCATTTTATTATTGATGCTGCATAGGCAGCATCAATAGTAAAAAGTTGGTCACACAGGGTTAATAGCAGCGTTAACGGAGTGCGTTACACTGCGGCATAACGCGGTCCATTAGCGCTGCCATTAACCCTGTGTGAGCGCTGACTGGAGGGGATTATGGAGCGGGCACTGACTGCGGGGAGGAAGGAGCTGTTTTGCCGTGACCAATCAGCGACTTGGATTTCAATGACAGACAGAGGCCGCGACCAATGAATATCCATGACAGACAGACAGACAGACAGACGGACAGATGGAAGTGACCCTTAGACAATTATATAGTAGATGTTATTCCTGAATTGACTCAATTATATTTCCAGGCTGTTACCTAATGAAGAGCTATAAAAAAACCAAAAACATAGGTATGACTTGATACTACTGTTCAGTTGCATATACCTAATATTACTGAATATTTATATGTCTAGTAAATAGACTAAAGGCTCATTTGCAATCAATTATAAATTATTCAAATTCATACACATGTTTTAATGAGATCTCAAGCTTATACTGTCAAATTGGAAGTGATAAAAAGTGAATATGTTTGGGCTTCCTTCAGGAATCTTAGCAAATTGTTGAAATTTCTTTTGCTGACAGTATATCAGGCTTACAGTGAAAAATAGGGAAAGAAAAGCATAAAAGAAGGGCAAAAGGCGAAATGGTTTGTGTCCATTTAAGAAAAAATCAATAATAGCATAAAATTGATTTACTGCTTGTCATAAAACATAAGTAAGTGCTGGAAAATAGAGAAAATTGAGTCTCAATTTAATCTGCTCAAAAGCCACACTGTACTGATGAAGTGATCTGAGGAGAATAGCTACATAAAACGCAAAGACAGATACTTAATTGTCATATTAAAGACTCTCTCCTCTGTGTGTATAAGTTGAGAGGCTAGATCTATTAATCATGTGGATAAGGGGCATTGAAATCAAATCTCAATTAAAATCTGTTCAATAATGTCTCTAATATGTTTTTGAAGCATTAATTTTTTTCCCATCGATTCTACACCTCATAAATCAGATATGTTGCAGTGCATGTAATAGTTTATGGAGGAGAGGATTATGGTTTTATGAAGTTAATGCAGCAGAACCATTTAATTTACACAGCAGAAATTTTTATGGTGGTTTCGTTTCTCATTTCTATTATTTTACCAGAGCAAGAGACAACTGAACGAACAAACATAGCAAAATGCTGTTTTTATGATTTTATTATGTAATTTTTTTGTGAATGTCAATACACATTTTAAAAGGTTCAGCAAAATAATCTCTTTATTTACATAGCGCCAATATATTCAACAGCGCTTTACAGACATTATCATTGCTGTTCCTGATGGGGCTCACAATCTAAATTCCCTATCAGTATGTCTTTGGAATGTGGGAGGAAACTGGAGTACCCGGAGGAGAATTTGGAAGGTTGCTTCAAGCAGATCAAAGAGACAAAGGTGTAGTTAGGTAACCATCCAAGGTTAAAATACCAGGAGGATAGCAGATCATAGCAATGGCATTAAACAGAAGGAGGTTCAGAACGAGGTCCAAGGTCAGGCATCAAAATATCAGCAAACAGAACTCAAGGCACAGAGAGACAAGCCACACAAAAGCTAAATGTATGCCTGGCAGAGGTCTGGGATGAACATCTCAGTTAAGTAGATGGGCAATCACCTGGGACAATGAATACCTGGAGACAGCCAGTATCTCCCAGTCTCAGATTGCATGGCCAAGCTGTTGTTCAAAACACAAGATCAGCATGCCCCTGCACCAGAATAACTGAGCTGTCAATTAAAGTCCTGAGAGCTTCAGCACATCCCTGTAGCAGATTGGACGGATGAGCCATCAGTAATTGCATCACAGATACACTGAGGGGTGGAATCATCATGACAGAAAAATGGCATATTGTTTTGCATATTTTTATGCCAAAGTAGAGATTATCAAAAATGATTTTCATGAACCTAGTCTAGCAGTTACATTAGAAGACTGGTTACATTAGTAGACTGGGGAAGCCGAACTACCTCCTACCTGCCTGCATCAGCATCCTCTTGTAATTGGTGGACGTGTCATGATATTAGCATAACAAAGAATTGAACACAATATTTTTTGCTGGGCCTATTGATCAAATGAAGATGGCGCAAGTAAGAAGAGATTAGCAAGACCAGGAATGTGGTTCATGGAGCAGGGTCCTGCAAATCTTTATGAACATTTCTAAACAAAAGGTAATTTTGATGTCCCTATGTATACAAGTAAAGTAAAGAAAAAAGTGGTAGTGGTATTCTTGATCTATATTTTAACTGGAACTTGTGGTTTAGGAGCAGGTGATGCTTCTGCATGTGCTAATGAAGAACTATAGATCCTAGCGATTCGTGCTGGGACATACACAGCTTATTTTCCTCTTGCAGAGCCTGCACATTGCAAAAGATTCTTCAGTGAATATCTAGACGAATTCCCACACCTGAGACAACTGCACATAGGACAAACCAACGCTACAACAATGATGATAGCTTTCAGTTGCTGTTGAGAATCTTCTACTAACAGCGGTTAAAGCATTGCCTGCTCACCAGCAGACAGCATAAGAAGCATATCTGGACCTAAAACATCTTTTGGTTAGATGTTTGCTTTGCTCTTTTTTGTCCATTCCACCACCCTCTAACTCTGATGATGTCACTCATCGACACTGTGATCTGGTGTTCCCAGGTTATGTAAACCAGAAAATTACCATCATGATTACTACTTGCTTTTGAGCAAGTAGTAATTTTTCTGAATTCAAATCAAGTGAATTCCAAAAAAAATCCTTATTCTGAATAATTAATTTTTTTAAAATTTGAGTGGAATTTAGTTCCATTCAAATAAAGTTGCCCCTTTGTACAGGTTACCTTTAAGAGGTAAGAGCTTTTAGCACTAAAGTAGTGAAGAAATGTTTAAATATTTCTAATTATATTGTATATATATTTGAGAAAGGTTTATATTTGGTTTCTGTTTACTTCAAGAGGTTTTCTAGAATTTGATATGTCCTTTTTTTAAATTGGGCATCACTGTTATCATATTGATCTGTACATTAGAACTATGCCAATATTTATTACATACTGTGTATGCCATAGGTAAAAACTATGAAAAGCAATGCAGAATGGTTTGTTTTTATTCATAGAGCATCAGAAAAAAGTGTATCCAAAAATGTCATCAGTCTACAAAAAAAAAAGTATTTGGCATGAATCTCAGTAATGAAAAGGCTTCAGTTACCCTGAAAAGGATGCATTTAACACTCTGAGGTGTCCTAGTTTTATGTTGAATCCTCTTTGAACTCTTTAATGCAAACAGAGCCTTAAGAAAGGGGTTGTTCCTTTTCAGTAAATTAATTTCCTTGACTGAAGGTTATTATAATGAAAAAAATCTTACAGTATTCACCGTACCCCTGTCTGACACTTAATGTTGCACTAACATCACTTCGACAGTATGGCAGGTGTGGGGAAACAGGGTGTCAACTGGCACCCAAATCTGCTAGCCGAAATGGCATGGACCAGGGATCATTCTGCCTAACGCCCACTCTCCCATTAAACATGGGCATAATGCTACTCAGACAACACAGAGTTGGCACTACTTTATTAAACCACAACACCCCATATCAAACAGAACAATCCCCGCAATTACCCCCAAGATGACACACATTACAGGGTCTCACCCTTCTACTGACTTGCCAGGATAATGGTAGATGTTACGTCAGAGCTCCCAGGGTCGCTATTCCACCTGTGATACACACAGAGAAGAGATATCAACAAGCATAGGGAGATGACCGAGAACAGTCCATAGAGTCCATAGAAGGTCCAGAGCCAGTTGACATGAGTCACCACCTTGCTTTTCTGACCATCTCCATGGAACCATGCAACCAGCGGGTCTCAAAACCTGGCTTCTCCAAACATATCCTTGGTTCAGAGATGGTCACTAGATCAGATCTGTGTCCTTCCAACCAGAGCTGAAAACCCCTAGGTTATTTTCTATAGAATCATAGATCCCTGTCCCTCGTGATGGTGCCATGATGAATTGGCTGCAGTCCTCACTCTCGTCCATTGGGTGGTTTGCAGAATGTCTGACTGGTAGCTCTGTGTTACTTCAGTTCTAATGATGAGATCTCTGAGTCTTTTTATACTCCAGCCATATAAGCTATTTTTAGCATTAACCAGTGTCCTTCAGTCCAACATCAAGATAAGGGAAAAAATGGTGATGAGAGCAAATAGCACTACTTGACCATTCAATCTATTTGCACAGTCTTTCCCTCTCTGCTTTCGAAGTCAACAAACTGGTTATAGAATAGAATACACAATTAGCATATCAGCACACAGTAAACAAAGATAAACACACTATCAGGAGCCCTGCTGCAGACTTACAGCAGGTGTTTGTGCATGAGATACAGAAGGACAGGGGGTGCTGTGGTGAGCTTACCTGCTGGAGCGCAGGACCTGAAACATGTGACCACTGGGGAGGGGCCGGAGGTGGAGCCAGACACCGAGTAGCGGCGGTGACTGGCAAAACCGCAGAGTAGTTTGAACGTGCTGAAGTCAAGCCAAGAGGTCGATGAAGTACTAAAGTACGCAACGCTGAGTGTGGTCAGGGTTTAGCAAAAGGTCATGTAGCTGGAGATAGCAGTGCAGTTCAAATGGGGCAGACAGGAGGTTAGTAAGAGTACCAAGCCGAAGGTCAGAGCCAGAAACAGACAGTAAACATGGAATCACAAAGCAATGCACAGAACGAGAACACGGACCGGATCATACACTAGAAGGCAAACGGACTACACAGTATGCAAGCACACCAGGGGGTCAGACACACAGCCAAGACAGATGTATTGCTGACAAGGATCCCCAGATGAAGGCAAGTAAATATAGCCCTCCCCAAACCAGAAGGAGGCTATACAAATTAACCCCAAGGGGACAGGGAAGGAACCCTGTCCACAACCATGACACACACACACCATGTACAAGTCAATATTACAGACTTAAACAGTATGTTAAATAGTATATCAGTTTGCAAGTCTGTCTTCTTGAACCACCAGACATAAGCACTTAAATCCACAAGCCAATATACAGACAAAAAGTCAATTCTTCTTGGTTTTCAAAAACATAGTTGTCTGGGTAATTAAGATATACTTTGGTTTCTTCACACTGCAAGCAATTAGCACACTCAGCAGATTATATACACTGGCAGAGTTGCTAAGCTCATTGAATGGCTGCTGCGCTGTTGAAAAGATGTCAGAGCTGCAGCCAATAGCAGAAATCAGAAGCAGCAATTGTGACTCTCCAGTGGACCTGGGGAAGGTGAGTATAGAATTGATTGTTTCATTATAATTAGTGATGGGTGAATATACTCTTTACTCAAGATTTCCCGAGCACACTCGGGTGTCCTCCGAGTATTTTTTAGTGCTCGGAGATTTAGTTTTCAATGCCGCAGCAGAATGATTTACATACAAAAATATTCCCAGGCAGGAGATTTGTGGCTGGAGTAGCTTTACAGTGACAGCGGCAAAACCCACATGGTGGAAGGAAATTATGGAGTAGGCAAGGAATGTAGGGCCATCAACTGCAGTCCTGGCAGCAGTACAGTATAGCACTATAAAACTCAGTGAGCAGCCAGATAATGTTGGCCAGAATGACTGTACATTGGCAGCAGAAAAAGCTGTATAGTTAAAGAATATGACAACGCAGGTATGGAGATGTATGGCCCTGTGGGGCTAGCAACAGCTAGCATGTAGACAATGGAGACAATGGACAGTCAAGCACGAAGATTGTACAGTCCAATCTAATCATTGACATTAGTTGTAGATGAAAAGAAGTCAGCGCCATTCAGTGCCTGATTCAGTTTGACAAATGTGAGGTGTTCTATACCTGAATAACCTGGTCCACATGAGTGTGATAAAGCCATGGGCCATGTTGGCACAATGGCTGATGAACATGTAGTCCATCATGTCAAATATACTGTAGCTCTTGTTGCGGTTGCTACATAGGCTAATTATTATAGCCCTAATGCTGGCACAGACCGGAGCACCTTTGAGTCTGTGAGGAATGGAATCACTTTCATCATCATTTTAACTGTCAGCCTCATACACTGTGTGAGCCAAGTATAAGTTGCTGTTATTCCTCCATCTTCTTTTGCATCCTGGTGAGAATTTTTTTTCAATAAATTTTGCAGCTTCATCAAAGGGCTTCAGTAGGTGACACGTGTCGCTCATTAGTGGCCAATAGCAGATCTCAATGTAACCCATGCTCTTGTTTGGCATCTAAATTTATCTTGCATGAAGAAAAAGAATTAGGGTGGTGTGTGAAATAAACACTGTACTTTGTAGCTGTTGGGGATGGGTCATGCCTGTTGAATAATGCCCATAGTTGCTGCTTTAAGTCACTGCAGGATGAGAAGGCAGAGAGAGCAGTGTCCTTGAGGCCAGGATCACACATGCGAGAAATACAGCTGAGTCTCACATATTAATACCCAGCATTGCCACAGTCACTCAGGAGTGGGGCGTGCGGCTGCATGTATTGCTATGTGGCCACACGCTCCTCTCCTGAGTGATGGTGGCAATGCCGGGTATTAATATGCGAGACTCAGCCATATTTCTCGCATGTGTGATCTGGTAGAGCAGAGCACAGTGATAAGGAGCTGGTGATCCACAGTTTTAAACACTTCAGGCAGAGCCAGGAGAATCATAAGGTAATGACCATTAGATTTTAGTGAAAGTTAGTGTTGAGCATTCCGATACCACAAGTATCGGGTATCGGCCGATATTTGCGGTATCGGAATTCCGATACCGCGTTCCAATACTTTCAGTATATCGGATACCGGAATGGGAAGTTGTTAGGGCTAGCGGAACGCACCGAGTAAATATAGAGGTTTTATTATAATTGATGCGTTCGCAGCCCGGGGTCCACCGTGCAGGAGAACCTGCTGCTAGCAAACGGCGGAACTATGTGGTGGTATGAGCTAACCCTGTTACTTCACAGAGTAGCCGAAACTCAAAGCACTGTGCCCTGTTTGACTTCACAGTGGCACAGGCTAACTACCCAACTGAGAGTAGTCAGTGGTCATGCATGCACACAAACGCCTCGCCGGAGGGGCTTATTTCAGCCAGGTGCCTGAATACATTCACACAAAATCTCCTCGCCGGAGGTGCCAGCATTCTAGGTGCTTATTTCAGCCAGGACCCTGAACACAAACTCACATGACCACAGTGGCGCACAGCACATAACATAGAACAATACTAGCACATGGCCATGCGGCCATGAGAGCCTTAAATAGTTGCAGCACATACAGGACCTTCCTAGAAGGACCAAGGAGAGGCTGCCACAGAGCATGAGCACCTACAGGACCTTCCTGAAGGACCAATGGCCTTAGCTGCAGTATCTGATCATGTGACCCTCGATCTCCACTGAGAGATCTTACTCTGGGCATGCTCAGAACGAGAAAAGCAGGACTTAGTCCCAGAAGTGTCAGCTCGCTGCTGCCCAGCACTGACTTCAATGGCAGAAGCAGGAAAAGCAGCAGTAACTCTTTGTACAGAGTCAGAGTGAGCGAGACGCTGGGACCGATGTCTCTGCTGAGCAGGCATAGTCAGCTCAGGGCACATCACTGCCTCATACCGTTCCATTGTCCTTTTTTCAATTAGTGCAGCCTGCTGCACATTTTTTCAATTTTATCCTATTAGTGGCTTTCCATCCGTATCCTGCTAGATTGTGGAAAAACACTATATAGGATTACATAGAGGAGCTTGTTTTGGCCCTGCAGCGCCGTTCACGGCTGTCTGCACTGTCTCTGTGTGAGTGCAGCTCACTCTGTAGTCTGTTCTGCCGCCACAGCTGGTTGTAGTCAGCTCAGGGTGCGTCACTGCCTCATACGTTCCATTGCCCTTTTTTCATATAGTGCAGCCTGCTGCACATTTTTTCAAATTTACCCTATTAGTGGCATTCCATCCATATCCTGCTAGATTGTGGAAAAACACACATATAGGAGTACATAGAGGAGCTTTTTTTGGCCTTGCAGTGCCGTTCACGGCTGTCTGCACCGTCTCTGTGTGAGTGCAGCTCACTCTGTAGTCTGTTCTGCGAAAAAAACAAAAATTTAATAAAGCTCACCAAACACTCCACTTTACAGTAGTGTAGGCCACATAAGCTCATATTAAAGTCTAGTCCACACTTTATAACATTAGTGTTTCTTATACCTGTTAGCAGCTGTTCAGGAATAAGCACACTAAGTTCTTAGTACTTTTCTACCTATCTTTATCAGTCTACCAAGATGAAGAAGGCAGGGAGTAAGGCATGTGTGTGTGGAGGTGGAGCAGGGAGAAGACATGTGCTGCAGGCACCGATCACTCATCATCCACCAGTTTTAGCAGGGAGCAGTCCTTCATGTGCAGCTTTGTAGGAGCTAGCCATACCCCGCTGCTGCGGGACGAACAAATTGAAGCCATCTCAACTTCTGTTCTCTGAATCTCTTGGCTTGGAAAGAGGGGTCCAGCCAAGCAGCATTGGAGAAATGGAAGAAGAGGCAGTATGCAGTGATGCCCAACAGCTTTATCTCTTTAAATCTGAAGAGACGGGTGGGCCAGTGCCTCCGGTCAGCACACCTCAGTACGCATCTGATGATGAGACTCAGGTGCCACTTTCTGGTGCGTACTGTGCTGCCGAGACTACCCAGGAGAAGCAGTTGGTGAAAGAGGGTAGTGTAGATGATGAGGTCCTTGTCCCATCATGGCGTGAGGTACAGGAAGGTGGTGGGAGCAGCTCTGAGAAAGAGATTCCTTGAATGGCCCAAAGACGGAGAGGGAAGGGGAAGACTGCGGTGCCTGTAGCCTCCACTTTAGCACCCATTAGGAGCATGCCTCTTCCAAAAGCCAAAACGGGCACTCCCAAGACTTGCAGTGCCTGGTCCTTTTTTGACTCAGTTGCAGATGACATTTGCTTAGTCAAATGCAAGCTGTGTAATCAGAAAGTCAAAAGAGGGAAAATGTCAGCAACCTCAATACCACAAATATGTGGAAACATGTGCGGACCAAGCACGCATTGGAGTTACAAAAATAAACTGAAGACCTAGGCCAACCTACAGCGGCACCTACCACCTCTTCAGCTGGTGTTGTAGCCTCTTCCTCCAGCTCACACACAGCTGGTTCGGCTTCCTCACAGGATCGCCATGGAAGAACCTCTAACACTGTTGTCCAGAGACTCAGTGTAATTCCACCCATAGCACCACATTCCCAGTCATCCTCACACTCCCAGCCCAGTCTACAGCCATCGGTAGCACAGGCATGGGAGAAAAGGCGGCCATTCTCGGCAGCCCACTCCCAAGCACAGGCTCTGAATGCTGGCATTGCAAAACTACTGTCCCTTGAAATGCTGTCATTCAGGCTGGTGGAGACTGACACCTTCCATAACTTGATGGTGTTGGCAGTCCCATAATACAAAGTGCCCAGCCACTTTTATTTCAGCAGGCAATCTGTCCCTGCCCTGCAAAAGCATGTGGAGGGAAACATAAAACAAGCGCTACTGAATGCCATCAGTAGCACTTTGCGCCGTTCAGACTTCACATCCACTGAGTGGGCCACTATGAAGGACATCTGCCAGGTTTTGCATGCCTTTGATGATTCCACGAGGATGGTGAGTGAAGATGATGAACTAGTCAGCATGACTATCCCTTATCTGCCTGCTTGAAAGAACACTGCAAGCGCTAAGGGAGGAGGTTGTGAAAGAGGTGGAGGATGAGGAGTCACAAACGCCATCTGCTTCTGGACAGTGTGCGTAATGTGGTTCCTCACAAAGGCCTAGGCAGGGGACACTTTGTGAGGAGGATGAGGAGGAGTCAATGGAGGAGGAAGACATCTATCCAGAGGAGGGAGTTACACAAATCTCCAGTAGTCAGTATGTAGAGCGAGGGTGGGGTGATGCAGAGCAGGCAGAGATCATGCCTCAAGCAGGGGACAGCATTTCTTGGCCAGTTGGCAGTCTGCAGCACATGGTTGATTTCATGCTGCAGTGCCTGAGAAACGACTGCCGTATCGCCCACATTCTCAACATGGCTGATTATTGGGTGTACACCCTCCTAGATCCTCGCTACCGGGACAACTGTCAAAGCCTCATAACACCTTTGAACCGGGAGCGTAAAATGCTTGAGTACCAAGACACACAGGTGCAGTCCATCATCTTCTCCAGTCCAATCGAGAGCAGTGCTGCTAGTGCTTTACAAAGCAGCTCAATGAGTCGAGGCAGTGGAGGAAGCTCTGCACAAAGAGGGAACAGAAGCAGCGCCTCAGAACAAGGCAAGACCAGTATGGCCCAATAGAGGCAAAGTTTTGTGTGCCCGCCACAAATGTCTACACCATCAAAGACGGCTCCAGTCAGCAGGAGGCAACGTTTCCGTCAGATGGTGACAGACTACATGTCTTGCCCTCTCACTGTATTCCCAGACGGCTCTTCCCCCTTCAAGTTTGGGTCTCTAAGATGGATACATGGCCAGAGCTTAGCCAGTATGAATTGGAGGTGCTAGCTTGCCCTGCTGCTAGTGTATTATTTGAACACGTCTTTAGTGCCGCAGGTGGTGTACTAACAAACCATCGCATGCGACTATCCTCCGATAACATTGACCGGCTTACTTTTCTGAAAATGAACAAGGCCTGGATCTCGCAGGAATTCGCCACTCGTCTTCCAGATTAATTAATTGGTTGGCTACAGTATCCAGGTCTCCTGTTGTGTTCATGTTTCTACCACCTGAACTGTAATCCCTGGGCTCCAACACCGCCAGGTACTGCTCACAAGTGCATCTGCATAGTCAACACATGACCCAGTGTAATTGGGTTTCTCTAGCATCAGCTGATCCCCAGCTGTGTATCCGGCAATTGCTCCTGCTACCTCCACACTCACACTACTACAGAAATTAATGCCCATGCCCACGAATCCCAGCCCCGCAGTGTGAATAAATCAGAAGACACTGCGAGGTGGGATCTTGGTCAGCGCGGCCGCACAGGCGCAGTCAGCCTGACAACAAATGATGTCAAAAGACAGGCAGCGCTAAGTGCGCATGCCCAAGGTTTAACATAACAGCGCAGGCTCTAGGACAGATTCAAACAATGCTGAGGAGGCGGCGCACGGCGCCAAGGGTGTGGGAATGACAGCTGCGTTGTGTCTCATTACGAAGGAAAGTCCCACCTCCGGGATGGTTTAATGGTATGAGGGGACACATTTTAAGTTCTGCTTGTGCAAGGAGCATAACTACTGTAAAAGAGCCACCTTTTCCTTGTGCAGCATTACTGCTGCACAAGGTGTCTCTTTCAGTTACAAACGCCTGGGGGGGACAGGTTCCCTTTCAACTTGCTCCAATTAGGCCTCAACCTACACTCTGCTTCTCCTGCATTCCCTGGGCTCCAACACCGCCAGTTGCTGCCTGGAAGTGCTGTTTGCAGTCAATACTTGCTGCCCTGTTATTGGGTTTCAGTAACGTCAGCTGATCCCCAGCTTTGTATCCGGCAATGTGGCCTGCTACCTCCACGCTGACACTACAACAGATATTAAACTGCCTCGAGTGCAGGCCTCGGCCTACACTCTGCTTCTCCTTGATTCCCTTCGCTACAACACTGCCAGTTGCTGCTCAGAAGTGCTGTCTGCACAGAGAAAAACACTAGCTCCTGTGTTAGTGGGGTTCAATAATGTCAGCTGCTCCCCTGCTGTGTATCCGGCAATGTGTCCTACTACTTCCACAGTCAAATTACATCAGATATTAAACTTGCTCCAATTAGGCCTCGGCCTACACCCTGATTGACCCTAGGCTCCAATACCGCCAGTTGCTGCTCGGAAATGCCGTCTGCACAGAGAAAAACACTAGACCCTTTGTTAGTGGGGTTCAGTAATGTCAGCTGCCCCCCTGCTGTGTATCCAGCAATGTGTCCTACTACCTACACAGTCAAAATACATCAGATGTTAAACTTAGTTCAATTAGGCCTCGGCCTAAACCCTGATTGACCCTGGGCTCCAACACTGCCAGTTGCTGCTCTGAAGTGCCGTCTGCACAGACAAAAACACTCACTCCCGTGTTAGTGGGGTTCAGTAACGTCAGCTGCTCGCCTGCTGTGTATCCGGCAATGTGTTCTGCGACCTCCACGCTGACACTACAACAGATATTAAAGGGAACCTTTCCCCCCAGGCATTTGTAACTGAAAGAGCCACCTTGTGCAGCAGTAATGCTGCACAAGGAAAAGGTGGCTCTTTTAGTTATGCTCCTTGCACATGCTGAACTTAACACTTATAAAATGTGTTCCTTTATACCGTGAAACTGTCCCGGAGGTGGGACTTTCCTTCGCAGTCAGCCTGACACCAAATGATATCAGAAGACGGGCAGCGCTAAGTGCGCATGCCCAAGGTTTTACTTAACAGCGCAGGCTCCGGGACAGATTCAAACAATGCTGAGGAGGCGGTGCACGGCACCAAGGGGGTAGGAATGATGGCTGTGTTGCGTCTCATTATGAAGGAAAGTCCCACCTCCGGGACGGATTCACGGTATGAGGGGACACACTTAGTAAGTGTTTAGTTCTCTGTTTGCAAGGAGCATAAATAAAAGAGCCACCTTTTCATTGTGCAGCATTAGTGCTGCACAAGATGGCTCTTTCAGTTACAAACGCCTGGGGGAGGTAAAAGGTTCCTTTTCAACTTGCTCCAATTAGGCCTCAGCCTACACTCTGCTTCTCCTGCATTCCCTGGGCTCCAATACCACCAGTTGCTGCCCAGAAGTGTTGTCTGCACAGTCAACAGTTGCTCTTCTGTTATTGGGGTTCAGTAATGCCAGCTGCTCCCCTGCTGTGTGTGTGGCAATACCTCCACTCTGCTCCTCCTGCATTCCCTGGGCTCCAACACCGTCAGTTGCTGCCCGGAAGTGCTGTCTGCACAGTCAACAGTTTCTCCTCTGTTATTGGGGTTCAGTAATGCCAGCTGATCCCCAGCTGTATGTGTAGCAATTTCTCCTGCACCATCCACATTCACACTACTCCAGATTTGAAACTTGCTCCAAATAGGCCTCGGCCTACACTCTGTTTCTCATGTGATTCCTGGGCTCCAACACCGCCAGTTGCTGCCCAGAAGTGCTGTCTGCACAGTCAGCAGTTGCTCCTCTGTTATTGGGGTTCAGTAAGACCAGCTGCTCCCCTGCTGTATGTACAGCAATACCTCCACTCTGCTCCTTCTGCATTCCCTGGGCTCCAACACCGCCAGTTGCTGCCCAGAAGTGCTGTCTGCACAGTCCACAGTTGCTCCTCTGTTATTGGGGTTCAGTAATGCCAGCTGATCCCCAGCTGTGTGTGGGCAATTTCTCCTGCTTCCTACATATTCACACTACTCCAGATTTGAAACTTGCTCCAATTAGGCCTCAGCCTACACTCTGTTTCTCATGTAACCCCTTGGCTTCAAGACCGCCACTTGCTGCCCGGAAGTGCTGTCTGCACAGTCAACAGTTGCTCCTCTGTTATTGGGGTTCAGTAACGCCAGCTGCTCCACTGCTGTATGTGCGGCAATACCTCCACTCTTCTCCTCCTGCATTCCCTGGGCTCCAACACCGCCACTTGCTGCCTGGTAGTGCTGTCTGCATAGTCAACACCTGCTCCTCTGTTATTGGGGTTCAGTAACATCAGCTGATCCCCAGCTGTGTGTGTGGCAATTTCTCCTGCTCCCTCCACATTTACACTACTCCAGATTTGAAACTTGCTCCAATTAGGCCTCGGCCTACACTCTGTTTCTCATGTGATCCCTGGGCTCCAACACCGCCAGTTGCTGCACAGAAGTGCTGTCTGCACAGTCAACAGTTGCTTCTCTGTTATTGGGGTTCAGTAATGCCAGCTGCTCCCCTGCTGTATGTGCAGCAATACCTCCACTCTGCTCCTTCTTCATTCCCTGGGCTCCAACACCGCCAGTTGCTGCCCAGAAGTGCTGTCTGCACAGTCAACAGTTGCTCCTATGTTTTTGGGGTTCAGTAAGGCCAGCTGCTCCCCTTTTGTGAGTGTGGCAATACCTCCACTCTGCTCCTCCTGCATTCCCTGGGCTTCAACACCGCCAGTTGATGCCCAGAAGTGCTGTCTGCACAGTCAACAGTTGCTCCTATGTTTTTGGGGTTCAGTAAGGCCAGCTGCTCCCCTTTTGTGAGTGTGGCAATACCTCCACTCTGCTCCTCCTGCATTCCCTGGGCTCCAACACCGCCAGTTGATGCCCAGAAGTGCTGTCTGCACAGTCCACAGTTGCTCCTCTGTTATTGGGGTTCAGTAACGCCAGCTGATCCCCAGCTGTGTGTGCTGCAATTTCTCCTGGTTCCTACATATTCACACTACTCCAGATTTGAAATTTGCTCCAATTAGGCCTCAGCCTATACTCTGTTTCTCATGTAACCCCTTGGCTTCAAGACTGCCACTTGCTGCCCGGAAGTGTTGTCAGCACAGTCAACAGTTGTTCCTCTGTTATTGGGGTTCAGTATCGCCAGCTGCTCCCCTGCTGTGTGCGGCAATACCTCCACTCTGCTCCTTCTGCATTCCCTGGGCTCCAACACCGCCACTTGCTGCCCGGTAGTGCTGTCTGCATAGTCAACACCTGCTCCAGTGTTTTGGGGTTCAGTAACGTCAGCTGATCCCCAGCTGTGTGTGTGGCAATTTCTCCTGCTCCCTCCACATTCACACTACTACAGATTTGAAACTTTTTCCAATTAGGACTCGGCCTACACCCTGATGGACCCTGGGCTCCAACACCGCCAGTTGCTGCCCGGAAGTGCCGTTTGCACAGTCAACACTTGCTGCCGTGTTATTGGGGTTCATTAACGTCAGCTGCTTCCCTGCTATGTATCCAGCAATGTGTCCTGCTACCTTCGGGCTGACACCACAACAGAAATTAAAGGGAACCTGTCCCCCCAGGCGTTTGTAACCAAAAAAAGCCACCTTGTGTAGCACTAATGCTGCACAAGGAAAAGGTGGCTCTTTTAGTTATGCTCCTTGCACACGCTGAACTAAACACTTATAAAATGTGTCCCCTCATACCGTGAAAGTCCCGGAGGCGGGACTTTCCTTCCTAATCAGATGCAGCACAGCTGTCATTCATAACCCGTTGGCGCTGTGCGCCGTCTCCTGAGCTTTGTTTGAATCTGTCCTGGAGCCTGCGCTGTTATGTTATCCCTTGGGCATGAGCAGTTAGTGCTGCCCATCTTCTGACATCATTTTTTGCCAGGCTGACTGCGCCTGTGCGGCCGCGCTGCCACAGATCCCACCCCGCAGTGTCTTCTGATTTATTCACACTGCGGGGCTGGGATTCATGGGCATGTGCAGTGCATATCTTGCCTCTCACTCATCTCCCTCCACCTTCTTCAGACTGTGCGGTGCCAGCTGATCCCTTTTCGCCATGGCATACGATTAGGGATCAGCTGACGCCGCAAAGTCTGAAGAAGGCAGAAGGAGATGAGTGAGAGGCGAAGATATGCACTGCGCATGCCCAGGAATCCCAGCTCCGCAGTGTCTTCTGATTTATTCACACTGTGGGGCTAGGATTCATGGTCATGCGCAGTGCATATCTTCGCCTCTCACTCACCTCCTTCCTCCTTCTTCAGACTGTGCGGCGTCATGGCCGTGGCATGCGATTAGGGATCAGCTGACGGCACACAGTCTGAAGAAGGAGGAGGGAGATGAGTGAGAGCCTGAGGTGAAGATATGCACTGCGCATGCCCATGAATCCCAGCCCCACAGTGTGAATAAATCAGAATACACTGTGAGGCGGGATCTTGGTCAGCACGGCCGCGCAGGCGCAATCAGCCTGACACCAAAGGATGTCAGAAGACAGGCAGCAGCGCTAAGTACGCATGCCCAAGGTTTAACATAACAGCGCAGGCTCCGGGACAGATTCTAACAACGCTTAGGAGGCGGCACTAAGCGCCAAGGGGGTAGGAATGATGGCTGTGTTGCGTCTCATTATGAAGGAAAGTCCCACCTCCGGGACGGTTTCACAGTATGAGGGGACACATTTTATAAGTGTTATGTTCAGCATGTGCAAGTAGCATAACTAAAAGAGCCACCTTTTCCTTGTGCAGCATTACTGCTGCACAAGGTGTCTCTTTCAGTTACAAACGCCTGGGGGTGGACAGGTTCCCTTTAATTTCTGTAGTAGTGTGAGTGTGGAGGTAGCAGGAGCAATTTCCAGATACACAGCTGGGGATCAGGTGACGTTACTGAAACCCAATAACACTGGGTCATGTGTTGACTGTGCAGACAGCACTTCTGAGCAGCAACTGGCGGTGTTGGAGCCCAGGGATTACAGTTCAGGCGGTAGAAACAAGAACACAACACGAGACCTGGATACTGTAGCCAACCAATTTTTTAATCTGGAAGAGGAGTGCCAAATTCCTGCAAGGTCCAGGCCTTGTTCATTTTCAGAAAAGTAAGCCGGTCAATGTTTTCAGAAGATACAAAATAGATATAGAATCACTGCACTCAATAGATAAGTATGCTTTCAAGTGAATAAATTTTATTTACGGTGGTGGATGAAGCGACAGTATTTTGACGTTTCGGCCGAACTCCGGCCTTTATCACATAGTCGCTGGAAAAAATATAAAACAATATATACAATCAGAATGTTTCATATACAAATATACAAGATATTTACAAAATATAAGAGAGCCAGTCTATCCAGGTTGATATGGGTGCAGATATGAAGATGCATCTAGGCTGGCAACATCCAAGAAAAAGACACTGGGTATCAGTAGTACAGGAATAGGTATAAAGCGTAAATGATTAAATCCAAATTAAATAAAATAAACATGGAGCATACCCTTTAAGGTCACCGAAAGGTTATTGGCACCGTTTATTGGGATATCTCAAATTGCTGATATATATCCTAGAGGTGAAAGGAGAGGGGGAAGAATAGTTAAGAAGGTAGCCTAAATATCACTGGCCAAGTGTAACAATGAGAACAAGGACTTAGATGTAGTTTATGGTGGTGCGTCTCTCAATGATTTAATATGGCGTGACCGTGGGTGGAGGAAGGAAAAAAGGGAAGAAGAACCAAAAGGAGAAAAAAGGGGAAGAATATGCATATGTATATATATATGTACCAGTTTAGTGGATGATCCAGGAGGGGTTTGCAGCAAGCCAAAGGAGCGCTGTCCTGACTGTGGTGCTTGAGCTATAGTGGGCAAAGTTGTCAGGGTAAGTGGCATGTGATGGCGATGGAGTCGATTATTGGGTGAGCACTGAATGTGTGAAACAGTACTTACAAGAAATAGGAGGCGCAGTAGTCTTGCTGGAGCCACAGCGTGCTCGTGTAGTATATGCGTACTGCACTGGAGGAGGAACAGGAACGGCCAGCCAGAGGAGCGCTGTCCTGACCGTGAACACTGAGCTGTAGTAAGTGGAGTAGGTGAGGGTGAGAATGTGGCATGTACTGCCGCTTGTGTTTCAAAGGGTAGTAAAGGCGTACTTACTAGGATTGGTGGCGCAGTGGTCCTGCGGGCACAACGGCGTGCTGGTGCAGCGTGTGTGTTCTGCACCAGAGGAGGGATCCCTTTAATCCAGTGCCGTCCGGTCATGTGACCGGAAGTGAATGCGGCGCTATTGCGCCTGCGCCGGATCATAGCACAGGTGTCTATGGAGACCCGTGCCTGCACGTGTGGTGTAACACCGCTCTCTGTCATGATGTAAAGCGTCATGGCGGTTTGCGGAGGGGGTATATAGCGCTCACGCGCTGGACTGTGCTAGCCAGGAATGTCTGCGCCTGCGTAGGTGACTGAGTCACTAAAGTGCTATATAAAAAAAGGAGGAGGGCACTAGTAGATGGAGATAAAAGTGGGATATCCTTCTAGGGAGACTGCTAGTAATGTATACATGGTCATGGTAATAATACATAGTATTGTGGTAACAGTATATAGCTTAGTCGGCGGTTCATATACATGGAATGCTGATAGTATATATAGTAATTCACGGTCAGTACAATGAGGATGGTACCATATTCAATAGATAATTGAACAAACAAACAAAAATAAGTAAATAAGTAAATGAATTGGTAAACAATTGAAAATATAATAATACTAATCGGCATTTGTAGGAGTCCAAACAAAAGAAAATGGAAAATAAAAGAAAATAAATGGAAAAAAATGGAAAAAAAAGGGGGGGTTTAAAGGAAAAAGAGAAAATAAAAAAGGAAAAAAGGGGAAAAAGGTTGGTCTTACCGCCCCAGAAGAAGGATGAAGAAACTGAGACATACGATTTTTCAAACGGTTTTTCAATGGGTCTAGGGAAAGAAATATATCAGATTAGCCAGTCTATTTCTCGATTTAACCCTCTGGGGTGTAGGGTATCTAAGGTGTATATCCAATACGTTTCCCTTTGTTTTAATAAGCGGATGTGGTTACCACCTCTCTTTGGTCTTGGCACTTTTTCAATGATCTGGTATCTTAATTGAGATATGTTGTGTTTAGCCTCTTTAAAATGTGCTGGTAGGGGTAGCCATGTCTTACCACATCGAATAGTGGACTTATGTCCAGAAATACGGTCGCGTATGGCCTGGGTGGTCTCTCCCACGTAAAGCAATCCACATGGGCATTTTATTATGTATACCACAAAGTTTGTTTCGCATGTGAAGAAATCTTTGATAGGGTATGATTTGCCAGTTCGGGGGTGTACGACTTCATTGCCTTTAATGATATTTGAACAACTCATACAGTTTAGGCACGGAAAGGTGCCAGTTCTGCGAAGCCCTGTGAGGGTACGTGTGGATGTTCTGCTGTTCTGGCCTATGTCAGCCCTGACCACTCTGCACTCTGCGCAATAGCGCCGCATTCACTTCCGGTCACATGACCGGACGGCACTGGATTAAAGGGATCCCTCCTCTGGTGCAGAACACACACGCTGCACCAGCACGCCGTTGTGCCCGCAGGACCACTGCGCCACCAATCCTAGTAAGTACGCCTTTACTACCCTTTGAAACACAAGCGGCAGTACATGCCACATTCTCACCCTCACCTACTCCACTTACTACAGCTCAGTGTTCATGGTCAGGACAGCGCTCCTCTGGCTGGCCGTTCCTGTTCCTCCTCCAGTGCAGTACGCATATACTACACGAGCACGCTGTGGCTCCAGCAAGACTACTGCGCCTCCTATTTCTTGTAAGTACTGTTTCACACATTCAGTGCTCACCCAATAATCGACTCCATCGCCATCACATGCCACTTACCCTGACAACTTTGCCCACTATAGCTCAAGCACCACAGTCAGGACAGCGCTCCTTTGGCTTGCTGCAAACCCCTCCTGGATCATCCACTAAACTGGTACATATATATATACATATGCATATTCTTCCCCTTTTTTCTCCTTTTGGTTCTTCTTCCCTTTTTTCCTTCCTCCACCCACGGTCACGCCATATTAAATCATTGAGAGACGCACCACCATAAACTACATCTAAGTCCTTGTTCTCATTGTTACACTTGGCCAGTGATATTTAGGCTACCTTCTTAACTATTCTTCCCCCTCTCCTTTCACCTCTAGGATATATATCAGCAATTTGAGATATCCCAATAAACGGTGCCAATAACCTTTCGGTGACCTTAAAGGGTATGCTCCATGTTTATTTTATTTAATTTGGATTTAATCATTTACGCTTTATACCTATTCCTGTACTACTGATACCCAGTGTCTTTTTCTTGGATGTTGCCAGCCTAGATGCATCTTCATATCTGCACCCATATCAACCTGGATAGACTGGCTCTCTTATATTTTGTAAATATCTTGTATATTTGTATATGAAACATTCTGATTGTATATATTGTTTTATATTTTTTCCAGCGACTATGTGATAAAGGCCGGAGTTCGGCCGAAACGTCAAAATACTGTCGCTTCATCCACCACCGTAAATAAAATTTATTCACTTGAAAGCATACTTATCTATTGAGTGCAGTGATTCTATATCTATTTTGGACTTACGGAATCTTTGGTTCCTTTTCACTAGCACCTTTTCTCTACATGGTCGAGTGCTAACCATCTATGCTATAATTGGACTGTTTTCTTGGTTATCAGCACCGACCTAATTATCCATGTCGTCTGAAACCTATATGTACGATGATGCACTAGGCTCTACAATCCTATCCAGAATTAGATCTGGCACAGATTTTCTCCACATCCCTAGCAGGGACATCAAGACGAAAGACTGGGAAAAAGAAAGAAAAAGACTGATAGCATACGATTTACATTGTGCAACACTGGGAGAGTACCATAGACAGGGCAAGATACCTCGTGGACTAAGGTGTAATCTACGACCGACTCTGTTTTCTGACAATAACAAATATTGTGCTACTTTTCAGAAAATTTTGAACAAGTGCTCGTTCGATATTATTCTACTTACAATCGAATATCTTCAAGAAGCTATTAAAGAAACGGAAGAGAAAATCTCCACAATCGAAACACAACTTACTTCAACCTTGAGCACTACGGACTTTAATACCCTGAAAAGTAAGATCGATTCAGCACTCGTAACACATCAGAAGACCTTAGAAGACAGAAAGAGGTCTAAATTTCAACGCGACACGGAAGATTACCTCAACAATAGAGTGTACCGATGGGAGGACACAGCCCAGAGACGCTATCGCCAGAGACCCCGTTACCAACAGGGAGGATATACAGCTTCAGGGGGCTCCTCTCCTGCCGGGGGTTCATCTCCAGGATCCGGGAGCGACACTGGCAGAGCTCCCCCCTCCAGAACGGCTTTTTTAGGCCAAAACACGCACCAACGAGGCGGTCGAGGAGGAGGAGACGAGAATCGACAGATGGTCCTTCGCTCTCAGGTAGGAGTCCAAACATAGTTGTAAACATTTCTGACTATTCTCTTTCTCCCCTAGAGCTGAAAGTTCTTAATCTCGGTCTCTCCTTTTGTCCAACACCTAAATGGAATGCCTTCCAACTGGAGAAAGATCTCCAGCAATTCTACCGCAACATTAGATTAAAGGTACACTTTGAAAACACCTCACCAAACGTACCCAACTCCCTAGGTTCCATCTCTGATAGTGAACCAAGTCCGCCCATCACAATTAGCTCCTTGGGTCTAAGGAGTCCAAGTAACTTCATGCCCCCCAGATCCAATCATGCCGTTGAGACATTTGTTGACCTGGTGGATAGGGACATCAAACAAACCATCCACACCCAACGGTTGGGCCTACTTCCCATTCGTCATAACCTATCGGCACTAGAAAAACAAACATTGAAGTCCTTACAAGACAATACTAATATTATCATCAAGGCAGCAGACAAGGGTGGGGCCCTCGTAGTCATGAATAAAAGCCAATATGTGGGTGAAATCAGGAGACAATTAGCTGACACCAAAACCTATAGAAAAGTCCAAACCGACCCTACATTTGCCATACGTAGGAAAATTGACAATATCCTTAATAAACATCTAGAAAACAAAACGATTGATAACAAAACAAAAACTTTCCTGATTAACCAACACCCAGTCACCCCAGTGCTATATACCCTACCTAAGATTCACAAAGACTTACATAACCCACCTGGTCGTCCTATTGTTGCCTCAACGGACTCCATTCTGAATCCACTATCAATATTCCTCGAAAAAATACTAACACCATACACTCACAATACCAAATCCTTCATCTTGGACACAGGAGATTTTTTGAATAAGATCCGTACTCTTGACACAGTCCCATCAACCAGCATCCTCTGTACTCTCGATGTGAACAGTCTGTACACATCTATTTCTCACGACAAGGGTATACAAGCAGTTTTACAAACTCTGGAGGAAGCAAACACTGACATAAGGTCACGTGAATTGTGTCTCGACCTTCTCAACTTAGTATTGAGAGAAAATTTCTTCCGTTTTGAGGACGATTTTTTTGTCCAGACGTGCGGGACCGCCATGGGCTCAAATGTCGCCCCCGCCTACGCTAATCTATACATGGACAGATTCGAGCGTGACCATATCTACGCCAATCCATTATTTCAGCAGCATGCCATCGTGTGGCTCCGCTATATCGATGACATTTTTTGTATCTGGCTGGGAGACCTCAGTAGCCTATCCACCTTCTTTAATACCCTCAATAGCGAAAGGGGAAGAACTCAAATTCACACTTTCTCATAATTCAGAGACTATTACCTTTCTAGACACAAGGGTGCAGAAGGACCCCCAGGGCAAATTAACCACCGACATTTACACCAAGCCCACTGACTGTAATAATCTCCTTCGTTATGACAGTTGCCACCCCAAATCCACAAGGGATAGTCTTCCACGGTCGCAATTCAAAAGGGTTACGAGAATTGTATCCGATAGTGCCACTAGAAAATCCAGATTACAGGAAATGTCAGATAAATTCAAATCTAGGAATTATCCATCTACACTACTAGCCACGGAAATGTCCAGGGCCCTCGATGATACGGTAACCAACCCTTCCACCACGAAACCACCTAGGTTACCTTTTGTGCATGACCATCATCCATCCATGAACAAGGTCCACAATCTGATTCATAAACATTGGCCTCTCCTCACGAAAGCGTATCCCAACATCACCATATTCAGAAACCCACCTTTAATGTGTCTCAGAAGACCTCAAAATATTAAAGACAGAGTGGTCAGGGCTGACATAGGCCAGAACAGCAGAACATCCACACGTACCCTCACAGGGCTTCGCAGAACTGGCACCTTTCCGTGCCTAAACTGTATGAGTTGTTCAAATATCATTAAAGGCAATGAAGTCGTACACCCCCGAACTGGCAAATCATACCCTATCAAAGATTTCTTCACATGCGAAACAAACTTTGTGGTATACATAATAAAATGCCCATGTGGATTGCTTTACGTGGGAGAGACCACCCAGGCCATACGCGACCGTATTTCTGGACATAAGTCCACTATTCGATGTGGTAAGACATGGCTACCCCTACCAGCACATTTTAAAGAGGCTAAACACAACATATCTCAATTAAGATACCAGATCATTGAAAAAGTGCCAAGACCAAAGAGAGGTGGTAACCACATCCGCTTATTAAAACAAAGGGAAACGTATTGGATATACACCTTAGATACCCTACACCCCAGAGGGTTAAATCGAGAAATAGACTGGCTAATCTGATATATTTCTTTCCCTAGACCCATTGAAAAACCGTTTGAAAAATCGTATGTCTCAGTTTCTTCATCCTTCTTCTGGGGCGGTAAGACCAACCTTTTTCCCCTTTTTTCCTTTTTTATTTTCTCTTTTTCCTTTAAACCCCCCCTTTTTTTTCCATTTTTTTCCATTTATTTTCTTTTATTTTCCATTTTCTTTTGTTTGGACTCCTACAAATGCCGATTAGTATTATTATATTTTCAATTGTTTACCAATTCATTTACTTATTTACTTATTTTTGTTTGTTTGTTCAATTATCTATTGAATATGGTACCATCCTCATTGTACTGACCGTGAATTACTATATATACTATCAGCATTCCATGTATATGAACCGCCGACTAAGCTATATACTGTTACCACAATACTATGTATTATTACCATGACCATGTATACATTACTAGCAGTCTCCCTAGAAGGATATCCCACTTTTATCTCCATCTACTAGTGCCCTCCTCCTTTTTTTATATAGCACTTTAGTGACTCAGTCACCTACGCAGGCGCAGACATTCCTGGCTAGCACAGTCCAGCGCGTGCGCGCTATATACCCCCTCCGCAAACCGCCATGACGCTTTACATCATGACAGAGAGCGGTGTTACACCACACGTGCAGGCACGGGTCTCCATAGACACCTGTGCTATGATCCGGCGCAGGCGCAATAGCGCCGCATTCACTTCCGGTCACATGACCGGACGGCACTGGATTAAAGGGATCCCTCCTCTGGTGCAGAACACACACGCTGCACCAGCACGCCGTTGTGCCCGCAGGACCACTGCGCCACCAATCCTAGTAAGTACGCCTTTACTACCCTTTGAAACACAAGCGGCAGTACATGCCACATTCTCACCCTCACCTACTCCACTTACTACAGCTCAGTGTTCACGGTCAGGACAGCGCTCCTCTGGCTGGCCGTTCCTGTTCCTCCTCCAGTGCAGTACGCATATACTACACGAGCACGCTGTGGCTCCAGCAAGACTACTGCGCCTCCTATTTCTTGTAAGTACTGTTTCACACATTCAGTGCTCACCCAATAATCGACTCCATCGCCATCACATGCCACTTACCCTGACAACTTTGCCCACTATAGCTCAAGCACCACAGTCAGGACAGCGCTCCTTTGGCTTGCTGCAAACCCCTCCTGGATCATCCACTAAACTGGTACATATATATATACATATGCATATTCTTCCCCTTTTTTCTCCTTTTGGTTCTTCTTCCCTTTTTTCCTTCCTCCACCCACGGTCACGCCATATTAAATCATTGAGAGACGCACCACCATAAACTACATCTAAGTCCTTGTTCTCATTGTTACACTTGGCCAGTGATATTTAGGCTACCTTCTTAACTATTCTTCCCCCTCTCCTTTCACCTCTAGGATATATATCAGCAATTTGAGATATCCCAATAAACGGTGCCAATAACCTTTCGGTGACCTTAAAGGGTATGCTCCATGTTTATTTTATTTAATTTGGATTTAATCATTTACGCTTTATACCTATTCCTGTACTACTGATACCCAGTGTCTTTTTCTTGGATGTTGCCAGCCTAGATGCATCTTCATATCTGCACCCATATCAACCTGGATAGACTGGCTCTCTTATATTTTGTAAATATCTTGTATATTTGTATATGAAACATTCTGATTGTATATATTGTTTTATATTTTTTCCAGCGACTATGTGATAAAGGCCGGAGTTCGGCCGAAACGTCAAAATACTGTCGCTTCATCCACCACCGTAAATAAAATTTATTCACTTGAAAGCATACTTATCTATTGAGTGCAGTGATTCTATATCTATTTTGGACTTACGGAATCTTTGGTTCCTTTTCACTAGCACCTTTTCTCTACATGGTCGAGTGCTAACCATCTATGCTATAATTGGACAGTTTTCAGAAGATAGTCGCATGCTACGATCTGTTAGTACACCACCTGCAGCACTAAAGATGCGTTCCGATAATACACTAGCAGCAGGGCAAGCCAGCACCTCCAATGCATACTGGCTAAGCTCTGGCCATGTATCCAGGTTAGTGACCCAAAACTTGAAGGGGGAAGAGCCGTCTGGGAGTACAGTGAGAGGCAAGACATGTAGTCTGTCACCATCTGATGGAAACATTGCCTCTGCTGACTGGAGCATCTGTGATGGTGTAGGCATTTGTGGCGTGCACACAAAACTTTTCCTCTGTTGGGCCATAATGGTCTGGCCTTGTGCTGAGGCGCTGCTTCTGCTCCCTCTTTGTGCAGAGGTTCCTCCACTGCCTCAACGCACTGATCTGCTTTGTAAAGCACTAGCAGCACTGCTCTCGATTGGACTGGGGAAGATGATGGACTGCACCAGTGTGTCTTGGTACTCCCACATTTTACACTCCCGGTTCAACGGTGTTATGAGGCTTTGACAGTTGTCCCGGTAGTGAGGATCTAGGAGGGTGTACACCCAATAATCAGCCATGATGAGAATGTGGGCGATGAGGCGGTCGTTTCTCAGGCACTGCCGCATGAAATCAACCATGTGCTGCAGACTGCCAACTGGCCAAGAAACGCTGTCCCATGCTTGAGGCATGATCTCTGCCTGCTCTGCATCACCCCACCCTCGCTCTACATACTGACTACTGGAGATTTGTGTAACTCCCTCCTCTGGATAGATGTCTTCCTCCTCCATTGACTCCTCCTCATCCTCCTCACAAAGTGTCCCCTGCCTAGGCCTTTGTGAGGAACCACATTACGCACACTGTCCAGAAGCAGATGGCGTTTGTGACTCCTCATCCTCCACCCTCTTCCACAACCTTCTTCCTTAGCGCTTGCAGTGTTCTTTCAAGCAGGCAGATAAGGGGGATAGTCATGCTGACTAGTGCATCATTTTCACTCGCCATCCGCATGGAATCATCAAAGGCATGCAAAACCTAGCAGATGTCCTTCATAGTGGCCCACTCAGTGATTGTGAAGCCTGAACAGCGCAAAGTGCGACTTCTTTGCGCCTGATGCAGCTGGTACTCCATTACTGCTGGCTGCTGCTCACACAACCGCTCCAACATATGTAACATAGAATTCCACCTGGTTGGTAGGTCACATATGATGCGATGATCCGGAAGGCGGAGTCGGCGCTGCAGAGCTGCAATGTGCGATCTTGCCATGCTGGAACGCAGCAAGTGAGCACACTCTATGCGGACCTTGTTGTTATGATCCTAGTGGCTGAGGATCACAAAATGGACTGGCTAAGTTTATGAACATAGACACGAGCTCTAGGGAGGTGGTAACTGGACTGACCGCAAACCTGATCCTAACCAACACACTAAAGGAAGCCGGTGAACGAGCCTAAAATCCTGGACGTCTCGACGCAGCCTGAGAAACTATCTACTCCTGGAGGGAAAGTAAGACCTCACTTGCCTCAAGAGAAATCACCCCAAAGATATAGGAAGCCCCCAACAAATAATAACGGTGAGGTAAGGGGAAAACACAAACGTAGAAATGAAAACAGATTAAGCAAATGAGGCCCGCTAATACTAGATAGCAGAAGACAGATAGGGAACTGTGCAGTCAGTAAAAAACCCTATGCAAAATATCCACGCTGAGAATACAAGAACCCCCACACCAACTAACGGTGTGAGGGGAGAAACTCAGCCCCCTAGAGCTACCAGCAAGCAAGGAAATCACATATTAGCAAGCTGGACAAGAAAACAAAAATAAACCAAGAAACATATGACCACTGATGGTCAAAAAATGAACCAAGCAAAACTTAGCTTCTCTTGAAGAGACTGATAACGAAGGACTGCAGGAGAGCTCCAAAATAGCACTGAAGACATTGACAGCAGGCAACAACTGAGAGTCCAGGTGAACTAAATAGGAAACCAGCTAAGAGATAATGAGACAGCTGATCCTGCCTCAGACCTGCAGAATGACACAAAGAACCACCAGAGGGAGCCCAAAGACAGCACTCACACAGTACCAGTTGTGACCACAAGAGGGAGCCCAAAAACAGAGTTCACAACAGTACCCCCCTCCTTGAGGAGGGGTCACCGAACCCACATCAAAACCCCCAGGGTGATCAGGATGAGCCACATGGAAGGCATGAACCAAATCGGCCGCATGAACATCAGAGGCGACAACCCAGGAATTATCCTCCTGACCATAGCCCTTCCACTTCACCAAATACTGAAGCCTCCATCTAGAAATATGAGAATCCAAGATCTTCTCCACCACGTACTCCAATTCGCCCTCAACCAGCACCGGAGCAGGGGGTTCAACAGAAGGAACCACAGGCACCACATACCTCCGCAACAAAGACCTATGGAACACGTTATGAATGGCAAACGACGCTGGGAGGTCCAAACGAAATGACACCGGGTTAAGGATTTCCAAAATCTTATAAGGACCGATGAAGCGAGGCTTGAATTTAGGAGAGGAAACCTTCATAGGAACATACCGAGAAAACAGCCATACCAAATCCCCAACAAGAAGTCAGGGACCCACACCGCGACGGCGGTTGGCAAAGCGCTGAGCCTTCTCCTGTGACAACTTCAAATTGTCCACCACATGGTTCCAAATCTGCTGCAACCTATCCACCACAGAATCCACCCCAGGACAGTCAGAAGGCTCAACCTGACCCGAGGAAAAACGAGGATGAAAACCAGAATTGCAGAAAAAAGGCGAAACCAAAGTAGCAGAACTAGCCCGATTATTAAGGGCAAACTCGGCCAATGGCAAAAAAGTCACCCAATCATCCTGATCAGCAGAAACAAAACATCTTAAATAAGTTTCCAAGGTCTGATTAGTTCGCTCGGTTTGACCATTCGTCTGAGGATGGAAGGCCGACGAAAAAGACAAATCAATGCCCATCATAGCACAAAAGATCCGCCAAAATCTGGACACAAACTGGGATCCTCTGTCAGACACAATATTTTCAGGGATGCCGTGCAAGCGAACCACATTCTGAAAAAATAGAGGAACCAAATCGGAGGAGGAAGGCAACTTAGGCAAGGGCACCAAATGGACCATTTTGGAAAAACGATCACACACCACCCAGATGACAGACATTCTCTGAGAGACTGGAAGATCCGAAATAAAATCCATGGAAATGTGCGTCCAAGGCCTCTTCGGGACAGGCAAAGGCAAAAGCAAACCACTGGCACGAGAACAGCAAGGCTTAGCCCGAGCACAAATCCCACAGGACTGCACAAAGGAACGCACATCCCGCGACAAGGAAGGCCACCAGAAGGACCTAGCCACCAAATCTCTGGTACCAAAAATCCCAGGATGTCCCGCCAACACCGAAGAATGAACTTCGGAAATAACTCTGCTGGTCCATCTATCTGGGACAAACAGTCTCTCTGGTGGGCAACGGTCCGGTCTATCCGCCTGAAATTTCTGCAGCACTCGTCGCAAATCTAGGGAAATGGCAGACAAAATCACTCCCTCTCTGAGGATACCAGCCGGCTCTGAAACTCCCGGAGAGTCAGGCACAAAACTCCTAGAAAGCGCATCAGCCTTCACGTTCTTCGAACCAGGCAGGTACGAGACCACGAAATCGAAACGGGAGAAAAACAACGACCAACAAGCCTGTCTAGGATTCAGCCGCTTGGCAGACTCGAGATAAATCAGATTTTTGTGATCAGTTAAGACCACTACACGATGCTTAGCTCCCTCAAGCCAATGTCGCCACTCCTCAAATGCCCACTTCATAGCCAACAACTCCCGATTACCAACATCATAATTTCGCTCGGCAGGCAAAAACTTTCTTGAAAAGAAAGCACAAGGCTTCATCACAGAGCAATCAGAGGTTCTCTGCGACAAAACAGCCCCTGCTCCAATCTCAGAAGCATCAACCTCGACCTGAAAAGGAAGAGAGACATTAGGCTGACACAAGAGCCGAAGAAAACCGGCGCTTCAGCTCCCGAAAGGCTTCCACGGCCGCAGGAGACCAATTAGTCACATCAGAACCCTTCTTGGTCAAATCCGTCAAGGGTTTAACCACGCCAGAAAAATTAGCAATGAAGTGACGGTAAAAATTAGCAAAACCCAAGAACTTCTGAAGACTCTTAACAGATGTAGGCTGAGTCCAGTCATGAATAGCCTGGACCTTGACTGGGTCCATCTCAATAGTAGAAGGAGAAAAAATAAAACCCAAAAAGGAAACCTTCTGTACTCCGAAGAGACATTTTGAGCCCTTCACAAATAAGGCATTAGCACGCAGGACCTGAAATACCATCCTAACCTGCTTCACATGGGACTCCCAGTCCTCAGAAAAGACCAAAATGTCATCCAGATACACAATCATAAATTTATCCAGATATTCTCGGAAGATGTCATGCATGAAGGACTGGAACACAGAAGGAGCATTAGAAATTCCAAAAGGCATCACCAAGTACTCAAAATGGCCTTCGGGCGTATTAAATGCTGTTTTCCATTCATCCCCCTGCTTAATGCGCACAAGGTTATACGCACCACGAAGATCTATCTTGGTGAACCAACTGGACCCCTTAATCCGAGCAAACAGATCAAACAACAATGGCAAAGGATACTGAAATTTGACCGTGATTTTATTTAAAAGACGATAATCTATACAAGGTCTCAGAGAACCATCCTTCTTGGCCACAAAAAAGAATCCTGCACCAAGAGGGGAGGAGGACGGGTGAATATGTCCCTTCTCTAAAGACTCCTTTATATAGCTCCGCATTGCGGCATGTTCTGGTACAGACAAATTAAAAAGTCGTCCCTTAGGGAACTTACTACCAGGAATCAAATTTATAGCACAATCACAATCCCTGTGAGGAGGCAGGGCACCGGATCTGGGCTCATCAAATACATCCTGGTAGTCCGACAAAAACTCAGGGACCTCAGAAGAAGTGGAAGAAGCAATTGATACCAAAGGAGCATCGCCATGAATCCCCTGGAAACCCCAACTTGACACAGACATAGCTTTCCAATCCATAACTGGATTATGGGCCTTCAGCCATGGCAGACCCAACACGACAACATCATGCAAATTATGCAGCACAAGAAAGCGAATCACCTCCTGATGTACAGGAGTCATGCACATGGTTACTTGAGTCCAATATTGAGGCTTAGTCTCAGCCAATGGTGTAGCATCAATTCCCCTCAGTGGAATAGGGAATTCCAAAGGCTCCAGGACAAAACCACAGCGCCTGGCAAACGACAAGTCCATCAGATTCAGGGCAGCACCTGAATCCACAAAAGCCATAACCGAGTAGGATGACAAAGAACAAATTAAAGTAACAGACAAAATGAATTTAGGCTGTATAGTACCAATGGTGACTGGTTTAGCGATTTTTTTAACGCGCTTAGAGCATGCTGAGATAACATGAGTTGAATCACCACAGTAAAAGCACAACCCATTTTGACGTCTATGATTTTGCCACTCAATTCTGGTCAGAACTCGGTCACATTGCATAGACTCAGGTCTCTGTTCAGAAAACACCGCCAGATGGTGCGCAGATCTGCGCTCCCGCAAACGCCGATCAATCTGAATGGCCAAAGCCATTGAGTCATTCAGACTTGCAGGCGTGGGGAACCCCACCATAACATTCTTAATGGCTTCAGAAAGACCTTCTCTGAAATTTGCAGCCAGGGCACACTCATTCCATTGAGTAAGCACCGACCATTTCTGAAATTTTTGACAATACACCTCAGCTTCATCCTGGCCCTGAGAAAGAGCCGGAAGGCCTTTTCTGCCTGGTTCTCAAAATTAGGTTCCTCATAAAGCAGTCCAAGCGCCAGAAAAAACGCATCCACATTCAGGAATGCAGGATCTCCTGGCACCAGAGAGAAGGCCCAATCTTGAGGGTCGCCACGTAACAAGGAGATAACAATTTTAACTTGCTGAGCGGAATCACCAGAGGAACGAGGTCTCAAAGATAGAAATAATTTACAATTATTCTTAAAATTCAGAAACCTAGATCTATCTCTAGAAAACAACTCAGGAATAGGTATTTTTGGCTCTGACATAGGGCTATGAACAACAAAATCCTGAATGCTTTGCACCCTTGCAGCAAGATGATCCACACTAGAAGTCAGACTCTGAATATCCATGTCTGCAGCTGAACACAAAACCACCCAGAGATTAAGGGGATGAGAGAAGCTGGACAGACTGCAGCAAAGATAGAGAGAAAAAAAAAATTGTACTCAGGGCTTCTCTTATCCCACTTCTGCGATGCATTAAACACTTTTTTGGCCTACTGTACTGTTATGATCCTAGTGGCTGAGGATCACAAAATGGACTGGCTAAGTTTATGAACATAGACACGAGCTCTAGGGAGGTGGTAACTGGACTGACCGCAAACCTGATCCTAACCAACACACTAAAGGAAGCCGGTGAACGTGCCTAAAATCCTGGACGTCTCGACGCAGCCTGAGAAACTATCTACTCCTGGAGGGAAAGTAAGACCTCACTTGCCTCAAGAGAAATCACCCCAAAGATATAGGAAGCCCCCAACAAATAATAACGGTGAGGTAAGGGGAAAACACAAACGTAGAAATGAAAACAGATTAAGCAAATGAGGCCCGCTAATACTAGATAGCAGAAGACAGATAGGGAACTGTGTGGTCAGTAAAAAACCCTATGCAAAATATCCACGCTGAGAATACAAGAACCCCCACACCAACTAACGGTGTGAGGGGAGAAACTCAGCCCCCTAGAGCTACCAGCAAGCAAGGAAATCACATATTAGCAAGCTGGACAAGAAAACAAAAATAAACCAAGAAACATATGACCACTGATGGTCAAAAAATGAACCAAGCAAAACTTAGCTTCTCTTGAAGAGACTGATAACGAAGGACTGCAGGAGAGCTCCAAAATAGCACTGAAGACATTGACAGCAGGCAACAACTGAGAGTCCAGGTGAACTAAATAGGAAACCAGCTAAGAGATAACGAGACAGCTGATCCTGCCTCAGACCTGCAGAATGACACAAAGAACCACCAGAGGGAGCCCAAAGACAGCACTCACACAGTACCAGTTGTGACCACAAGAGGGAGCCCAAAAACAGAGTTCACAACACCTTGTGCAGCAGTGCTTCAAGATCCGGATAGTCCCTCAAAAAACTCTGCATGACCAAGTTAAGCACATGTGCAAGACATGGGATGTGAGTGAGGTTGCCTAGGGCCAGAGCTGCCACCAGATTTCGGCCATTGTCACACACTACCATGCCTGGCTGGAGATTTGCTGGCACAAACCACACGTCGCTCTCCTGCTTGATGGCATTCCAGAGCTCTTGCGCTGTGTGGCTTCGATTCCCCAAAGAAATTAATTTCAATATGGCCTGTTGATGTTTGGCCACAGCTGCGCTCATATCTGTCGTTACAGGTCCACGGGTCCATGTTGAGGTGGACTGTGACAGCTCCTGCAGCGCTGATTCAGAGGAACTTGAGTATGAGGAGGAGCCAATGTGTACAGACTGGATTCCTGCAATCCTTGGAGTTGGCAGAACACATACTGCGCCAATCTCATGATCTGTACCCGGCTCCACAACATTTACCCAATGGGCAGTGAGGGAAAGGTATCGACCCTGTCCATGGAGACTGGTCCACGCATTGGTGGTGAGGTGGACCATGCTACTGACGGCGTTCAGTAGCGCTTGTTTTATGTTTCCCTCCACATGCTTTTGCAGGGCAGGGACGGCTTGCCTGCTGAAATAAAAGCAGCTGGGCACTTTGTATTGTGGGACTGCCAATGCCATCAAGTTACGGAAAGTGTCAGTCTCCACCAGCCTGAATGACAGCATTTCAAGGCACAGTAGTTTTGCAATGCCAGCATTCAGAACCTGTGCTCGGGGTGGTTTGCCGAGAATGGCCGCATTTTCTCCCATGGCTGTGCTACCGATGGCTATAGACTGGGCTGGGAGTGTGAGGATTACTGGGAACATGGTGCTGTGGGTGGAATTACACTGTGTCTCTGGACAACAGTGCCATAGGTTCTTCCATGGCAATCCTGTGAAGAAGATGAACCAGCTGTGTGTGAGCTAAAGGAAGAGGCTACAACATGAGCTGAAGAGGTGGTAGGTGCCGCTGTAGGTTGGCCTAGGTCTTCTGTGTGTTTTTGTAACTTCACCACGTGCTTGGTCTGCACATGTTTCCACATATTTGTGGTATTGAGGTTGCTGACACTTTACCCTCTTTTGACTTTCTGATTACACAGCTTGCATTTGACAAAGCAAATGTCATCTGCAACTGTGTCAAAAAAAAACCAGGCACTGCAAGTCTTGGGAGCGCCCGTTTTGGCTTTTGGAAGAGCCATGCTCATAATGGGTGCCAAAGTGGAGGCTACAGGCAATGCAGTCTTCCCCCTCCCTCTCCCTCCTTTTTGGGCCATTTGGGGATTCTCTTCCTCAGAGCTGCTCCCACGACATTCCTGTACCTCACGCCATGATGGGTTAAGGACCTCATCATCTACACTACCCTCTTCCAACAAATGGTTCTCCTGGGTAGTCTTGGCAGCACAGTATGCACCAGAAAGTGGCACCTGAGTCTCATCATCAGATGCATACTAAGGTGTTGTGAATTCCGTTCTCGGGCTCCCTCCTGTGGTCATGAGTGGTACTGTGTGAGTTTGTTCTTGGGCTCCCTCTGGTGGCCTTTAGCAATATGGCTGGGCTCAGCTGCTTCATTTCCTTCTATGCTGGGCCTATTTAACTCACCTGGACCTTCATTTGTTGCCTGCTGTCGGTGTATTCAGTCCTGTTTCTGAGAGCTCCTGAATATTCCTTGTGACCAGTTTCCTGCTGGAGAAGTTAAGTTTGTTTGTTCTTTTTGCTCATTATTTCCTTGAAAACGTTTCTCTGTATATGATGAGTTCAGTCCAGCTTGCTTATATGTGATTTTTCGCTTGCTGGTTAGTTCTGGGGTGCAGAGTGCGCCCCTCACATCGTGAGTCGGTGTGGGGGTTCTTGTATTCTCTTTTATTTTTGATAGTTTTTGTACTGACCGCACAGACTCCTATCTATTTTCAGTCTATCTAGTGTTAGCGGGCCTCATTTGCTGAACCTGTTTCATTTCTACGTTTGTCTTTTCCCCTTAACTCACCGTCATTATTTGTGGGGGGCTGACTATAACTTTGGGGTTATTTCTCTGAGGCAAGTGAGGTCTTTGCTTTCTCTCTAGGGGTAGTCAGTTTCTCAGGCTGTGAATGAGGCGTCAAGGATTTTAGGAACGCTCCACAGCTGCCTTTAGTGTTTGTGGATAGGATCAGGATTGCGGTCAGTATAGCTTCCACATCCCCAGAACTTGTCCTTATTCTGGTCATATGTGTCAGGTCCGTTTTGAGATCCTACCACCGGATCATAACACTAAGGTGTGCTGACCGCAGGCACTGGCCCACCCGCCTCTTCAGATTCAGAGAGACAAAGCTGTTGGGCATCACTGCATACTGCCTCTTCTTGAGTTTCTCAAAGTCTGCTTGGCTGGCCCCCTCTTTCCAAGCCAAGAGATTCAGAGAACAGAAGTAGATAGCTCCTGTCCTGTGCTCTCTGACTGCCTGGGCAATTTGGTAGGTGGTGAAGAGACAGATGGGTGCTCTTCAGTGCTCTGTGCCTGAGAGGATGTGGCACTAATTTAAATTGATGCGTTAGCTGCCATCCATCCGGCAACGGCTTCAATTTGTTCGTCCCGCAGCAGTGGGGTACGGCGAGCTCCTACAAAGCTGCGCATGAAGGACTGTTCCCTGCTAAAACTGGGGGATGATGAGTCACCAGTGCCCGCAGCAGGCAAAGAATCCCCACGTCCTCTCCCTGCAGAAACTCCATGCCCACGACCATGTGCCTTACTCCCTGCCTTCTTCATCTTGGTAGACTGATAAAGATAGGTAGAAAAGTACTAAGGGCTTAGTGTGCTTATTCCTGAACAGCTGCTAACAGGTATAAGAAACACAAATTTTATAAAGTGTGGACTGGACTTTAATATGAGCTAATGTGGCCTACACAACTGTAACGTGGATTGTTTGGTGAACTTTATTATCTTTTTGTTTTTTTCACAAAAAGACCCTGGATGTGCCCAAAGATGTAAAACCGATCGTATCACAAACTTTTTGAAGCAATTACAATGCAGGAAGGTAACCTACAATGCAATAGATTAGACTCCAAAAAATAGGCTAATACTAATCTGGCTGGGGCTGCAGGGCACAAGGCTGCAGAAAGGCTCCTCTATGTACTCCTATATAGTGTTTTTCCGCAATCTAGCAAGATACAGATGGAAACCCACTAATAGGATAAATCTGAAAAAATGTGAGGCAGGCAGCACTAATAGAAAAAAGGACAATGAACAGTATGAGGCAGTGACGCACACTGAGCTGACTACAACCAGCTGTGGCGGCAGAACAGCCTACAGAGTGAGCTGCACTCACACAGAGACCTTACAGACAGCCGTGAACAGTGCTGCAAAGCCAAAAAAGCTCCTCTATGTATTCCTATATAGTGTTTTTCCACAATCTAACAGGATACGGATGGAAACCCTATGATAGGATAAATCTGAAAAAATGTGCAGCAGGCAGCACTGTTGTGAATTCTGCTCTTGGGCTCCCTCCGGTGGTTGTTGGTGGTAGTGCAGTTGTCTCTGGGTTGTAATCTAGGGCAGGTGTTTCTGCTGATTGCAGCTCTGTTAGGTATTTAGCTGTGCAGGATCCATGATTCCCTGCCAGTTGTCCATTGTACTTGGAGGTGTTTCATCTCTGTCTGGTTTCTCCTGCTCTGCTGCCAATCCAGCTAAAGATAAGTTCTGATTTTTTGTCTCTGTTGCACACATGCTGTGTGCTTTTCAGTTCAGTTCAATTCATTGTGTTTTTGTCCGGCTTAGACTGTGTTAGGATATTTTTCAGTCATGTTGGATTCTCAGGAGATGCAGATGTACATCCCATGTCTTTAGTTAGATGTGGTGTTTGTATTCTCTGCTGTGGATTTTTGTAGGGTTTTAATACTGACCGCTTAGTACTCTGTCCTATCCTATTCTATTTAGCTAGAGGTGCCTCTTTTGCTAAATCCTGTCTTCTGCCTGTGTGTGTCTTTTACTCTTATATTCACAGTCAATATTTGTGGGGGTCTGCCTATCCTTTGGGGTTTCTGCTCTGAGGCAAGATAGAATTCCCATTTCCATCTATAGGGGTATTTAGTCCTCCGGCTGTGTCGAGGTGTCTAGGATGTGTTAGGTACACCCCACGGCTACTTCTTGTTGCGGTGTTAGTTTAGGGTTGCGGTCAGAATAGGTTCCACTTACTCAAGAGAACGTCTCATGCTGCTCCAGGGTCACCGGATCATAACAGTACAACTGGCCAACAATGAGTTAAATGCATCTCAGAAGAAGGGAAGAAAGGTGTGGAGCTATTTTTTTTTCTGTAGTCTGTTTTGTCTTTTCTTCCCTCTTTTCCTCTGGGTGACTGAGGAGTTTTGTGCTAGCATGGATGCCCAGGGATTAGTTTCTCTTGTAGATCAGCTTGCTGCTAGGGTACAAGTTATTTCTGATTATATTGTTCAAACTCCGGTTTTAGAGCCTAGGATTCTTACGCCTGATTTGTTATTTGGGGACAGGTCCAAATTTTTGAGTTTCAAAAACAACTGTAAACTGTTTTTTGCTCTGAAGCCTCGTTCCTCTGGTGATCCCATTCAGCAGGTTAAAATTGTCATCTCCCTGCTGCGTGGCGATCCTCAGGATTGGGCATTTTCCCTGGAAGCTGGGAATCCGGCCTTGTTTAATGTAGACGTCTTTTTCCAGGCTCTGTGGTTATTATATGATGAACCAAATTCTGTGGATCATGTGGAAAAGACCTTGTTGGCCCTGTCACAGGGTCAAGAAGCAGCAGAATTGTTTTGTCAGAAATTTAGAAAATGGTCTGTGCTGACTAAATGGAATGAGGATGCTTTGGCGGCAATTTTCAGAAAGGGTCTTTCTGAATCTGTTAAGGACATTATGGTGGGGTTTCCCATGCCTGTTGGTCTTAGTGATTCTATGTCGCTGGCCATTTAGATTGATCGGCACTTGCGGGAGAGCAGATCTGTGCACACTGTGGCGTTGTCCTCTGAGCAGATACCTGAACCTATGCAGTGTGACAGGATTCTGTCTAGAGCAGAAAAACAAGGATTCAGACGTCAGAATAGGTTGTGTTTTTACTGTGGCGATCCTTCTCATGTCATTTCAGTCTGCCCTAAGCGTACAAAGAGAATCGCTAGTTCAGTTACCATCGGTACTGTACAGCCTAAATTTCTGTTATCTGTGACCTTGATCTGCTCATTGTCGTCATTTTCTGTCATGGCGTTTGTGGATTCAGGCGCCGCTTTAAACTTAATGGACTTTGAATTTGCCAAGCGTTGTGGTTTCCCCTTGCAGTCTTTGTAGAACCCTATTCCTTTAAGGGGCATTGATGCTACACCTTTGGCTAAAAATAAACCTCAGTTTTGGACACAGGTGACCATGTGCATGGCACTGGCCCATCAGGAAGATTGTCATTTTCTGGTGTTGCATAATTTGCATGATGCTATTGTGCTGGGTTTTCCATGGTTGCAGGTACATAATCCGGTGTTGGATTGGAAATCTATGTCTGTGACTAGTTGGGGTTGTCAGGGGATTCATATTGACGTTCCTTTGATGTCAATCTCCTCTTCCTCCTCTTCTCAAGTTCCAGAGGTGTTGTCTGATTTTCAGGATGTATTCGATGAGCCCAAGTCCAGTTCCCTTCCACCGCATAGGGACCGAGATTGTGCTATTGACTTGATTCCAGGCTGTAAGTTTCCAAAGGGCCGACTTTTCAACCTGTCTGTGCCTGAACATACCGCCATGCGGAGTTATGTTAAGGAGTCTTTGGAGAAAGGGCATATTCGGGCATCTTCTTCACCATTGGGAGCGGGATTTTTTTTGGTTGCTAAGAAGGATGGCTCCTTGAGACCCTGTATTGATTATCGCCTCTTGAATAAGATCACGGTCAAGTTTCAATACCCCTTGCCTTTGCTTTCTGATTTGTTTGCTAGGATTAAGGGGGCTAGTTGGTTTACAACGATTGACCTTCGAGGGGCATATAATCTGGTTCGTATTAAGCAGGGTGATGAATGGAAAACTGCGTTTAATACGCCCGAAGGCCATTTTGAATATCTTGTGATGCCATTCGGGCTCTCTAATGCTCCATCTGTTTTTCAGTCCTTCATGCATGATATCTTCCGGAGTTATCTTGATAAATTCATGATTGTATATTTGGATGACATTTTGATTTTTTCCGATGATTGGGAGTCTCATATGAAACAGGTCAGGATGGTATTTCAGATCCTTTGTGATAATGCTTTATTTGTGAAGGGGTCTAAGTGTCTCTTTGGAGTGCAGAAGGTTTCTTTTTTGGGCTTCATTTTTTCTCCCTCATCTATAGAGATGGATCCGGTTAAGGTTCAGGCCATTCATGACTGGATTCAGCACACTTCCGTGAAGAGCCTTCAGAAATTATTGGGGTTTGCTAATTTTTATCGCCGTTTCATTGCTAACTTCTCCAGGGTGGTTAAACCCCTGACTGATTTGACGAAGAAGGGCGCTGATGTGATGAATTGGTCCTCTGCGGCCGTCTCTACCTTTCAGGAGCTTAAACGCCGATTTACTTCGGCCCCGGTGTTGCGTCAGCCGGATGTTTCTCTTCCGTTTCAGGTTGAGGTTGACGCTTCTGAGATTGGGGCAGGGGCTGTTTTGTTGATACACAGCTGCAGCTTGGAAAACCAAACTGTTGCACAACTCTTGAGGAAAACAGTTAATATCAGCTTGAAGAGTGTAACCCAATATATATTAATACATAACTTTTAATAACCTCATTAAAATAGGACATAAGGGGTTATGCTGGGTGAAGGCGCAGATCCGCCGCTATGGATGGCGCTTAAGACGCCAGCTGTGTGGCGTGAAGACTGAAGTTCCCGGGGACCCCTTCAGGAACATAGAGGCTTTCTGCCTCTTTACTTTTGTCCCGGGTCACCCAGCTTTGGCCTGTCTGGCCTTGATACACCCACGTGCATGATTTTCCAGTTTGATAAAAAGGAATTTCTGATGAAGGTCTGATGTATGGACTGAAAACGTTTATTCTTTAACTGGATGCACAAATAAATGGAATAATCATCTTGCAAAAATAACCTTCTGAGTGCCAAGGGATTTTTGAGTATTCGTTCTCCAAGATGGATCATTTGGTGCCTTTGCCTAAATTGCCTTCCTCTTCTGATTTGGTTCCGTTGTTTTTTCAGAATGTGGTTCGTTTGCATGGTATTCCGGAGAATATTGTGTCCGACAGAGGTTCCCAGTTTGTTTCTAGGTTTTGGCGGGCCTTTTGCGCTAGGTTGGGCATTGATTTGTCTTTTTCTTCCGCATTTCATCCTCTGACAAATGGCCAAACCGAGCGAACTAATCAGACTTTGGAAACTTATTTGAGATGCTTTGTGTCTGCTGATCAGGATGATTGGGTGGCTTTCTTGCCATTGGCTGAGTTTGCCCTTAATAATCGGGCTAGTTCGGCTACCTTGGTTTCGCCCTTCTTTTGCAATTTTGGTTTTCATCCTCGTTTTTCTTCGGGGCAGGTTGAGCCTTCTGATTATCCTGGTGTGGATTCTGTCATTGACAGGTTGCAGCACATATGGGCTCATGTGGTGGACAATTTGGTGTTGTCTCAGGAGGAGGCTCAACGTTTTGCTAACCGTCGTCGGCGTGTTGGTTCCCGGCTTCGGGTTGGGGATTTGGTCTGGTTGTCTTCCCGTCATGTTGAAGGTTTCTTCCCCTAAGTTTAAGCCTCGGTTTATTGGTCCTTATAGGATTTCTGAGATTATCAATCCGGTGTCTTTTCGTTTTGCCCTTCCGGCCTCTTTTGCCATCCATAATGTTTTCCATAGATCTTTATTGCGGAAATATGTGGTGCCCGTTGTTCCCTCTGTTGATCCTCCTGCCCCTGTGTTGGTTGATGGGGAGTTGGAGTATGTGGTTGAGAAGATTTTGGATTCTCGTTTTTCGAGGCGGAAGCTTCAATATCTGGTCAAATGGAAGGGTTATGGCCAGGAGGATAATTCTTGGGTTTTTGCCTCTGATGTCCATGCTGCTGATTTGGTCCGTGCCTTTCATCTGGCTCGTCCTGATTGGCCTGGGGACTCTGGTGAGGGTTCAGTGACCCCTCTTCAAGGGGGGGTACTGTTGTGAATTCTGATCTTGGGCTCCCTCCGGTGGTTGTTGGTGGTAGTGCAGTTGTCTCTGGGTTGTAATCTAGGGCAGGTGTTTCTGCTGATTGCAGCTCTGTTAGGTATTTAGCTGTGCAGGATCCATGATTCCCTGCCAGTTGTCCATTGCACTTGGAGGTGTTTCATCTCTGTCTGGTTTCTCCTGCTCTGCTGCCAATCCAGCTAAAGATAAGTTCTGATTTTTTGTCTCTGTTGCACACATGCTGTGTGCTTTTCAGTTCAGTTCAATTCATTGTGTTTTTGTCCAGCTTAGACTGTGTTAGGATTAGTGTTGAGCATTCCGATACTGCAAGTATCGGGTATCGGCCGATACTTGCTGTATCGGAATTCCGATACCGAGATCCGATATTTTTGTGGTATCGGGTATCGGTATCGAAACAACATTAATGTAAAAATGTGTAAAAGAAAGAATTAAAATAAAAAATATTGCTATACTCACCTCTCCGACGCAGCCTGCACCTTACCGAGGGAAGCGGCAGCGTTCTTTGTTTAAAATTCGTGCTTTTCTTTCCTTTACTGAAGTCCCGGCTTGTGATTGGTCGCGTGCCGACCATGTGGCCGGGACGCAACCAATCACAGCAAGCCGTGACGTAATTTCAGGTCCTTCAGGATTTTAAAATTACGTTCCGGCGTTGTGATTGGTTGCGTCGCAGTCACATGGGCAACGCAACCAATCACAGCAAGCCGTGACGTAATTTCAGGTCCTTAAGGATTTTAAAATTATGTCCCGGCTTGTGATTGGTTGCGGCGCGGTCAACCAATCACAAGCCGGGAGGCTGGACACGCGCACATTTTAAAATGGGCGCGTGTCCAGCCTCCCGTGACGTCCCGGCTTGTGATTGGTTGCGGCGCGGTCAACCAATCACAAGCCGGGAAGCCATTTTAAAATGCGCGCGTGTCCAGCCTCCCGGCTTGTGATTGGTTGACCGCGATGCAACCAATCACAAGCCGGGACGTCACGGGAGGTTGGACAAGCGCTCATTTTAAAATGCGCGCGTGTCCAGCCTCCCGGCTTGTGATTGGTTGATCGCGACGCAACCAATCACAAGCCGGGACGTCACGGGAGGCTGGACACGCGCCCATTTTAAAATGCGCGCGTGTCCAGCCTCCCGTGACGTCACGGCTTGTGATTGGTTGCGTCTCCCATGTGACTGCGACGCAACCAATCACAAAGCCGGGACGTAATTTTAAAATCCTTAAGGACCTGAAATTACGTCACGGCTTGCTGTGATTGGTTGCGTTGCCCATGTGACTGCGACGCAACCAATCACAACGCCGGAACGTAATTTTAAAATCCTGAAGGACCTGAAATTACGTCACGGCTTGCTGTGATTGGTTGCGTCCCGGCCACATGGGCGGCATGCGACCAATCACAAGCCGGGACTTCAGTAAAGGAAAGAAAAGCGCGAATTTTAAACAAAGAACGCTGCCGCTTCCCTCGGTAAGGTGCAGGCTGCGTCGGAGAGGTGAGTATAGCAATATTTTTTATTTTAATTCTTTCTTTTACACATTAATATGGTTCCCAGGGCCTGAAGGAGAGTTTCCTCTCCTTCAGACCCTGGGAACCATCAGGAATACCGTCCGATACATGAGTCCCATTGACTTGTATTGGTATCAGGTATCGGTATCGGATTGGATCCGATACTTTGCCGGTATCGGCCGATACTTTCCGATACCGATACTTTCAAGTATTGGACGGTATCGCTCAACACTAGTTAGGATATTTTTCAGTCATGTTGGATTCTCAGGAGATGCAGATGTACATCCTATGTCTTTAGTTAGATGTGATGTTTGTATTCTCTGCTGTGGATTTTTGTAGGGTTTTAATACTGACCGCTTAGTACTCTGTCCTATCCTAATCTATTTAGCTAGAGGTGCCTCTTTTGCTAAATCCTGTCTTCTGCCTGTGGGTGTCTTTTACTCTTATATTCACAGTCAATATTTGTGGGGGGCTGCCTATCCTTTGGGGTTTCTGCTCTGAGGCAAGATAGAATTCCCATTTCCATCTTTAGGGGTATTTAGTCCTCCGGCTGTGTCGAGGTGTCTAGGATGTGTTAGGTACACCCCACGGCTACTTCTAGTTGCAGTGTTAGTTTAGGGTTGCGGTCAGTATAGGTTCCACTTACTCCAGAGAACGTCTCATGCTGCTCCAGGGTCACCGGATCATAACACAGCACTAATTGAAAAAAGGACAATGGAACAGTATGAGGCCATGACGCACGCTGAGCTGACTACAACCAGCTGTGGCTGCAGAAGAGGCTACAGCGTGAGCTGCACTCACACACAGACCTTGCAGACAGCCGAGAATGGCACTGCAAGGCCAAAACAAGCTTCTCTACCTACTCCTATATAGTGTTTTTCCACAATCTAGCAGGATAGGAATGGAAACCCACTAATAGGATAAGTTAGAAAAAATGTGCAGCAGGCAGCACTAATTGAAAAAAGGACAATGGAACAGTATGAGGCAGTGACGCATGCTGAGCTGACTACAACCGGCTGTGGCTGCAGAACAGGCTACAGCGTGAGCTGCACTCACACACAGACCTTGCAGACAGCCGTGAACAGCGCTGCAAGGCAAAAACAAGGTTCTCACACAGCGGTTGCTAAATTAGCCTGGGTAATGCACAATGAAGCAAATCGCTATCTCAAACTATCCCTCAGTCAGAACAGCAGCGCCCTGTCCCTAACTGAATTCACAGCAGAGTAAACCCAAAATGGCGACAGCGGCTTTTATAGTGCATCATGACATAATTTCAGCAGCCAATCACAGCCATGCCCTTACTTACATGCCTAACATGCAAAACAGGATGTGCCCACACTTCTTAAGATTCCTCATTGGCTGAATTAAATCAAACTGGCTCATTGCACTATGGGAACTTCCGATTCTGGTATTCGATATACTGAAAGTATCGGAACTCAGTATTGGAATTCCGATACCGCGAATATCGGCCGATACCCAATATTTGCAGTATCGGAATGCTCAAAACTAGTTATTACAGAAGGAGGGAAGGACAGTCTCTTGACTTCAATGAAACCTTAATGCCACCTCAGGAAGATAAGCCAGATCAGGTCTTAACACAACTCTATCCTCATATATTTGTGTATAAGGAGGGTTTATAGAATAGGTCTGTAAGCTCTGATGTTAGAGCCACTAATATGATCATTTTTAGTTTAATATATTTTGCCAATAACTCCTGTACTGTTTCAAATGGCTCTTTGGTCAAAGCATTTAGTACCAGGTTCAGATTCCATGGGGGACCTTCCGGATTGGGACTGGTCTTGATCTATTGCAGGATTTTATGAACCTTGCCACCCAAGTATTAGCCACAAGGTTACAATTATATAATGTACACAAAACGGACACCTGGACCCTAAGGGTACTAGTAGCCAACCCCAGTTCAATCCCTGACTTAAGGAACTCTAGGATAGGATGAATTGGAGGCTTTAGGCCTAAAGGCTTTCCTAAAAATTCCAAGAATTTTCTCCATGTCATACCATAGATTCTTGTTGCTAAGTTTCCTACTTTTTAGCAAGGTGCAAACTAGCCCCGGTGAAAAACCCCTGCTGCTCAGTATTGCCCTTTCAAATTCCACACTGCAAGATGGAATCTCTTTACTTGGGTGCGGAATATTGGCTCCTGTATAAGAAGGTCCCGGGATCTCTGGCAGGATCCATGCATCTGATAGAGACATTATCCTTAACAGAGAAAACCAAGGCATTTTTGGCCAAAAGGGGGCAATCATAATCACTCTCGCTACTGTAAGAAAGCCATAAGCAATCCTAAAGTCCCAGGGAATCTGGAGAGAGTCTACTGCGAATGGGTGTTCCCTGGAGTTCAGAAAACAGAACTTTTTTACCTTCCTGTTGTGTTTGTCAGCAAACTGATCTGTTTCCAGCAACCCCCATATCTCCTGGAACACTCGGGGCTTTAGGGCCCTTTCCCCCTTTTTTAGTGAGTTGCAGCTTAGAAAGTCTGCCTTGACATTCTCTGCTCCCTTTAAGTGTAGTGCCGTAAAAGACAAAATATGTTGTTCTGCCATCTGGAGGATGTTGTTTGCTGCTACCATTAGGGAGTGGGACCTTGTTCCCTCTGGTGAATGATGTATGTTACTGTGGCCTTGTTGTCTGACATAATGTGGACATGGTGACCCAGATGGAGAGGGAGAAAGCTTTCTAGATCCATTTCTACCTCCCACAATTCTTTTACATTCAATGATGTTTCCAGTTTCAGAGGTGCCTAAGTTCCTTGAATTGTCTGACCTCTCAGGTGTGCTCCCCAACCTGAGATGCTCGCGTGTTTCATAATTATGCCGCTTACTGGCCTTATCCATGGGACTCCTGATGTCAAGTTTGCCCTGTCTGACTGTCTGTCCACCATATGACGGAGTTCATGACCTCTGAAGAAAGATCTACCCTCCCTTCTAAATGCTGTTTTAGCGATCTCTGTGCCAACAGTATCTCAAATACAGCTGCCTGTTATGGAATTGGGCCCATTTGACTGCTGGGATATTTTCCCAGGCTCGAGTTCATATGAGTTCATCCTGCAGAGGGCGCCTCACTGCGACTCAAGGTAACTACAGTACATTCCCCTGCATTCCATTCATTCACCAAGTTTTACAGTCAGGAGCACAGCTGCATTAGCAGAGCTCCTGGGTGTAAAATGATTTAACCCCTTCAGATGGATTTACAGCGTGGGCCAAGACTGAACGACGGAAGGTATGTAATATTGTTGTTTGGTTTTTTTAACTTTATTTCAGGTGACAAGGGTCTTCAGGTGGATTAAGAGTATAATAAAATATTAAAACACAATGTGTCTTTATTTCATTAAAATCATTTTTAATAATGTGTGTGTGTTTTATTAACCATTTCGTACTATTGGATTAATAATGGATAGGTATCAGAACTGACGTCTCTCCATTATTAACCTGGTTTAATGTCACCTTAAAATAGCAAGGTGACATTAACCCTTCATTACCCCATATCCCACCACTACAGGCGAGTGGGAAGAGAGAGGCTAAGTGCCAGAATAGGCGTATCTTACAGATGTGCCTTTTCTGGGGTGGCTGGGGGCAGATGTTTTTAGCCAGGGGGAGCCAATAACCATGGTCCCTCTCTAGGCTATTAATATCTGCCCTCAGTCACTGGCTTTCCCACTCTGGTGGAGAAAATTGCGCGGGAGCCCACGCCAATTTTTTCCGGGATTTAACCCTTTAATTTAATAGCTAGAGGCACCAAATTTTACTCAGAGACACTTCTTACATTAGTAAAGATGAATATGTAATAAAAGAAGGGATATGAGATGGTTTACTGTGTGTAAACCATGTCTCATTTCCTATCGGGTTTGTGAAGGAGATAGGAAAAGCCAGCAATTGTATTACCGGCTTTTCTGCTATCTAGCGCTGAATTGCCAGCTTTTCTATGGAACACCGGTTGGTCCATGTGTAATCCGTAATTTTCTTGCCCCCATAGACTTTCATTGGTGGATTTTTTGTGCAATACACTGACAAACGCAGCATGCTGCGATTTTCTACGCCGTAACATACCGTATATTACGGATGCGTAATATACGGCAGATAGGAGCTGCCCCATAGAGAATCATTGGGCCATGTGCAATGTGTATTTTCTGGACGTATTTTCTGCACTCATACATCCGTAAAACTCGCTAGTGTGACGCCGGCCTTATTCTATCCTGTGTGATACTGTCTGCTGAGCCGTGTATCTAATGCTATCCTGTGTGATACAGTCTGCTGAGCCGTGTATATAATCCTATCCTGTGTGATACTGCCTGCTGAGCCGTGTATCTAATCCTATTCTGTGTGATACTGTCTGCTGAGAAGTGTACCTAATCCTATCCTGTGTGACACTGTCTGCTGAGCCATGTATCTAATCCTATCCTGTATGATACTGTCTGATGAGCAGTGTATCTAATCCTGTCCTGTGTAATAATTCTGCTGAGCCGTGTATCTAATCCTATCCTGTGTGATACAGTCTGCTGTGCTATGTATCTAATCCTATCCTGTGTGATACTGTCTGCTGAGCTGGGTATCTAATCCTATCCTGTGTTACTGACTGCTGAGCTGTGTATCTAATCTTATCCTGTGTGATACTGTTTGCTGAGCAATGTATCTAATCCTATCCTGTACAATACTTCTGCTGAGCTGTGTATCTAATGCTATCCTGTGTGATGCAGTCTGCTGAGCCATGTATCTAATCCTATCTGGTGTGATACTGTCTGCTGAGCCGTGTATCTAATTCTCTCCTGTGTGATGCAGTCTGCTAAGCTGTGTATCTAATCCTATCCTGTGTGACACTGTCTGCTGAGCCGTGTACCCAATCCTATCCTGTGTTATACTGTCTGCTGAGACATGTATCTAATCCTATCCTGTGCAATACTGTATGCTGAGCTGTGTATCTAATCCTATCCTGTGTGTTACTGTCTGCTGAACCGTGTATCTAATTCTATCCTGTGCGATACAATCTGCTGAGCCATGTATTTAATCCTATCCTGTGAGATACTGTCTGCTGAGCTGTGTATTTAATCCTATCCTGTGTGTTACTGTCTGCTGAACTGTGTATCTAATCCTATCCTGTGCGATACAGTCTGCTGAGCCATGTATTTAATCCTCTCCTCTGTGTTATTGTCTGCTGAGCATGTATCTAATCATCTCCTGTGTGTTATTGTCTGCTGAGCCGTGTATCTAATCCTGTATCTAATCATATCCTGTGTGATACTGACTGCTGACCTGTGTATCTAATCCTAACCTGTGTGATACTGACTACTGAACCGTGTATCAAATCCTATCCTGTGTGATACTGTGTGCTGAGCCATGTATCTACTCCTATCCTGTATGATACTGTCTGCTGAGCTGGGTATCTAATCCTATCCTGTGTTACTGACTGCTGAGCTGTGTATCTAATCTTATCCTGTGTGATACTGTTTGCTGAGCCATGTATCTAATCGTATTGTGTTTGATACTGGGCTGTGTATTTAATCCCATCCTGTGTGATACAGTCTGCTGAGCCATGTATCTAATCCTATCCTGTGTGATTCTGTCTGCTGAGTTGTGTATCTAATCCGCTCATGTGTGATGCAGTCGGCAAGCTGTGCATCTAATCCTATCCTGTGTGACACTGTCTGCTGAGCCGTGTACCTAATCCTATCCTGTGTTATACTCTCTGCTGAGCCATGTATCTAACCTTATCCTGTGTGATACAGTCTGCTGAGCCGTGGTTCTACTCCTATCCTGTCTGATACTGTCTGCTGAGCCATGTATCTAATCCTATCCTGTGTGTTACCGTCTGCTGAACCGTGTATCTAATCCTATCCTGTGTGTTATTGTCTGCTGAGCCATGTATCTAATCCTAACCTGTGTGATACTGACTGCTGAACCATGTATCTAATCCTATTCTGTGTTACTGACTGCTGAGCTGTGTATCTACTCCTATCCTGTGTTACTGACTACTGAGCTGTGTATCTAATCCCATCCTGTGTGATACAGTCTGCTGAGCAGTGTATCTAATCCTATCTTGTGTGATACTTGGCTCCCCCTGCAGTCTGTGACAGAGGGTGGTCTGTGTTGGCACGGTAATAAATTATGTTATTTCCAGCCTTACAGAAGGACGGTAACACAATAGAAATGATAAGAATAATAGGCCTCAGTTAGGCTACTTTCACACTTCCGTCTTTTATCCTACATCGCAATCCGTCGTTATGGGCCAAAAACGGCTCCTTCAAATGTGTTTGCAGGATTCGTTTTTTGCCCATAGACTTTTATTAGCAACGGATCGTGAGGAATGGGCACACATCGCATCTGTCGTGCGACGGATCCGTTGTGTTTTGGCGGACGCGACGCACAAAAAAAGTTCAGTGTAACTTTTTTGTGCGATGTGTCCGCCATTTCCGACCGCGCATTCGCGGCCGAAACTCCGCCCCCTCCTCCCCACTTATCACAATGGGCAGTGGATGCATTGTAAAACTGCATCCGCTGCCCACATTGTGCTAAATTAGCACAACGTCCATCGGTACATCGGGCCGAGGGTTTGTGACAGTCCGTACCAACGGAAGTGTGAAAGTAGCCTCACCACAACTGTCTACAAGGAAAACTGTTGCTCATAGCAACCAATCACAGATCAGCTTCTTATAAGCAGCTATGGTGAAATGAAAGATGCTTAGTGATTGGTTCCTATGTGGAATGGGGGTGACTGATACACACACACGCATGCTTAGTGATTGGTTGCCGATACATACACACACACACATACACATACATACACATATATATATATATATATATATATATATATATATATATATATATATATATATATGTGTGTGTTCTGTATGTATATATATATAGTGAGAGAGAGAGAGGAAGGAATGCAAAAACAAGACAAAGCCAATAAATTGTTTGTTTTTATATTAAACTCTTTAGCTTATATAGGGGATTTAACCCATTCCGATGTTGAGCGTAATGGTACGTGTTATGGACCTGGTGGTTAGGTGCACCTGGAATGACCTGATAGTTAAACTAGACGACAGGACAAGCTCTGGTAAGTGGGAACTCTGCTGACCGCAAATCCTAATCCTATATCACACACACTAGAAATAGCTGTGGAGCGTACCTAACTCTCCCTAGACGCCTCTTCACAGCCTAAGAGCTAACTACCCCTAAAGATAGGAAATAAAGCCTTACCTTGCCTCAGAGAAATTCCCCAAAGGTAAAGGCAGCCTCCCACATATATTAACTGTGAGTTAAGAGGAAAGTCACAAACACAGGGATGAAAAAGGTTTCAGCAAAGGAGGCCAGACTTACTAAATAGACTGAGGATAGGAAAGGGATCTATGCGGTCAGCACAAAAAACTACAAAAAGCCACGCAGAGTGTGCAAAAAGACCCCCGCACCGACTCACGGTGCGGAGGTGCCACTCTGCACCCCAGAGCTTCCAGCTAACAAGGAAATATCATATAAGCAAGCTGGACTAGAACTTAGCAAGTACTAAGAAATATATACAGTACAAAATGAACAACAAATGAACTAGCAGGGACTTAGCTTCTGCTGGAGTAGACAGGTCATCAGAAAGATCCAAGAGAGATCTGAAACAGTACTGATACATTGACAGCTGGCATGGAGTAACGATCTGAGTGGAGTTAAATAGAGAAGCCAGCCTAGCCGCAAACGAGGGCAGCTGAGGAAGCAACCTCAGAACCAGCAGTTCCACTCACAGCCACCAGAGGGAGTCCACGGACAGAACTCGCCGAAGTACCATTCATGACCACAGGAGGGAGTTCGAGAACGGAAATCACAACAGATACAACCACGTCGGACTCCCTCCCTGTGATGTTGGCTCCGGCGGTGAGCCCACATCTTTCCCGGCACATGTCAGCTGTTTTGAACAGCTGACTTGTGCCTGGAACAGCCATGGGTGGAATTGCGATTCCACCCGCAGCTACTAACCCATTAAATGCTGCTGTCAAATGCTGACAGCGGCATATAACATGCATTTTCATCAATTGTGCCGGAAATCGGCCCATTGGTGACCCCCATCACGTGATTGTGGGTCACCGATTGGTTGGCATGGCAACCAGAGGTCACCTTGAGACCTCTGTGGTTGTCAGTGCCGGATTGCTATGAGCGCCACCCAATGGTCGGTGCTCATTGCAAGTGAGGTATTCTGCTACATGGAGGCGATCTGATCATCGCCTGCATGTAGCAGAGCCAATCGGGTTATGGCAGCTTCTAGTGTCCCATGGAGACTATTGAATCATGCCAAAAGTGATTTTAAAAATATAAAAAATGTAAACGTTCAAATCATCACCCCTTTTGCCACATTCAAAATAAAACCTGATCTATCAATAATAAAAGGAATAACCTGATTGCAAAATGGCGTAGCAATAAAAAAAAGTCAAAACGCCAGAATTACAATTTATTGGGTCATCACGATATTGCATTAAAATGCAATAATGGGCAATCAAAAGAATATATCTGCACTAGAATGGTATCATTAAAAACGACAGCTCGGTGTGCAAAAAATAAGCCCTCACCCGACCCCAGATCACAAAAAATGGAGATGCTGCAGGTATCGGAAAATGGCACAATTTATTTTTTTTTTTTTTAACAAAGTTGGAATTTTTTTTCACCACTAAGATAAAAAAAACCTTTACATGTTTGTGTCTATGAACTCGTAATGACCTGTAGAATCATAATGGCAGGTCAGTTTTAGCATTTAGTGAACCTAGTAAAAGAAAAGCTAAACAAAAATCAACTGTGGGATTGCACTTTTTTTTGCAATTTCACCGCACTTTGAATTTTGTTCCTGTTTTCCAGGACATGATATGCTAAAATCAATGGTGTAATTCAAAAGTACAACTCGTCCTGCAAATAACAAGCCCTCACATGGCCATATTGACAGAAAAATAAAAAAAATTATGGCTCTGGGAAGAAGGGGAGCAAAAAATGAAAACGCAAAACCAAAAATACCTATGGTCATGAAGAGGTTTAACAATTAAATAAGATAATGAAACTTGAAAGTAGCTGATATTCCTATAGAGCCTGCAGTGATTATTAAGAATGTGCATGAAATTACACACACACGTATATATATATATATATATATATATATATATATATATATATATATATATATATATATATATACACTCACCGGCCACTTTATTAGGTACACCATGCTAGTAACGGGTTGGACCCCTTTTGCCTTCAGAACTGCCTCAATTCTTCGTGGCATAGATTCAACAAGGTGCTGGAAGCATTCCTCAGAGATTTTGGTCCATATTGACATGATGGCATCACACAGTTGCCGCAGATTTGTCCTCTGCACATCCCAAAGATGCTCCATACAAGGCAAAATGGATCCATGCTTTCATGTTGTTTACGCCAAATTCTGACCCTACCATCCGAATGTCGCAGCAGAAATCGAGACTCATCAGACCAAGCAACGTTTTTCCAATCTTCTACTGTCCAATTTCGATGAGCTTGTACAAATTGTAGCCTCAGTTTCCTGTTCTTAGCTGAAAGGAGTGGTACCCGGTGTGGTCTTCTGCTGCTGTAGCCCATCTGCCTCAAAGTTCGACGCACTGTGCGTTCAGAGATGCTCATAGGCCTACCTTGGTTGTAACGGGTGGCGATTTGAGTCACTGTTGCCTTTCTATCAGCTCGAACCAGTCTGCCCATTCTCCTCTGACCTCTGGCATCAACAAGGCATTTCCGCCCACAGAACTGCCGCTCACTGGATTTTTTTTCTTTTTCGGACCATTCTCTGTAAACCCTAGAGATGGTTGTGCGTGAAAATCCCAGTAGATCAGCAGTTTCTGAAATACTCAGACCAGCCCTTCTGGCACCAACAACCATGCCACGTTCAAAGGCACTCAAATCACCTTTCTTCCCCATACTGATGCTCGGTTTGAACTGCAGGAGATTGTCTTGACCATGTCTACATGCCTAAATGCACTGAGTTGCCGCCATGTGATTGGCTGATTAGAAATTAAGTGTTAACAAGAAGTTGGACAGGTGTACCTAATAAAGTGGCCAGTGAGTGTATATATATATACACTGTGTTCCAAGTTATTATGCACAAAGAGTTTAGGAGTGATAAGGTTAGAATTTTTTTGTTTGTCATTTAAACTCACTGATGGTGATGTGTGTCAGGGCTCTTTATATCACTGAAAGCAATTGCAGATACCTGTGCACATTAGTTTGGCAGGTGTGTCCAAATAAAGGCAAGACTACTTAAGAAGGCTGTTCCACATTATTAAGCAGCCTACATTTTTTGCCAAAATGGGAAAGAAAAAGGATGTGTCAGCTGCTGAGAAGCAACAAATTGTGGAGTATTTAGGTCAAGGCATGACTACAATCAACATTGCCAAGACACTTCATGGTGATCATCGCACAATCAAGAAGTATGTAGCTGATTCCCAGCACGTGTGCGTGCTGATAAGGGAAAATTGAGGACTCTTTCCAACAGGCAATTGCGTAAGGTTAAAAGAGCAGCTGCAAAAATGCCTCCTCATAGCAGCAGACAAGTTTTTGAAGCTGCTGGTGCCTCCACGTCCCCAGAACAACAAGATGCAGGGTCCTTCAGAGGTGCGTAAGCCATCCTGTCGACCACCTCTATCCACTGTACACAAGCAGAAACAGCTCGAGTTGGCCAAATGATAATGAAGACTGACTTCCAAACTGTATTGTTCACCGATGAGTGCCGTGCAATGCTCGATAGTCCAGATGGATGGAGTGGAGGATGGCTGGTTGATGGACACCCCATGAAAACACAGCTAACGTGCCAATAAAGAGGAGGTGGAGTAATGTTTTGGGCTGGAATCAGGGGGAGAGAGATTGTCGGCCCCTTTATGATCCCTGAAGGGGTAAAGATGAACTCCATAATCTATGTGGAGTTTCTAAAAACACTTCCTGCCATGGTTCAAGAGGAAGAACTGTTATGATCCTTAGTGGTTGAGGATCACAAATTACTCCAGCTAAGTAACAAACCTAGGACAAGCTCTAGGGAGGTGGCAAACTGGACTGACCGCAAATCTGAACCTATCCAAACACACTAGAAGTAGCCGGTGAACGTGCCTAAAAATCCTAGACGTCTCGAGCCAGCCTGAGGAACTAACTACCCCTAGAGAGAAAGAAAGACCTCTCTTGCCTCCAGAGAAATAATCCCCAAAGATATAGAAGCCCCCAACACATAATAACGGTGAGGTAAGAGGAAGGCACATACACAGGGGTGAAAGCAGATTCAGCAAATGAGGCCCACTAATACTAGATAGCAGAAAATAGTAAAGGGGTCTGTGCGGTCAGTAAAAAACCCTTACAAAATATCCACACTGAGATTTCAAGAACCCCAGCACCAACTAACGGTGTGGGGGGAGAAACTCAGTCCCCTAGAGCAACCAGCAAGCGAGGAAATCACATTTTAGTGAGCTGGACTAAAAACATAATGAATGCTGATAATCAAAAAATAATCAAACAAAAACTTAGCTTGTCTTGGAGAGACTGGGAGCAAGGTAGTCACAAGGAATCTGAAGAGCACTGAATACATTGAGAGCAGGCAAGGAACTGAGTATCCAGGTGAGCTAAATAGGAAACCAACCAAGGATAACGAACCAGCTGATGCTGCCAACCTGCAGAAAGACAACACTACACAGTACCGCTTGTGACCACTAGAGGGAGCCCAAAAACAGAGTTCACAACAAAGAACCGTGCTTTCCGCAGCAAGATCATTTTCATGCATGATAATGCACCGTCTCATGCTGCAAAAAAACACATCTGCATCTCTGGCTGCTATGGGCATAAAAGAGGACAAACTTATGGTGTGGCCACCATCTTCCCCTGACCTCAACCCCATTGAGAACCTCTGGAGCATCATCAAAAATGTCTATGATGGCGCGAGGCAGTTCACATCTAAGCAACAGCTCTGGGAGGGTATTCTGTCCACATGCAAAACAATTGAAGCAGAAACCATCCAAAAACTGACAAATTCAATGGACGAGAGAGTTCAGAAGCTTCTTTCGAACAAGGGGTCCTATGTGCAAATGTAACATCACCTATAATAAAGTTTTCACTTGAAAACTGTTTGATTTCATTTTGTAATAAGGTGATAATGCTTATAACTTCACAATTGACCATATTTTTTGTTCAAAATAAAAAAAGAGGTTGAAAACTCTGCTGTGCATAATAATTTGGAACATGCATTTTGAGTGTTTATTTTTTTTTTAAAAGATACTGTTTTCATAGGCAGTTTGTTCCAAAACATTGCGATTATACTAGAATAGTAGATGACTGGAAAATAACAATGACTGCAATTCAGATAGGTAATTTAGAGAAAATATGGGGAAATATTATTTGCATAATAATTTGGAACACAGTGTATATATATATATATATATATATATATATATATATATATATATATATATATATATATAGTGGGTACATAAAGTATTCAGACTCCTTTAAATGTTTCACTCTTTGTTTCATAGCAGCCATTTGGTGAATTCAAAAAAAGTTCATTTTCTTCACATTAATGTACACTCTGCACCCCATCTTAACTGAAAAAAGCAGAAATGTAGACATTTTTGCAAACTTAATAAAAAAGAAAAACCGAAATATCACATGGTCATAAGAAGAGATGAGCGAATTTGCGCAGGTTCCCTCTTTTTCAGCAAACTATAGCATTTGCCAAATTAGATGCAGACGGAACCCAGCTTTCTGGATCACACTGGCTGATCAGCTGATTGGCGCCGCAGCTGCTTGTGTCGCGGCTGCGTCACAGTCACGACACATGCTTGGAGAGCCCAACTAACAAGGCTCCAAAAAATGAAAAACATAATAACCCATAGTGACAGCAACATTTCGGTCCAATTGAGGACTTTTCTCAAGAAGCTGCATGAGGAAAGTCCTCAATTGGACCAATTTGTTGTGATTACTGTGGGCTATTTAATTTTAGATTATTTCAAATTTGAGAGTGCTGCTTTCATTTTGTCTATCTATCTATCTATCTATCTATCTATCTATCTATCTATCTATCTATCTATCTATCTATCTATCTATCTATCTATCTATCTAAATATGTGCCCAGATCACAGCAGATATAATTAGACAGGCCAATTGTCTTAGATATACATGCGAATTCTAACCATTAAAAAAGACCTCTAGGCTACCTCTGAATAGTACACAGTGAATGCCACATTGTATGGATGTCATCTTCCTTTTCATAATGATGCGACTTCCCATTCGGCAAATAGATCTGCTACAATGAGACGTCATTGATGAAGAAAATATCTGCTTATTAAGGTCATAAGAGTTGAGAACATAAAGCAGCAGTGGCTGTCACCGAAGTCAAGTGCACGGTTCCCAGTCCTCTTCTTCCAAGCAGTTACAGTAAAACACCTTAACGCAGCCCGCAGATTTAGAGAGGGAGGGACCACCTTCAGAGTACAGCTGGAATTGTAAGCTGTCTGCCTCTGCTGTTAGAAGTATGTGGAGAAATTACCTTCCATTCCCTGTAGAGACATCTAGGAACCATCCCAGTCCTGCTTTTTAGTTTGGTGATAATATGCTCCTATCAGTTTTAATAGGCCCACGCTGGATTCAGAAGGTATTATGGATTGTACAGCAAGCATATTGTCATTAAATTAAATTTTCAGAACATTCCCCAGCTCATCACAAATACCACAGAGAGTAATCATAATCGGTTCTGAACACATGTGTAATTGCCTTCAGCTGGCGTTTTTTACAGTTGACATTGTTCAGCAGTGATAAGGTGATTGGTGATTTGAATACACAGCTTGTTTCATAGCTGCCGTAATTGAAATATGGTATGTGTGAATGGAAGATTACATTAAGACTTAGGATAATCACCTGACATGAGAGTAATTGAGTCTACAATCTGCCACTGAGTCTCTCAGGGAGGGCTGAAATGAAAAGAAGACATTAGTAGATTATACCACTGCTGGCTCTGCTCTGTGCTAGAGTGCCAGGTTGGCATTCCAGTACTGCAGGCGATGCGTCGATTCTGTCTAGGGCACCATAAATGAAAAGAAAAGAGAGAAAAAAAACAGTTGATAAGAAAAGTTTAACTTAACCCTGGGGATGATAGGTCTGTGAGACTGCCTTAATACTTAAACTAATTTTATCATATTAAGCAGATTTTCCAGTGCTGTTATAAATGCAAGACAATAATAACTCCTGTAAACTCAGATAAGAAAAATTACTATTGTTATTTTTATTATTTTTCTCCTCATATGCATAATATTTTACCACACGATTGTCTTCGTTAAATATTTTTTTCTAGGGATCACGTTAATATTTTTCGTAAAATAATTGACATTCAAATAATTTGCGATCGTTAGGGATCTAGCATCTTAACATTGCATTTAGGTGCAAAACGTGAACTCCGTAGTCACTTTCGAATTTGCACTTAAATGCAGAGTTGGTAAATGAGCCCATCTGTTTGCAATGGAGATGAAGAAAGGAACTTAGAATGTTTAAAAATTATGCCAATTGCAATGTAATTCAAAGATAAAGATAGCAGGGATATTGCGCCACAATCAAGCAAAGGATCTAACGATGTTGCAGAGTTTGTTTTTAAAACATCTTCTCTGTGGTAGTTTTGAGAAGTTTCTCATTATCTACAGTTTTTTACGTACTCTGATAAAGTTGACAATAGCATGCTAAACTGAAGATGAAGTTTGAGCAAAAAGTGCAGTATAATAATACTCAGACAGATAATACGAGAACAGCAGAAAATATTTAGAACATCAGAAAATATGAATTTGACATTCCTTTTTTAATTGAAGGTAGTTTTTCAGCTATCATCCTGCTTTGGAGCTTCCTTGATTAATTTATGATGGATTTTTCATACATAGAAATGAATTTATTACATCCACAGTTTTGCATCCTGAGACCTGTCCTAAACCAACATTTATATATTAGAAAATAAGATTTCAACACTTTCAAGATTTACTATTGGCCACAGTTAACGCTCATGCAGGCTGCACAGCACGCAGAATATGTGGTTCCTTAGTATATTACCATACAGCCTGTATGCACTTTTGTTCAGTACCTGAGTGTAATATTCTTACCTAAGAACAGTGGCGGTGGAGTGAGCATAACTGTCTTTTTGTTTTTTCTTTTTCACTAATTTTTATTGAAGTTTTTAGAATATATGGGGAGGCGAAGAAGGGAGGGATAAAGTAGGTGTAGGGATAAAGGGAATCAAATGGTAATTATTTACAATGAAAGGAGAGAAAAGAAGGGAAAATAGGATAGGAAGGAATAGGGAGAGATTTAGACTATAAAGTTGAGAAGAAATGTGTAATAAGACAGAACAGAACAAAGTACAATAACAAGCAATAAATGAAACAATAACAAAGTCACACCATAATTAAGGTACCAAGATATAGTAAAATAACCCAGTAAATTAGGAGGATATTAAGGTATCAAAGAAAAGCAGAATCCGAACCTTTCTGTTTTTCGGAGAACTTCTTATAAAGGTTATAAACAATAGCTTATCTATATTCAAGTGATTTATGAAGATAACTATTTTTTCAAAGAAATTGGGAGGACAAGGTTTCTCCCCCCAAAAAATCAATTAAGTTCTTTACTACTAAAAAGATATGAATAATAACATACCAAAAGTATGGATCTAAATGTTCTAAGTCCATAGACAAGAGAGCCATTTGGGGAGTAACCAGAAATTTTCTCTTTAGGATTCTGTTAATTAAGCAAAACACCTGGTTACACAAATTTGTAATTTTCGGACAGCTCCAAAAAATAAGAAGATTACCATGAAAACCACAGTTTCTCCAACATATGGGTGAGATATTTGGGCTTATGTATGCTAACCTAGATGGGGTATAGTACCACCTTACAAAGATGAAAAGGATTCATGTAGATGCATGGAGAAATTAGAATAGTTAGAAAATTTGAGGGCATTTACCTACTGAACCGGAAGGAACGAAACGTTGAGGTCTGATTCCCATTTAAACATTTAAGAGTTTGTAACTAACGTAGAATCATTATTGTAGTGTCTTTTTGTTTTTTAAGCCTTTGCATGCTGTCTATGGCCAATCTGTTATTTTATTAAATCCATGCAAAGTGAACTTACAAAATCTGTATTGCCAAAAATGCACATGTTTTGCATATTTGGGTAGAATTCAATTCCACTTTATTTAATTTTATCATCTTTATCTGTTTGGTAATTATGAATCCACTTCTGTAGCAAAATAAATAATTGGCTGTAAGACAATAGCAAAGCAGCATGAGCATTGTTCAGTGCAGTGTAAATGTGTCATTGAAGAAAGATGTTATTATACAGCAACTTTTAATCTGGATATGAAATAAAAGTTTGTTTTTACATGGGAAAAGCTTTTTGCATCAATGTTCTGCTTTATTAATGTTCATCTGCTATTCAGTAGAAGCTGCAGAGCCTCCATGATGCCACACATGTTGTGCTGAATAAGGCTAGGGCTGCTAGGTGCCTTTGGTAGTGAAAGTTATAGCATGACCAAAGTTAGCTCAGTGTCACAATCAGCTAGAAAACAAAGATGACTGCTCACTATTTTTGTTCTTTTAATTTTAACCCCTTCACGACATGCGCCGTACATGTACAGCACATGTCGTATCTCACCCTTTAATGTTGGCTCTGGCGCTGAGCCCACATCTTTCTCAGCACATGTCAGCTGTTTTGAACAGCTGACATGTGCCCCTCATGGCCACGTGTGGAATCACGATCCAGCTGCCGCTGTTAACCTGTTAAATGCCGCTGTCAATCTCTGACAGCAGGATTTAATGTGATCACCCGGAAGCGCGTTACTAATCCCACCCATCTGCGCCCGTGTCATAGCGAGTGAGCATTTCTGCTACACACAGGCGATCTGATCATCAGAAATTGGGAAAAAAACATGGACTTATTCTGCACTGCTGAATAACTGAAGATCCAGGTATATTAAATGAAATGCTGTTTTATTCAAAGCGTTTCAAAGTACTGAGACTTCTTTATCAGGAAATACCACACATGCAGAGGCAATCAAATTATTGCAGCTTCTAGTCTCCCATGGAGACTATTGAAGTAAGTAAAAGTAAAAAAATGTCTTAAAAATATTAAAACAAAAATACCTGGTATTGCAGCATTCAGAATCTCCCGATCTATCAATATATATAAAAAGAATTAATCCAATTGGTAAATGACGTAGCAAAAAAAAAGTCAAAACGCAAGACTTAGGCTGGTTTCACATTTGCGTTTTTTGCCGCTGCGTTTTAGCGCAAAAAAACGCATGCGTTTTTTTTCCTATATTTAACATTAAAAACTCATGTGTTTTTTTTGTAAGCGTTTTGCCGTGTTTGACGACGCATGCGTCGTTTCTATGCTTGCGTTTGGTTGCAGAAATGCAACATGTAGTAATTTCTAGAGGCGTTTTTTTGGGGCAAAAAAACGTATTGCTGTCTATGTAAACGCATGCGTTTTTAAGCACATGCGTTTGCTTGCGTTTTAATAGAAAAAAACAAGAATACACACTGATAAGCCACGCCCCACCATCCAACAGGGGGCGCATCACCGCGAATGAAGGTAACTACAGGTCATTGACCTACATTACCTTCATTCGCGGTGATGCGGCCTCTGCTGGATGTCCTCATATAACCTCAAGCCTGGTAACTTTTCTGAATATTTTCCCACATTTGAGGGACATCCAGCAGGGGGCGCATCACCGCGAATGAAGGTAACTACAGGTCATTGACCTACATTACCTTCATTCACCAGGGTTTGACAGGCACGAGCACAGCTGCATTAGCAAAGCTCCTGCCTGTAAAATATTTCAACCCCTTCAGATGGATTTACATCATGGGACGTGACAGATCATCGGAAGGTATGTATATTGTTGGTTTATTATTTTTCCTTTGTTACAGAGTGAGGGTCTTCAGGTGGATTGAGAGAGCAATAAAATATTAAAACAACCTGTGTGTTTATTTCATTAAAATGCTTTGCAATATTGTGTGTGTGGCTTTTTTAACCATTTCATACAATTGGATTAATAATGGATAGGTGTCATAATTGACGCCTCTCCATTATTAATCTGGCTTAATGTCACCTTACAACAGCAAGGTGACATTAACCCTTCATTACCCCATATCCCACCACTACACGGGAGTGGGAAGAGAGTGGCCAAGTGCCAGAATAGGCGCATCTTCCAGATGTGCCTTTTCTGGGGTGGCTGGGGGTAGATGTTTGTAGCCAGGGGGGCCAATAACCATGGACCCTCTCTAGGCTATTAATATCTGCCCTCAGTCACTGGCTTTACCACTCTGGCGGAGAAAATTGCACGGGAGCCCACGCCAATTTTTTCCGCGATTAAACCCTTAAATTAAATAGCTACAGCGCCTAAATTTTGCACATACACACTACTAACATTAGTAGTGTGGAATATGCAAAAAAAGGGGGGATATGACATGGTTTACTGTATGTAAACCATGTCTCATATCATGTCGGGTTTAGGCAGGAAAAATGAAAAGCAGGCAATTGAACTACCGGCTTTTCTGCTATATTGCGCTGAAGTAAATAAAAAAATATATAGATTTCCCATTGACTTGCATTGGGTTTCGTGTTTCGGCCGATTCCCCGACACCGACTTTTCAAGAAGATCGGCCGATTTCACTTGACTCGACTCTTGAGAAAGTCGGGTTTCGCGAAACCCGACTCGACCTCAAAAAAGGAAAAGTCACTCAACCATAATCCTAACCCTAGCCCTAACCCTAACCCTCGACGCCGAAAAAGGAAAAGTCGCTCAACCCTAATCCTAACCCTAACCCTAACCCTAGGGATCCTAACCCTAACCCTAACCCTAGCTATTTCTATTTATAGTGGGTTTTCTTGTTGATTTTGATGATTGGCAGCTGTCACACACTTCTCAACATGCGTTTCAAAAACGCAAATGCAGGAAAAAACGCATGTAAACACGGCAAAACGCCGCATTTTTTTACCGCATGCGAAAACGCATGCGTCTAAAAAACACAGCGTTTTGCCGTGTTTACATGCGTTTTTTTCACCACCTGCGTTTGCGTTTTAAACGCTGCGTTTTTAAACGCAAATGTGAAACTAGCCTTAAGTTTTTTTGGTCGCCGCAACATGGCATTAAAATGCAATAGTGGGAGATCAAAAGATTGTATCCACAACAAAATAGCATCAATAAAAATGTCAGCTTGGCATGCAAAAAATAAGCCTTCACCCAGCCCCATGTCACACAAAATGAGACGCTTCGGTTCTCGGAAAATGACGCAATAGTTTTTTAAACAAACTTTGGATTTTTTTTCACCACTTAAAAAAAACACCTAGACATTTTTGGTATCTACAAACTTGTAATGACTTAGGGAATTATAATGGCAGGTCATTTTAGTATTTTGGGAAAATGGTAAAAAACAATCCAAAAAACAAGTTGTACAATTGCACATTTTTGTAATTTCACCGCACTTGGAATTTTCTTCCTGTTTCCAGTACATGATATGATAAAACCAATGGTAGTGTTCAAAAGTACAACTTGTCCTGCAAAAACCAAGCCCTCTCATGGCAATATTGATGGAAAAGTAAGAAAGATATGGCTCAGGGAAGATGGGGGCAAAAAACAGAGACGTAAAAATGAAAAAGGGCTGCGGCGTGTAGGGTTTAATGTGTTATGCATGTGCAGCACCCGCCAGGGCCATTGGGATACTCAGTACCGGGTGCGGTGGTCCTTAAAGGGGTTGTAATGGCAGCAGTGACCCGGTCCCTGGCCCTGGGCATTTAAAGTAAAGGGAAAGTTTTTAAAGGGAATGTATGTGGCACCACCTGTGGTACTCAGCAATAAAGGTGCTAGTCGATGCTGCTGTACAGTCCTCTTGGGCAGATGATAATGCCGCTGAGTTGTTATAGCTCTCCACAGGTAGAGCTTGGTCCCTAGGGCAGGTATTGAAGTGGATGACAATGTTACTAGCGACCAGTTGAGGTGCAGAGTGGGTGATGCCGGAAAGGAATAGAAGGACACAGTTTGTTTCAGTTCTCACCGTTTTATTCACAGTTCAGATTCCCAAGCCGGGGTGCTATGTCCTCCACGTATGAAGTCCAGGAAACTCTCCAGCAAGTCGGGCACCTGTCTAGAACTCCTTTTATATATGTGCCTCTCCTGGCCGTATTTCTTCTCTGGCTATTGCCTCTCCTGCCCTGCGCTTGCCACCCAGTGTCCCAAGCCAGTGAAAGTGGGTCTTGCCAGGAAACGTACTCTCTGTCCCTTGGACCCTCTGTGTTCACCTTTTTTGGTGAGTAGGTGCAAATGTGGCTGCTGCACCAGCAATCACAGCAGCCTCCCGATTGTTAACTGGAGCCTGGAGTTTTCCCACTAATTCTGAAGCCGGTTCCCCTACTGCGGCCTGGTTCCTCCACTGACTATGGTCAGCTAGAATATGAGCCCCACAGGTGGATTTCTCACTACCCGTGCCTCTAGGACCCCATCCTTCTCTTCCTTCTATAGTTTCACTTTCCTTCAGCTTTTTCTCTCTCTAGCTCCCTCTGACAGGGAGCTCCTTCTCAGCATGTCTGCTTATTTTCACTTCCTCTCACTTACTGACTAATTTTCTAGATCTTTCCTGACTCCCCCTTCTGTTTCCATGACATCTCTGCTTTCTCCACCCACACCCTCTACCTAATAACCATCTACTGACTGGGATGAGGCCATCCTCCCTAAGGGTACACCCAGATGCCCTGACTGAAGTGTCTAGTGTTGGATGCTGGTGTTAGGGTTCTGTGCAGGTGCCGGGGACGTTCAGGAAGGAAATGGAGGTGGCGTCCGGCACACGAAGGCCATGAGTGACGGCTGGGAGGCGTTTGTGTCGGGGGGAAAAGACATGCCCCCTGAAAAACTGCAGGTATGAGGGGAAAATTCTAAAAATGATTATTTCAGCATTGGCAGGGACCCGAACTTAAAGAGCCACCTTGACAGAATGCAGCATTAGTGCTGCACAAGATGGCTCTTTTAGTTAAAAACGCCTGGGGGGTGACAGGTTCCCTTTAACAGGAGGGCTATGTTGTCAGCCACTGGGAACTTCAGAAGATCTCCAGCTGCCATGGTGACCCATTGGCTCTGCATGATTGCATTGTGTGTTTGGTGGACATATAAATGATTCTTTCAGAGAAAGACAGCCACATCCAAATTATTAACAGCAGCAATAAGCGGTACCTCTGGTTTCTGCTGTAAGGCCGGGGTCACACTAGTGTATGGCTTCCGATGCGAGAGCATCGCATGCGATATGCTAATGACCCTTGACTCCTGCTCCGCTGCGAGCTGGAGCTGAGTGTCATGCTACTGTGCTCTGAGCCTCTCACACAGAAGAATCGGACAACAGCTGCAGAGGAGGTGGAGAAAGTAATTTCTCCATCTCCTCCACTGCCGGCATTGGCGTATATCGCACAGCACTCGGATGATATCTGAGTGATGGGCATTGTGTCACTCGCACCCATAGACTTATATGGCTGCAAGTGAGCTGAGACTCGTCCGAGTCTCGGTACCAATTGCAGCATGCTGCGATTGTTCTCGCATGCTGATTCGGCATGAGAAAATTATCTGCCCCATAAATTAATACAGGCCCGAGTGCTGTGCAATGTTTTCTTGCATAGCACGCATCCGTATTCTATGCTAGTGTGACCCCAGCCTTAGAGACAGTTCCTGGCTATGTAACAAAGCCAGAATCTGTTATGTACAAATCAAGCTCATCTATTTAACCTACTTTATACACCTCACAGTGGCCTTTGATGAAACTGTCAAAGGTCACTATACCAATATTTTGGTTTGCGCATATACCTTAACTTAAACAAACTCATTAAAAAATGAAAAATGAACATTTTAGGATTTGAATATTTTTTTGTATTTTTTTTTAATCAACATTGCAGTTAGCAATTTCTATTGAATGCTGTTCAAATAACTAGCAGTTTTCAAGATAGTTTAACATTTTTTTTCTTAATTTTATTTTGAAATATTGAGCAGGAAAGCTAGTGACCTGGAATCATTACTCTTCTTCGTGTTATCTGAATGCACTGACACTAAGAGAGATATATTTACTTATGCTTAGAGCTTCGACTCTTCTACCTTCAACTGAATGAGATTTAATATCCAAAATACCCTAAAGTTACTCTCAGGAGATAATATTGTTGATCAATCATCACTGAAGGTTGCCTGTCTTGGCTGGCTATATTTGCTTGGTAACTAATAAAGATCGGCCCGTAGTTATTTATATTAGGTTATCATCTCTCAAGGGTAAAGCTTAATCCATTTTGCAATGTTTTTCCCAACAAGACAACATGAGTTTTTCAGGCTGAAAATGAATTAAGTGCATGCTTTCTAAATGTGAAATCTGACATTGTTCTTGTTACAAAAAGCAATTTATTCCCCAAAAGGCTTACACTTCAAAGGTTATATAAAAAGCTTCAAATACAAATGCTATCCATTTTTCAATTACCGGGTTTCCTAACACCGCCAGCTTTCAGACAGATAAGCAGTGGTATCAGTTTTCTTATTCAACATCTTAAAGGTTTTCAATTCTTTTGCAGAGAGAAAACAAATTTATTGTAATGCATTTGACTTAAGTCACAGTTTATATTGAATATTCCACCAGACTATTGACTATCGCATATCCAAAACTGATTTTTTTCAAATTTTTTAAAAAATTTTTGCACATTGCAATTAACCAACCAGGAAATTTGGAATTTTCCCATATTTAGCAACTATTTACTTCATAATATGGACAGTAATATACATTATAGTTGCACCTTAGTTTATAAAGTAGGAAAATTTAAATTAAAGACATAAAGAAGTCAGTTGTTGTTATATATGGACGTAATGCAATGAATAGTATAATAGGAAAATAGATGTGAAATTAAGCCCAAATTTAACCTATCTGACAGTAAAAAAAATTATTGAAATCTGAAAGAATTACCGTGATCAATGGACATAGTATAATCTTCCCAATGCTAGATTTTATCAGTAAAGATAACACAAACGATTGGTGAAAGGTACCAGGTAAGTATAAACTAGCTTTAATATGCAAATAAAAATAGAAACTTAGATTAATTCAGAGGTACTCAAAGGAGATAAAGTAGGTCTAAAAATATAACCAAAGTATGTCAAGTTAAGGCTATGTGCACATGTTCAGGAATGTATGCAGAATTTTCCTAAACAAAACCGGACTTTTTCTGCAGGAAATCTGCATGTGTTTTTTTCACACTTTTATCGCGTTTTTTGTGCTTTTTTGCAGATTTTTCGCGTTTTTTTCCGGAGCTTCCCAATGCAATAATATAGCAGCAAAAACGTGAAAAATCCGCAAAGTTAATGAACATGCTGTATTTTTTACAGCGATGCATTTTTTCGCGGAAAAAAGGCAGCATGTGCACAAAAATTGCAGAATGCATTGAAATGATGGGATTCTTAACGTAAGCATTTTTTTTTAGCAGAAAATGGCCGAAAAAGAGCAAAAAAAACAAAAAATCCTGAACTTGTGCACATAGCCTTAAACATATTTATTTGTCAAATTTTAATAATGTTTCTTTTTTATTTTCCATGTAGCTATATAAAAAATGTAGTTTTCAAATTGACCATTAGGCCTAATAACAAGCTGACACCTGTTCCGTAGAAATCACATTTCAGCAATCATCTCATCATAATAGACAGGACTACAATGCAATATATCCCCCAACCTACTGTCTCCTTCCCCATAATCCTGTAGAATGTAAGCACGCAAGGGCAGGGTCCTCGCCCCTCTGTATCAGTCTGTCATTGTAAGTCTGTCTACTGTAAGTGATATCTGTAACTTGTATGTAACCCCTTCTCATGTACAGCACCATGGAATCAATGGTGCTTTATAAATAAATAATAATAATAATAATAATATAATAATAATAATAATAATAATAAAAAGACACCACCTAATCAAGCATACATAATCTGTGATTGTTACAGATCACCTGCTCCCTCTCCAAGGACATTGACTTCAGTGTTGGCTAAATACCTTGGCTAGAAAACTCTTCTAAACAAGTCAAGACTGATATAAAGGTTCCTTTGGTTGACGTAGCTACTGTGAAGCATATATTAACCCATCAAGCCATGGCCATTTCCCAGATTTTTTTTCTCCTACCCTTTTTCCAAGACCCATAACTTTTTAAATCTTTCCATCAATATAGCCATACAAGGTGTGGTGAAATATGTGTATATATATCTATATGTGTGTAGTGACATATGTCTAGGGTTATATGTGTGTCTAGTGATAATGTAACATCTGTCCTGAAGGCAAGTCGCACCTAGGTGTTAACAGGTACTTCCTTGGGATTAGTAGTCATTGTGTCTCCCTATCTTACCAGGAGGTCTAGCTAGAGCCAAGAAGAAAAGTAACATTTGGCACCTCTTAGGTCTCGGAGGGGAGATGCTAAATGTGGCCTGAAGTGATCTATTCCTGAGAACCTTTTCACAAGTGTCTGAAAAGAGAAAATAATATATTCATTAGTAGAGCGGCTGTGGCCAATCAAACAGCCCGCAGTTATGATGTTGACCTGAGGGGCCGGTCTAGAAACCTGACCTCCAGACCAAAGTTATAAATTTAGGCTGCAGACAGAGAATAGTGTTCACATGTGAGGACAGCCTGAGAAGCTGATGTGTTCCACCAACTCCATTCACCCACCCTCAGGGAGCAGAAAGCAAACTACCAGTTAGATGATTTCTGTAAGTTTCTCCTGTTTATTTTGATACTGTTTTGTATAGTTGTATGTCTTTTTATTATCATATTTTTATACTTTTTTCTTATTGTAAGCATTGAACCTTTTGTTATTAAAGTATAAAACTTTAACCAATTGAACCTTGAATATTCTAGAAGAATCCATAGCCAAAGGTGTGTGAGCCTTATCAGTGATAGACATATTTTTATTATTAATATTATTATTTCTGGGACTCATCATGTATTCGATGAGTGGTGGCAGCGTGCATGAGCGGGTGTGTGGCCTGGGTCGGTGTGTGATTTATGCTCCCATTACAGCATAGGACAGAGGTTGAATGCTGGACTGAGAGTGGGGAGATAGAGTAACCCTTGCAGGCACAACCCCAAGTCACGTGTGAGAGCGGGTACATGATGAATAAGTAACACCACGGAGTAGGGATCCGTGACACAAGGGCTTGTTGTTTGCCAGATAAGTTGTACTTTTGATTGACACAATTTGATCATGTGATGCTGCGGAAAGCGAGAAAAAAAATTCAAGTGAATTGAAATTGTAAAAAAAAGTGTAATTTCACAATTTTTTTTAAATTTATTTACAATGTTCACTGTACGGCAAAACTGACCTGGCAATTTAATTCTCCACAATCAGTGATAATTTGTGGAGCTGGTATAGGTACACTGTGTTTTACCAAGACCAAAGTCAGCACAGCCATCTACCATGAAATTTTAGAGTACTTTATGCTTCCCTCTGCAGACAAGTTTTTTAGAGATAGAAATGTCATTCTCCAGCAGACTTGGCACCTGTCCACACTGACAAAAGTAACAATACCTGGTTTAAAAACAACAGTATCACTGTGCTTGATTGACCAGCAAACTTGCAGTATTGTAAAGAAGAAGATGAGAGACACCAGACCCCACAATGCAGGTGAGCTGAAGGCTGCTATTAAAGCAACCTGGGCTTCCATAACACCTCAGCAGTGCCACAGGCTGATCTTCATGCCACACCACATTGATGCAGTAATTGATGCCAAAGGAGCCCTGACCAAGTATTGAGTGCATTTATTGAATATTCATTTCAGTAGGCCAACAGTTTGGATTTTAAAATCATTTTTTCAAGCTGGTGTTTTAAAATATTCTAATTTTCTGAGAAAATGACTTTTGGGTTTTCATTGGTTGTAAGCCATAATCATCAAGATTAACAGAAATAAACTCTTGAAATACATCACTCTGTTTGTAATGACTCTATATAATATATGAGTTTCCTTTTTGTATCGAAGAACTGAAATAAATTAACTTTTTGATGATATACTAACTTTTTGAGATGCACCTGTATCAGCCCAAAGGAGACCAAAGGGAATTTTTTTTTACTTTTCTCAGGTAAATTGGGGCTTATAGATACAGTTGTATTCATCATTGTACAGCAAATGTCCACTGCCAAAATAGTGTGAATTGAGCCTATCTGACATGACCGATATCGAGATCACATAAAGAGTTACAGGCTCACTTTGCAAAATTGATTCTCAAAGCCATTGGTCAAGGCGAGCAACACAGGCTAAAAGCAATGGCACAGTGGGCTGGATTTGCTTGGCGGCATGTGGTTCAATGAGTACTATGAAAGCAAGGTGTGCAGGATGGCAAACAGGCAAACAGGCAAACAGGCAAACAGAGCAGGAAACTCCAGTTCACACAGAGCCAGGAGTCTGGATATACTTAAGAATTTTACATGCATAGTCATTCCAGGACTTAAAACAAATAAGTGTTTAATGGCAGATTTGTATGCTATCAGCAGACAAATGGTCAATGGCAGAGAAGTAGGCAATAAGCAAACAGGTGGTTAACCAAAGGTGGAAATGATGACCATCCAAACTAGATACTTGCTTGCAGAAAATATTACACAATGTTGCAGCAGCATTGTACTGTGCATAACACCAGAACAGCAGAGAGGAGCTTCATGCTAACAGCAGATACATTGTTGACTGCAGAACTGAGCTAGGAAGTAAATGCAGAAAGATGATAAACAAGCAGGAATTTTCTGAAGAGATGATTAGCTGATTAGCCAGATATGGGAAAATAATATTGATTCAGACAGTATAAGTATATATGGAACTGATGCCAAATTTCTGAATATTTAGACAGTACATATCTATATTTATTCAGTGGCCAGTGTCAGGCAGCTGCTACAAAGGCAAATAAAATAATGGGATGTATTAAAAGAGGCATAGATGCTCATGAGGAGAACATAATTTTACCTCTATACAAGTCACTAGTTCGACCACACTTAGAATACTGTGCACAGTTCTGGTCTCCGGTGTATAAGAAAGACATAGCTGAACTAGAGCGGGTGCAGAGAAGAGCGACCAAGGTTATTAGAGGACTGGGGGGTCTGCAATACCAAGATAGGTTATTACACTTGGGGCTATTTAGTTTGGAAAAACGAAGACTAAGGGGTGATCTTATTTTAATGTATAAATATATGAGGGGACAGTACAAAGACCTTTCTGATGATCTTTTTAATCATAGACCTGAGACAGGGACAAGGGGGCATCCTCTACGTCTGGAGGAAAGAAGGTTTAAGCATAATAACAGACGCGGATTCTTTACTGTAAGAGCAGTGAGACTATGGAACTCTCTGCCGTATGATGTTGTAATGAGTGATTCATTAATTAAATTTAAGAGGGGACTGGATACCTTTCTGGAAAAGTATAATATTACAGGGTATATACATTAGATTCCTTGGTAAGGCGTTGATCCAGGGAACTAGTCTGATTGCCGTATGTGGAGTCGGGAAGGAATTTTTTTCCCCATGGTGGAGTTACTCTTTGCCACATGGGTTTTTTTTGCCTTCCTCTGGATCAACATGTTAGGGCATGTTAGGTTAGGCTATGGGTTGAACTAGATGGACTTAAAGTCTTCCTTCAACCTCAATAACTATGTAACTATGTAACTATGTATAATGAGTTGACTTTAAAAGACCTTAGGTGATGATATTTAAGGTAGATGCTAGAGGTACTGCGCAAAGGGAAGGAAATAAAAGTTGAGTCAGGATAAGGAGTAGCATATAGTCAAAATTCCTTGTCTGCAGATTTTAACAATTCAATTACCTGAAATGAATGCTTACATTATTTGCTTATAAATAGTGGCATTTTCCTTAATTTCCTACAGTGCTATAGTACCATAAGTCAGTATAAGAACTACAATAAGTTAACGCTTGTTGTAGTCATGTGAAGTAGCAGCAGAAGTGATAAGGATCACTTGTAATGGAAGTGATATTGAACACAGTGAAGGTAATGGCAGTAGTATTAACCTCTTAACCCCCGGAGCTTTTTTCAGTTTTGCATTTTTGTTTCTCGCTCCCCTTCTTCCCAGAGCGATCAATATGGCCATGTGAGGAGTTGTTGTTTGCGGGACAAGTTGTACTTTTGAAAGACACCATTGGTTTTACCATACAAAAAAGACCTATGGGACAAATTATTATGTGGTAATTATAAGTATCTGTGACCGTGAGCCTATATATCCCGGCCACCACAGGCATTAGCCATGGAAACACTCCACCCAGAATGTTTTAACAAAAAGAAGAAATTGGAGTGATAAAATCCACCAAGATAGGTAAAATCCAAAAGAGTTTTATTTGGATAGACAATTACATATATGGCATTTTAAAATGTGCATGACATTATATAAAAGGACCTAAGCCGTGTTAAAACAGAGACTCAAATGCAGCACCACATGCGGACCGACCAAACACCGCGGCAAGAAACGACATTTAATAATACATAAATAATTAAAGTGCTCGTGCAATTAAATGGTTAATATTTCAGCGTGCTAGTACCAAAGTTTAGCCATGAACAAAGTCATAATGACTGTTAGTCCCAGGCTATACTATCAGTGCTCTCCCATGGTAGGCATATATGACAATTCAATCAAGTGATTAATTCTCACCCATTCCGTGTCAGGTCGGCCGCACGTGTACCCCTACGCGCGTTTCGCGTGGGCTTCTTCAAGGGGGGGCTGTGAATTGGTTTTACCATGTAGTGCACTAGAGAACTGGAAAAAAATTCCAAGTGCTGTGAAACTGTAAAAAAGTGCAATCCCACACTGTTTTTTTGTTTGGCTTGTGATTATGATCATCCAGGTCATTATGAGTGCATAGACACCAAACATGTCTAGGTTATTTTTATTTAAGTGGTGAAAAAGAATTCCAAACTTTGTTAAATAAAAATTGAGCCATGCTCCGATACCCGTAGCGTCTCCATTTTTCCTGATCTCGGGTTGAGTGTGGGCTTATTTTTTGTGTGCCGAGTAGTGTTGAGCGATACCGTCCGATACTTGAAAGTATCGGTATCGGAAAGTATCGGCCGATACCGGCAAAGTATCGGATCCAATCCGATACCGATACCCGATACCAATACAAGTCAATGGGACTCATGTATCGGACGGTATTCCTGATGGTTCCCAGGGTCTGAAGGAGAGGAAACTCTCCTTCAGGCCCTGGGAACCATATAAATGTGTAAAAGAAAGAATTAAAATAAAAAATATCGCTATACTCACCTGTCCGACGCAGCCGGGACCTTAGCGAGGGAACCGGCAGCGTTGTTTGTTTAAAATTCGCGCTATTACTTGGTTACGTGAATTCCCGGCTTGTGATTGGTCAGGTCGGCCATGTTGCCGGGACGCGGACCAATCACAGCAAGCCGTGACGAAATTACGTCACGGCTTGCTGTGATTGGTCCGCGTCCCGGCAATATGGCCGCCCTGACCAATCACAAGCCGTGACGTCACGGGAGGCTGGACATGCGCTCATTTTAAAATGGGCGCGTGTCCAGCCTCCCGTGACGTCACGGCTTGTGATTGGTTGCGCCGCGGTCAACCAATCACAAGCCGGGAGGCTGGACGCGCTCATTTTAAAATGGGCGCGTGTCCAGCCTCCCGTGACGTCACGGCTTGTGATTGTTTGCGCCGCGGTCAACCAATCACAAGCCGGGAGGCTGGACGCGCTCATTTTAAAATGGGCGTGTGTCCAGCCTCCCGTGACGTCACGGCTTGTGATTGGTTGCGCCGCGGTCAACCAATCACAAGCCGGGAGGCTGGACGCGCTCATTTTAAAATGGGCGCGTGTCCAGCCTCCCGTGACGTCACGGCTTGTGATTGGTTGCGCCGCGGTCAACCAATCACAAGCCGGGAGGCTGGACGCGCTCATTTTAAAATGGGCGCGTGTCCAGCCTCCCGTGACGTCACGGCTTGTGATTGGTCAGGGCGGCCATATTGCCGGGACGCGGACCAATCACAGCAAGCCGTGACGTAATTTCGTCACGGCTTGCTGTGATTGGTCCGCGTCCCGGCAACGTGGCCGACCTGACCAATCACAAGCCGGGAATTCACGTAACCAAGTAATAGCGCGAATTTTAAACAAACAACGCTGCCGGTTCCCTCGCTGAAGTCCCGGCTGCGTCGGACAGGTGAGTATAGCGATATTTTTTATTTTAATTCTCTCTTTTACACATTTTAACATTAATGTTGTTGCGATACCCGATACCCGATACCACAAGAGTATCGGAATCCCGGTTTCGGAATTCCGATACAGCAAGTATCGGCCGATACCCGATACTTGCAGCATCGGAATGCTCAACACTAGTGCCGAGTAGTGTTGAGCATTCCGATACCGCAAGTATCGGGTATCGGCCGATACTTGCGGTATCGGAATTCCGATACCGGGATTCCGATACTTGCCGCGTATCGGATACCGGAATCGGAAGTTCCAAGATTCAAAATGCAGAAATTCAGCCAATGAGAATGATTCCAAGTGTGGGCACATCCTGTTTAGCATGGAGGGCATGAAACTACTGGCAAGGCTGTGATTGGCTGCTGAAATGATGTCATGCTGCAGTTTAAAAGTCGCTGGCGCCATTTTGCGATCACTCTGCTGTGAATTCAGTTAGTGACAGGACGCTGTTTGCTGACTGAGGGACAGTTTAGAGATAGCGATTTGCTTCTTTGTGCTTTCCAAAGGCTAATTTAGCAACCGCTGTGTTCACCTACTATTCACCTTGCTTTTGCCTTGTAGCGCTGTTTTCACAGCGATCTGCAAGGTCTGTGTGTGTGTGTGTGTGAGTGCAGCCCACTCTCTAGTCTGAGTGCAGCCACATAGGCCATCCATAGCTGGTTGTATTCAGTTCAGGGAGGGTGGTTCATTGCCTCATACTGTTCTTTTTTTTTTTTTTTTTTTTCAGGTAGTGTAGTCTGCTGCTAATTTATTCAAAAAAAATCCTATTAGTGTCTTTCCACCCGTCTCCAGCTAATTTGTGGAAAAACACTACATAGGATAAAGTAGAGGAGGGTTTTTGGGCCTTGCAGCGCCGTTTACGGCTGTCTGCATGGTCTCCGTGTGACTGCAGCTCGCCCTGTAGTCTGTGAGCAGCCATAGCCTGGTTGTCTCCAGCTCAGGGTTGTTCACTGCGTCATACCGCCAAATCAATTTTAATTTTTTTTCAAGTAGTGTAGTCTGCTGCTAATTTATTTAAAAAAATCCTATTAGTGTCTTTCCACCCGTCTCCAGCTAATTTGTGGAAAAACACTACATAGGATAAAGTAGAGGAGGGTTTTTGGGCCTTGCAGCGCCGTTTACGGCTGTCTGCACGGTCTCCGTGTGATTGCAGCTCGCCCTGTAGTCTGTGAGCAGCCATAGCCTGGTTGTTTCCTGCTCAGGGTTGTTCACTGCGTCATACCGCCAAATCAATTTTCTTTTTTTTTCAAGTAGTGTAGGTTGCTGCTAATTTATTTAAAAAATCCTATTAGTGTCTTTCCACCCGTCTCCAGCTAACTTGTGGAAAAACACTACATAGGATAACGTAGAGGAGGGTTTTTGGGCCTTGCAGCGCCATTTACGTCTGTCTGCACGGTCTCCGTGTGACTGCAGCTCTATCCGTTGTCAGTTCAGCCACCAAAAAATAAATAAATAATAAAGTTCACCAAACACACCAGTTACACCACTTTACATTTGTGTAGGCCACATTAGCTCATATTAAAGTCTAGTCCACACTTTAGAAAATTAGTGTTTCTTATACCTGTTAGGAGGAGTTGCTCAGGAATAAGCACACAAAGCCGTTAGTACTTTTCTGCTTATCTTTATCAGTCAACCAAGATGAAGAAGGCAGTGAGTAAGGCACGTGGGCGTGGGCGTGGGCGCGGAGCAGGGAGGGGACGTGGGGATTCTGTGCCTGCTGCGGGCACCGGTGACTCATCAGCACCCACTTTCACCAGGCAACAGTCGTTCATGCGCAGCTTTGTGTCAGAGCGCCGTACACCGCTGCTGCGTCAAGAACAAATTGAAGCTGTTGTCGGATGGATGGCAGCTAATGCATCAACTTCCATTAGTGCCACATCCTCTCAGACACAGAGCACTGGAGAGCAGCCATCTGTCTCTTCACCACCTGCCAAATTGCCCAGGCAGACAGAGAGCCCAGGACAGGAGCCGTCTCTACTTCTGTTCTCTGAATCTCTTGGCTTGGAAACAGGGGGCCAGCCAAGCAGCATTGGAGAAATGGAAGAAGAGGCAGGGTGCAGTGATGCCCAACAGCTTTTTCTGTCTTCCTCTGAAGAGGCGGGTGGGCCAGTGGCTCCGGTCACCACATCGCAGGCCGCATCAGCTGATGATGACACTCAGGTGCCACTTACTGGTGCGTGCTCTGCTGCTGAGACTACCCAGGAGGAGCAGTTGGGGGCAGAGGGTAGTGTAGATGATGAGGTCCTCGACCCATCTTGGCGTGAGGGACAGGAAGGTGGTGGGAGCAGCTCTGAGGAAGAGATTCCCCGTACGGCCCAAAGAGGGAGAGGGAGGGGGAAGACTGCGGATCCTGCAGCCTCCGCTTTGGCACCCGTTAGGAGCATGTCTCTTCCAAAAGCCAAAAAGGGCGCTCCCAAGACTTGCAGTGCCTGGTCCTTTTTTGACACAGTTGCAGATGACATTTGCTATGTCAGATGCAACGTGTGTCATCAAAAAGTCAAAAGAGGTCGAAATGTCAGCAACCTAAATACCTCCAACATGTGGAAACATGTGCGCAACAGGCACCCGGCGGAGTTAGAAAAACACACTGAAGAGGTAGGCCAACCAACAGCGGCAGCTACCACCTCTTCAGCTCGTGTTGCCTCTTCCTCTAGCTCACACGCAGCTGGTTCGGCTTCCTCCCAGGATCGCCGTGGAAGAACCTCTGGCCCTGTTGTCCAGAGACCCGCTGTAATTCCACCCGCAGCACCACTTTCCCAGTCATCCACACACTCCCAGCCCAGTCTACAGCCATCGGTAGTACAGGCATGGGAGAAAAGGCGGCCTTTCTCGTCAAACCACCCACGAGCACAGGCTCTGACTGCAGGCATTGCCAAACTTCTGTCACTGGAAATGCTGTCATTCAGGCTGGTGGAGACTGACAGCTTCCGTGACTTGATGTCATTGGCAGTCCCACAGTACAATGTGCCCAGCCGCTTTTACTTCAGCAGGCAAGCCGTCCCTGCCCTGCACAAGCATGTGGAGGGACACATAAAACACGCGCTACTGAACGCCGTCAGTAGCAAAGGTCCACCTCACCACCGATGCGTGGACCAGTCAACATGGACAGGGGCGATACCTTTCCCTCACTGCCCATTGGGTTAATGTCGTTGAGCCGGGTACAGACCGTGCGAGTGGCGCAGGACGTGTCCTGCCCACTCCAAGGATTGCAGGAATCCATTCTGTACGCATTGACTCCTCCTCTTACACCAGTTCCTCAGAATCATCGCTGCAGGAGCCGTCACAGTCCACCTCCACATGGACCCGTGATGAACGTGTACCTGTTACGACCGACATGAGCACAGCCGTGGCCAAACGTCAACAGGCCGTGTTGAAATTAATTTTTTGGGGGAATCGTAGCCACACAGCGCAGGAGCTCTGGAATGCCATCAAGCAGGAGAGCGATGTGTGGTTTGTGCCAGCGAATCTCCAGCCAGGCATGGTAGTGTGTGATAATGGCCGAAATCTGGTGGCAGCTCTGGGCCTCGGCAACCTCACTCACATCCCATGTCTGGCACATGTGCTCAATTTGGTCGTGCAGAGCTTTTTGAGGGACTATCCGGATCTTGATGCACTGCTGCACAAGGTCCGCCTAGAGTGTGCTCACTTGCGGCGTTCCAGCACGGCAAAAGCGCGCATTGCGGCTCTGCAGCGCCGACACCGCCTGCCGGAACATCGCATCATATGTGACCTACCTACCAGGTGGAATTCCACGTTACATATGTTGGAGCGGTTGTGTGAGCAGCAGCAAGCTGTAATGGAGTACCAGCTGCTTCAGGCGCAAAAAAGTCGCAGTCAGCGCCGTACAGACTTCACAACCACAGAGTGGGCCACTATGAATGACGTCTGCCAGGTTTTGCGTCCCTTTGATTATTCCACGCGGATGGCGAGTGCAGATGATGCACTAGTCAGCATGACTGTCCCCCTTATCTGCCTGCTTGAAAAATCACTGCAAGTGCTAAGGGATGATGTTGTGGAAGAGGTGGAGGATGAGGATTCACCATTTCCATCATCTTCTGGACAGTCAGCGCCACGTGGTTCCTCACAAACGCGTAGGCAGGGGACAGTTTGTGAGGAGGATGAGGAGGAGTCAATGGAGGAGGAAGACGTCCGTCCAGAGGAGGGAGTTACCGAATTGTCCAGTACTCAGTGTGTACAGCGAGGGTGGGGTGATGACGAGCAGGCAGAGATCACGCCTCCAGCAGGGGACAGCGTTTCTTGGGCAGTTGGCAGTCTGCAGCACATGGTGGATTACATGCTGCAGTGCCTGAGAAACGACCGCCGCATCGCCCACATTCTCAACATGTCTGATTATTGGGTGTTCACCCTCCTCGATCCTCGCTACCGGGACAACGTAGAAAGCCTCATCACACCGTTGAACCGGGAGCGAAAAATGCGGGAGTACCAAGACACACTGGTCAATTCCATCATCTTCTCCATTCCAACTGAGAGAAGTTCTGCTAGTGCATTCCAAAGCAGCTCAGTGCGTCCAGGCAGTGGTGGAGGCTCTGCACAAAGAGGGAGCAGAAGCAGTGCCTCTGCCCAAGGCAAGACCAGTATGGCCCAACTGTGGCACAGTTTTCTGTGCCCCCCACAAAAGTCTACACCATCACAGACGGCTCCAGTCAGCAGGAGGCAACGGTTCCGTCAGATGGTGACAGACTACATGTCTTGCCCTCTTGCTGTACTCCCAGACGGCTCTTCCCCTTTCAAGTTTTGGGTCTCAAAGCTGGATACATGGCCAGAGCTAAGCCAGTATGCATTGGAGGTGCTGTCTTGCCCTGCGGCCAGTGTATTATCGGAACGTGTCTTTAGTGCTGCAGGTGGTGTACTAACTGACCGTCGCATGCGACTATCCTCCGATAACGTTGACCGGCTTACTTTCCTGAAAATGAACAAGGCCTGGATCTCGCAGGAATTTGCCACTCCTCCTCCTGATTAAATAATTAGGTCACTGTATACGTTATCCAGGTCTCCTGTTGTGTTCATCTTTCTACCACCTGAACTTAAATTCCTGGGCTCCAACACCGCCAGTTGAGGCTCAGAAGTGCCGTCTGCACAGTCAAAACATACGACCCAGTGTTATTGGGTTTCAGTAACGTCAGCTGATCCCCAGCTGTGTAGCCGGCAATGTGTCATGCGACCGCCACGCTGACACAACAACTGAAATGTAAGGGAATCTGTCCCCCCCCCCCAAGGCGTTTGTTACTGAAAGAGCCACCTTGTGCAGCAGTAATGCTGCACAAGGAAAAGGTAGCTATTTTTGTTTAGCACCTTGCACACGCAGAACTTAACACTTATAAAATGTGTCCACTGATACCGTAACACCGTCCCGGAGGTGGGACTTTCCTTCGTAATGTGACGCAGCACAGCCGTCATTCCTACCCCCCTGGCGCCGCGCACCGGCTCCTCAGCGTTGTTTGATTCCGTCCCGGAGCCTGCGCTGTTATGTTATCCCGTGGCCAGGCACACTTAGCGCTGCCCGTCTTCTGGCATCATTTGGTGTCAGGATGGCTGCGCCTGTGCGGCCGCGCTGGCAGAGAGCCCGCCTCGCAGTGTCTTCTGATTTAATCCCACTGGTGGCCTGGGATCCATGGACATGCGCAGTGCATATCTGAACCTCCACCTCTCACTCATCTCCCTATGGCTTCTTCAGACTGTTCGGTGTCAGCTGGTCCCTAATAGCATGCCACGGCCGTGACACCGCACAGTCTTAAGAAGCCGTAGGGAGGGGAGTGAGAGGCGAGGATATGCACTGCGCATGTCCATGGATCCCAGGCCCCCAGTGGGATTAAATCAGAAGACACTGCGAGGCGGGCTCTCGGCCAGCGCGGCCGCACAGGCGCAGCCATCCTGACACCAAATGATGCCAGAAGACGGGCAGCGCTAAGTGTGCCTGGCCACGGGATAACATAACAGCGCAGGCTCCGGGACGGAATCAAACAACGCTGAGGAGCCGGTGCGCGGCGCCGGGGGGGTAGGAATGACGGCTGTGCTGCGTCACATTACGAAGGAAAGTCCCACCTCCAGGACGGTTTTACGGTTGCAGGGGACACATTTTATAAGTGTTTAGTTCTGTGTTTGCAAGGAGCATGATGAAAAGAGCCACCTTTTCCTTTTGCATCTTTTGTGCTGCACAAGCTGGCTCTTTCAGCTACAAACGCCTTGGGGGGGGGGTTAAAGGTTCCCTTTCGACTTTCTCAGGCTTCGGCCTACATTGTGTTCCTCTGCTTTTCCACCTGTCCCTGGGCTCCAACACCGCCAGTTGCCGTCCAGAAGTGCTGTACGCACAGTCAACAGTCGCTCCTCTGTTATTGGGGTTCAGTAACGTCAGCTGTTCCCCTGCTGTGTGTGTGGCAATCCCTCCTACCTCCTCCAACCTCCTCCTCCTCTACCTGTCCCTGGGCTCCAACACCGCCAGTTGCCGTCCAGAAGTGCTGTACGCACAGTCAACAGTCGCTCCTCTGTTATTAGGGTTCAGTAACGTAAGCTGTTCCCCTGCTGTGTGTGTGGCAATCCCTCCTACCTCCTCCAACCTCCTCCTCCTCCACCTGTCCCTGGGCTCCAACACCGCCAGTTGCCGTCCAGAAGTGCTGTACGCACAGTCAACAGTCCCTCCTCTGTTATTGGGGTTCAGTAACGTCAGCTGTTCCCCTGCTGTGTGTGTGGCAATCCCTCCTACCTCCTCCAACCTCCTCCTCCTCCACCTGTCCCTGGGCTCCAACACCGCCAGTTGCCGTCCAGAAGTGCTGTACGCACAGTCAACAGTCGCTCCTCTGTTATTGGGGTTCAGTAACGTCAGCTGTTCCCCTGCTGTGTGTGTGGCAATCCCTCCTACCTCCTCCAACCTCCTCCTCCACCTGTCCCTGGGCTCCAACACCGCCAGTTGCCGTCCAGAAGTGCTGTACGCACAGTCAACAGTCCCTCCTCTGTTATTGGGGTTCAGTAACGTCAGCTGTTCCCCTGCTGTGTGTGTGGCAATCTCTCCTACCTCCTCCAACCTCCTCCTCCTCCACCTGTCCCTGGGCTCCAACACCGCCAGTTGCCGTCCAGAAGTGCTGTACGCACAGTCAACAGTCGCTCCTCTGTTATTGGGGTTCAGTAACATCAGCTGTTCCCCTGCTGTGGGTGTGGCAATCCCTCCTACCTCCTCCAACCTCCTCCTCCTCCACCTGTCCCTGGGCTCCAACACCACCAGTTGCCGTCCAGAAGTGCTGTACGCACAGTCAACAGTCGCTCCTCTGTTATTGGGGTTCAGTAACGTCAGCTGTTCCCCTGCTGTGTGTGTGGCAATCCCTCCTACCTCCTCCAACCTCCTCCTCCTCCACCTGTCCCTGGGCTCCAACACCGCCAGTTGCCGTCCAGAAGTGCTGTACGCACAGTCAACAGTCGCTCCTCTGTTATTGGGGTTCAGTAACGTCAGCTGTTCCCCTGCTGTGTGTGTGGCAATCCCTCCTACCTCCTCCAACCTCCTCCTCCTCCACCTGTCCCTGGGCTCCAACACCGCCAGTTGCCGTCCAGAAGTGCTGTACGCACAGTCAACAGTCCCTCCTCTGTTATTGGGGTTCAGTAACGTCAGCTGTTCCCCTGCTGTGTGTGTGGCAATCCCTCCTACCTCCTCCAACCTCCTCCTCCTCCACCTGTCCCTGGGCTCCAACACCGCCAGTTGCCGTCCAGAAGTGCTGTACGCACAGTCAACAGTCGCTCCTCTGTTATTGGGGTTCAGTAACGTCAGCTGTTCCCTGCTGTGTGTGTGGCAATCCCTCCTACCTCCTCCAACCTCCTCCTCCTCCACCTGTCCCTGGGCTCCAACACCGCCAGTTGCCATCCAGAAGTGCTGTACGCACAGTCAACAGTCCCTCCTCTGTTATTGGGGTTCAGTAACGTCAGCTGTTCCCCTGCTGTGTGTGTGGCAATCCCTCCTACCTCCTCCAACCTCCTCCTCCTCCACCTGTCCCTGGGCTCCAACACCGCCAGTTGCCGTCCAGAAGTGCTGTACGCACAGTCAACAGTCGCTCCTCTGTTATTGGGGTTCAGTAACGTCAGCTGTTCCCCTGCTGTGTGTGTGGCAATCCCTCCTACCTCCTCCAACCTCCTCCTCCTCCACCTGTCCCTGGGCTCCAACACCGCCAGTTGCCGTCCAGAAGTGCTGTACGCACAGTCAACAGTCCCTCCTCTGTTATTGCGGTTCAGTAACGTCACCTGTTCCCCTGCTGTGTGTGTGGCAATCCCTCCTACCTCCTCCAACCTCCTCCTCCTCCACCTGTCCCTGGGCTCCAACACCGCCAGTTGCCGTCCAGAAGTGCTGTACGCACAGTCAACAGTCGCTCCTCTGTTATTGGGGTTCAGTAACGTCAGCTGTTCCCCTGCTGTGTGTGTGGCAATCCCTCCTACCTCCTCCAACCTCCTCCTCCTCCACCTGTCCCTGGTCCCCAACACCGCCAGTTGCCGTCCAGAAGTGCTGTACGCACAGTCAACAGTCCCTCCTCTGTTATTGGGGTTCAGTAACGTCAGCTGTTCCCCTGCTGTGTGTGTGGCAATCCCTCCTACCTCCTCCAACCTCCTCCTCCTCCACCTGTCCCTGGGCTCCAACACCGCCAGTTGCCGTCCAGAAGTGCTGTACGCACAGTCAACAGTCGCTCCTCTGTTATTGGGGTTCAGTAACGTCAGCTGTTCCCCTGCTGTGTGTGTGGCAATCCCTCCTACCTCCTCCAACCTCCTCCTCCTCCACCTGTCCCTGGGCTCCAACACCGCCAGTTGCCGTCCAGAAGTGCTGTACGCACAGTCAACAGTCCCTCCTCTGTTATTGGGGTTCAGTAACGTCAGCTGTTCCCCTGCTGTGTGTGTGGCAATCCCTCCTACCTCCTCCAACCTCCTCCTCCTCCACCTGTCCCTGGGCTCCAACACCGCCAGTTGCCGTCCAGAAGTGCTGTACGCACAGTCAACAGTCGCTCCTCTGTTATTGGGGTTCAGTAACGTCAGCTGTTCCCCTGCTGTGTGTGTGGCAATCCCTCCTACCTCCTCCAACCTCCTCCTCCTCCACCTGTCCCTGGGCTCCAACACCGCCAGTTGCCGTCCAGAAGTGCTGTACGCACAGTCAACAGTCCCTCCTCTGTTATTGGGGTTCAGTAACATCAGCTGTTCCCCTGCTGTGTGTGTGGCAATCCCTCCTACCTCCTCCAACCTCCTCCTCCTCCACCTGTCCCTGGGCTCCAACACCGCCAGTTGCCGTCCAGAATGCTGTACGCACAGTCAACAGTCGCTCCTCTGTTATTGGGGTTCAGTAACGTCAGCTGTTCCCCTGCTGTGTGTGTGGCAATCCCTCCTACCTCCTCCAACCTCCTCCTCCTCCACCTGTCCCTGGGCTCCAACACCGCCAGTTGCCGTCCAGAAGTGCTGTACGCACAGTCAACAGTCCCTCCTCTGTTATTGGGGTTCAGTAACTTCAGCTGTTCCCCTGCTGTGTGTGTGGCAATCCCTCCTACCTCCTCCAACCTCCTCCTCCTCCACCTGTCCCTGGGCTCCAACACCGCCAGTTGCCGTCCAGAAGTGCTGTACGCACAGAGCCAAACACCTCGCCAATGTGTTAGTGGGGTTCAGCACCGCCAGCTGTTCCCCTGCTGTGTATACGGCAACGTGTACTGCGACCGCCACGCAGGCACAACAAGTTAAATTTAAGGGAACCTGTCCCCCCCCCCAGGTGTTTGTTACTGAAGGAGCCACCTTGTGCAGCAGTAATGATGCAAAGGGAAAAAGTGCCTCTTTTCGTGGTGCTCCTTGCAGATGCTGAACCTAACACTTATGAAATGTGTCCCCTCACAGCGTTCAACCGTCCGGTAGGTGGAACTTTCCTTTGTCATGTGACGCAGCACAGCCGTCAATTTTACCCCCTTGGCGCCGTGCGCCGCCTCCTCAGCGTTGTTTGAATCTGTCCCGGAGCCTGTGCTGTTAGGTTACCCCTTGGCCATGCACACATTTTGCGCTGCCCGTCTTCTGACATCATTTGCTGTCAGGCTGGCTGCGCCTGTGTGGGTGCGCTGTCCGAGATTCAGCCTCGCAGTGTCGTGTAATGTTATCCCACCGCGAGCCTGGAATCCGTGGCCATGCGCAGTGCATATCCTCGCCTCTCACTCCCCTCCCTACGGCTTCTAAAGACTGTTCGGTGTCAGCTGATCCCTAATAGCATGCCACGGCCGTGACACCGCACAGTCTGAAGAAGCCGTAGGGAGGGGAGTGAGAGGTGAGGATATGCACTGCGCATGGCCACGGATCCCAGGCCCGCGGTGGAATTACATTAGACGACACCGCGAGGCTGAATCTCGGACAGCGCACCCACACAGGCGCAGCCAGCCTGACAGCAAATGATGTCAGAAGACGGGCAGCGCAAAATGTGTGCATGGCCAAGGGGTAACCTAACAGCGCAGGCTCCGGGACAGATTCAAACAACGCTGAGGAGGCGGCGCACGGCGCCAAGGGGGTAAAAATGACGGCTGTGCTGCGTCACATGACAAAGGAAAGTTCCACCTACCGGACGGTTGAACGCTGTGAGGGGACACATTTCATAAGTGTTAGGTTCAGCATCTGCGAGGACCATAATTAAAAGGGCTAAGTTTACCTTTTCCAGCATTAGTGGTGTACACGATGGCTCTTCCAGCTACAAACGCCTGGGGGGGGGTTAAAGGTTTCCTTTCAACTTGCTCCAGTGCAGGCTTCGGCCTACACTCCGCTCCCCCTGCTCCTCCTGCTGACCCTGGGCTCTAACACCACCAGTTGGGGCCCAGATGTGCTAGCTGCACAGAGAAAAACACCAGCCAATGTGTCAGTGGAGTTCAGCACCGCCAGCTGTTCCCCTGCTGTGCAGCCGGCAACGTGTCCTGCAACTGCCACGCAGGCACAACAGACCCAAAAGCTGCCGCCAGTGCAGGCTTCGGCCTACACTCTGCTCCATCTCCTCCTCCTGCTGACCCCGGGCTCCAACACCGCCAGTTGGGGCCCGGTACTGCTAGCTGCACAGAGAAAAACACCAGCCAATGTGTCAGTGGGGTTCAGCACCGCCAGCTGTTCCCCTGCTGTGCAGCCGGCATCGTGTCCTGCAAAAGCCACGCAGACACAAGAACTGAAATTGAAGGGAACCTGTCCCCCCTCCCCCAGGCGTTTGTACGTTTTAAAGGCCACCTTGTACAGCGGTAATGCTGCATGTGTGCAAGGTGGCTCATAAACGTATTCTCCTCGCACATGTGGAACTGAAAACACGTCTAAAATGTGTCCTCTGTGTGACCATTTAACCGTCCCGGTGGTGTGACTTTCCTTTGTAATGACACGCTGCAACCCCCTTGGTAGCGCTGCCCGTCTTCTGGCATCATTGTTTGGCTGCCTGCGCCTCTGCGGCCGCCCTGACCCACACAACGCCCCTCGGTGTCTTATTTATTGGGACTGCGAGGGTGTGATTGACGGGCATGATCAGTGCATCAGTTCGCCTGTCCCTCATCTCCTTCCGCCTTCTGCGGACTGTGCGGCTTCATGGCCGTGGCATGCGATAAGGGATCAGATGACGCCGCACAGTCTGAAGCGGGTGTAAGGACCCGAGTGTGAGAGGCGAACATATGTGCTGCGCCAGGCCCTGCATCCCAGCCCCGCAGTGTTTTAACAATGTTAAGACACTGCGGGGCTGGGATTCATGGTCATCGCGTACCGCACCGGCCGACATTAAATGATGCCAGAACATGGGCAGCGCTAACAGCGCTAGGCCAGGGGATAACACGACAGCGCAGACTCCTGTACAGCAAATAACAACGCTCAGGAGGCTGCACCCAGCACCAAGGTGGGATTCTTGACATCTGTGCTGCGTCTCATTACAAAGGGAACTCGCGCCTCCAACACAGTTTGACTGTTTAAAGGGCTAAATGTTATATGTGTTTCATTCAGCGTGTGCAAGGAGCGAAATTAAAAGAGCAACCTTTGACTTGTGCAGCACTACTGCTGCATAAGCTGTAGCTCTTCTACTTTGTAACCCCTGAGGGGGGGTTAAAGGTTACCTTTGAAATTGGTTCAATTAGGCTTCGGCCTACACTCTGCTCCCCCTGCAGAGCCCTGGGCTCCAACACCGCCAGTTGGGGCCCGGTACTGCTAGCTGCACAGAGAAAAACACCAGCCAATGTGTCAGTGGGGTTCAGCACCGCCAGCTGTTCCCCTGCTGTGCAGCCGGCAACGTGTCCTGCAACTGCCACGCAGGCACAACAGACCCAAAAGCTGCCGCCAGTGCAGGCTTCGGCCTACACTCTGCTCCATCTCCTCCTCCTGCTGACCCCGGGCTCCAACACCACCAGTTGGGGCCCGGTACTGCTAGCTGCACAGAGAAAAACACCAGCCAATGTGTCAGTGGGGTTCAGCACCGCCAGCTGTTCCCCTGCTGTGCAGCCGGCATCGTGTCCTGCAAAAGCCACGCAGACACAAGAACTGAAATTGAAGGGAACCTGTCCCCCCTCCCCCAGGCGTTTGTACGTTTTAAAGGCCACCTTGTACAGCGGTAATGCTGCATGTGTGCAAGGTGGCTCATAAACGTATTCTCCTCGCACATGTGGAACTGAAAACACGTCTAAAATGTGTCCTCTGTGTGACCATTTAACCGTCCCGGTGGTGTGACTTTCCTTTGTAATGACACGCTGCAACCCCCTTGGTAGCGCTGCCCGTCTTCTGGCATCATTGTTTGGCTGCCTGCGCCTCTGCGGCCGCCCTGACCCACACAACGCCCCTCGGTGTCTTATTTATTGGGACTGCGAGGGTGTGATTGACGGGCATGATCAGTGCATCAGTTCGCCTGTCCCTCATCTCCTTCCGCCTTCTGCGGACTGTGCGGCTTCATGGCCGTGGCATGCGATAAGGGATCAGATGACGCCGCACAGTCTGAAGCGGGTGTAAGGACCCGAGTGTGAGAGGCGAACATATGTGCTGCGCCAGGCCCTGCATCCCAGCCCCGCAGTGTTTTAACAATGTTAAGACACTGCGGGGCTGGGATTCATGGTCATCGCGAACCGCACCGGCCGACATTAAATGATGCCAGAACATGGGCAGCGCTAACAGCGCTAGGCCAGGGGATAACACGACAGCGCAGACTCCTGTACAGCAAATAACAACGCTCAGGAGGCTGCACCCAGCACCAAGGTGGGATTCTTGACATCTGTGCTGCGTCTCATTACAAAGGGAACTCGCACCTCCAACACAGTTTGACTGTTTAAAGGGCTAAATGTTATACGTGTTTCATTCAGCGTGTGCAAGGAGCGAAATTAAAAGAGCAACCTTTGACTTGTGCAGCACTACTGCTGCATAAGCTGTGGCTCTTCTACTTTGTAACCCCTGAGGGGGGTTAAAGGTTACCTTTGAAATTGGTTCAATTAGGCTTCGGCCTACACTCTGCTCCCCCTGCAGAGCCCTGGGCTCCAACACCGCCAGTTGGGGCCCGGTACTGCTAGCTGCACAGAGAAAAACACCAGCCAATGTGTCAGTGGGGTTCAGCACCGCCAGCTGTTCCCCTGCTGTGCAGCCGGCAACGTGTCCTGCAACTGCCACGCAGGCACAACAGACCCAAAAGCTGCCGCCAGTGCAGGCTTCGGCCTACACTCTGCTCCATCTCCTCCTCCTGCTGACCCCGGGCTCCAACACCGCCAGTTGCCATCCAGAAGTGCTGTACGCACAGTCAACAGTCCCTCCTCTGTTATTGGGGTTCAGTAACGTCAGCTGTTCCCCTGCTGTGTGTGTGGCAATCCCTCCTACCTCCTCCAACCTCCTCCTCCTCCACCTGTCCCTGGGCTCCAACACCGCCAGTTGCCGTCCAGAAGTGCTGTACGCACAGTCAACAGTCCCTCCTCTGTTATTGGGGTTCAGTAACGTCAGCTGTTCCCCTGCTGTGTGTGTGGCAATCCCTCCTACCTCCTCCAACCTCCTCCTCCTCCACCTGTCCCTGGGCTCCAACACCGCCAGTTGCCGTCCAGAAGTGCTGTACGCACAGTCAACAGTCGCTCCTCTGTTATTGGGGTTCAGTAACGTCAGCTGTTCCCCTGCTGTGTGTGTGGCAATCCCTCCTACCTCCTCCAACCTCCTCCTCCTCCACCTGTCCCTGGGCTCCAACACCGCCAGTTGCCGTCCAGAAGTGCTGTACGCACAGTCAACAGTCCCTCCTCTGTTATTGCGGTTCAGTAACGTCACCTGTTCCCCTGCTGTGTGTGTGGCAATCCCTCCTACCTCCTCCAACCTCCTCCTCCTCCACCTGTCCCTGGGCTCCAACACCGCCAGTTGCCGTCCAGAAGTGCTGTACGCACAGTCAACAGTCGCTCCTCTGTTATTGGGGTTCAGTAACGTCAGCTGTTCCCCTGCTGTGTGTGTGGCAATCCCTCCTACCTCCTCCAACCTCCTCCTCCTCCACCTGTCCCTGGGCTCCAACACCGCCAGTTGCCGTCCAGAAGTGCTGTACGCACAGTCAACAGTCCCTCCTCTGTTATTGGGGTTCAGTAACGTCAGCTGTTCCCCTGCTGTGTGTGTGGCAATCCCTCCTACCTCCTCCAACCTCCTCCTCCTCCACCTGTCCCTGGGCTCCAACACCGCCAGTTGCCGTCCAGAAGTGCTGTACGCACAGTCAACAGTCGCTCCTCTGTTATTGGGGTTCAGTAACGTCAGCTGTTCCCCTGCTGTGTGTGTGGCAATCCCTCCTACCTCCTCCAACCTCCTCCTCCTCCACCTGTCCCTGGGCTCCAACACCGCCAGTTGCCGTCCAGAAGTGCTGTACGCACAGTCAACAGTCCCTCCTCTGTTATTGGGGTTCAGTAACGTCAGCTGTTCCCCTGCTGTGTGTGTGGCAATCCCTCCTACCTCCTCCAACCTCCTCCTCCTCCACCTGTCCCTGGGCTCCAACACCGCCAGTTGCCGTCCAGAAGTGCTGTACGCACAGTCAACAGTCGCTCCTCTGTTATTGGGGTTCAGTAACGTCAGCTGTTCCCCTGCTGTGTGTGTGGCAATCCCTCCTACCTCCTCCAACCTCCTCCTCCTCCACCTGTCCCTGGGCTCCAACACCGCCAGTTGCCGTCCAGAAGTGCTGTACGCACAGTCAACAGTCCCTCCTCTGTTATTGGGGTTCAGTAACATCAGCTGTTCCCCTGCTGTGTGTGTGGCAATCCCTCCTACCTCCTCCAACCTCCTCCTCCTCCACCTGTCCCTGGGCTCCAACACCGCCAGTTGCCGTCCAGAATGCTGTACGCACAGTCAACAGTCGCTCCTCTGTTATTGGGGTTCAGTAACGTCAGCTGTTCCCCTGCTGTGTGTGTGGCAATCCCTCCTACCTCCTCCAACCTCCTCCTCCTCCACCTGTCCCTGGGCTCCAACACCGCCAGTTGCCGTCCAGAAGTGCTGTACGCACAGTCAACAGTCCCTCCTCTGTTATTGGGGTTCAGTAACTTCAGCTGTTCCCCTGCTGTGTGTGTGGCAATCCCTCCTACCTCCTCCAACCTCCTCCTCCTCCACCTGTCCCTGGGCTCCAACACCGCCAGTTGCCGTCCAGAAGTGCTGTACGCACAGAGCCAAACACCTCGCCAATGTGTTAGTGGGGTTCAGCACCGCCAGCTGTTCCCCTGCTGTGTATACGGCAACGTGTACTGCGACCGCCACGCAGGCACAACAAGTTAAATTTAAGGGAACCTGTCCCCCCCCCCAGGTGTTTGTTACTGAAGGAGCCACCTTGTGCAGCAGTAATGATGCAAAGGGAAAAAGTGCCTCTTTTCGTGGTGCTCCTTGCAGATGCTGAACCTAACACTTATGAAATGTGTCCCCTCACAGCGTTCAACCGTCCGGTAGGTGGAACTTTCCTTTGTCATGTGACGCAGCACAGCCGTCAATTTTACCCCCTTGGCGCCGTGCGCCGCCTCCTCAGCGTTGTTTGAATCTGTCCCGGAGCCTGTGCTGTTAGGTTACCCCTTGGCCATGCACACATTTTGCGCTGCCCGTCTTCTGACATCATTTGCTGTCAGGCTGGCTGCGCCTGTGTGGGTGCGCTGTCCGAGATTCAGCCTCGCAGTGTCGTGTAATGTTATCCCACCGCGGGCCTGGAATCCGTGGCCATGCGCAGTGCATATCCTCGCCTCTCACTCCCCTCCCTACGGCTTCTAAAGACTGTTCGGTGTCAGCTGATCCCTAATAGCATGCCACGGCCGTGACACCGCACAGTCTGAAGAAGCCGTAGGGAGGGGAGTGAGAGGTGAGGATATGCACTGCGCATGGCCACGGATCCCAGGCCCGCGGTGGAATTACATTAGACGACACCGCGAGGCTGAATCTCGGACAGCGCACCCACACAGGCGCAGCCAGCCTGACAGCAAATGATGTCAGAAGACGGGCAGCGCAAAATGTGTGCATGGCCAAGGGGTAACCTAACAGCGCAGGCTCCGGGACAGATTCAAACAACGCTGAGGAGGCGGCGCACGGCGCCAAGGGGGTAAAAATGACGGCTGTGCTGCGTCACATGACAAAGGAAAGTTCCACCTACCGGACGGTTGAACGCTGTGAGGGGACACATTTCATAAGTGTTAGGTTCAGCATCTGCAAGGACCATAATTAAAAGGGCTAAGTTTACCTTTTCCAGCATTAGTGGTGTACACGATGGCTCTTCCAGCTACAAACGCCTGGGGGGGGGTTAAAGGTTTCCTTTCAACTTGCTCCAGTGCAGGCTTCGGCCTACACTCCGCTCCCCCTGCTCCTCCTGCTGACCCTGGGCTCTAACACCACCAGTTGGGGCCCAGATGTGCTAGCTGCACAGAGAAAAACACCAGCCAATGTGTCAGTGGGGTTCAGCACCGCCAGCTGTTCCCCTGCTGTGCAGCCGGCAACGTGTCCTGCAACTGCCACGCAGGCACAACAGACCCAAAAGCTGCCGCCAGTGCAGGCTTCGGCCTACACTCTGCTCCATCTCCTCCTCCTGCTGACCCCGGGCTCCAACACCGCCAGTTGGGGCCCGGTACTGCTAGCTGCACAGAGAAAAACACCAGCCAATGTGTCAGTGGGGTTCAGCACCGCCAGCTGTTCCCCTGCTGTGCAGCCGGCATCGTGTCCTGCAAAAGCCACGCAGACACAAGAACTGAAATTGAAGGGAACCTGTCCCCCCTCCCCCAGGCGTTTGTACGTTTTAAAGGCCACCTTGTACAGCGGTAATGCTGCATGTGTGCAAGGTGGCTCATAAACGTATTCTCCTCGCACATGTGGAACTGAAAACACGTCTAAAATGTGTCCTCTGTGTGACCATTTAACCGTCCCGGTGGTGTGACTTTCCTTTGTAATGACACGCTGCAACCCCCTTGGTAGCGCTGCCCGTCTTCTGGCATCATTGTTTGGCTGCCTGCGCCTCTGCGGCCGCCCTGACCCACACAACGCCCCTCGGTGTCTTATTTATTGGGACTGCGAGGGTGTGATTGACGGGCATGATCAGTGCATCAGTTCGCCTGTCCCTCATCTCCTTCCGCCTTCTGCGGACTGTGCGGCTTCATGGCCGTGGCATGCGATAAGGGATCAGATGACGCCACACAGTCTGAAGCGGGTGTAAGGACCCGAGTGTGAGAGGCGAACATATGTGCTGCGCCAGGCCCTGCATCCCAGCCCCGCAGTGTTTTAACAATGTTAAGACACTGCGGGGCTGGGATTCATGGTCATCGCGTACCGCACCGGCCGACATTAAATGATGCCAGAACATGGGCAGCGCTAACAGCGCTAGGCCAGGGGATAATACGACAGCGCAGACTCCTGTACAGCAAATAACAACGCTCAGGAGGCTGCACCCAGCACCAAGGTGGGATTCTTGACATCTGTGCTGCGTCTCATTACAAAGGGAACTCGCGCCTCCAACACAGTTTGACTGTTTAAAGGGCTAAATGTTATATGTGTTTCATTCAGCGTGTGCAAGGAGCGAAATTAAAAGAGCAACCTTTGACTTGTGCAGCACTACTGCTGCATAAGCTGTAGCTCTTCTACTTTGTAACCCCTGAGGGGGGGTTAAAGGTTACCTTTGAAATTGGTTCAATTAGGCTTCGGCCTACACTCTGCTCCCCCTGCAGAGCCCTGGGCTCCAACACCGCCAGTTGGGGCCCGGTACTGCTAGCTGCACAGAGAAAAACACCAGCCAATGTGTCAGTGGGGTTCAGCACCGCCAGCTGTTCCCCTGCTGTGCAGCCGGCAACGTGTCCTGCAACTGCCACGCAGGCACAACAGACCCAAAAGCTGCCGCCAGTGCAGGCTTCGGCCTACACTCTGCTCCATCTCCTCCTCCTGCTGACCCCGGGCTCCAACACCACCAGTTGGGGCCCGGTACTGCTAGCTGCACAGAGAAAAACACCAGCCAATGTGTCAGTGGGGTTCAGCACCGCCAGCTGTTCCCCTGCTGTGCAGCCGGCATCGTGTCCTGCAAAAGCCACGCAGACACAAGAACTGAAATTGAAGGGAACCTGTCCCCCCTCCCCCAGGCGTTTGTACGTTTTAAAGGCCACCTTGTACAGCGGTAATGCTGCATGTGTGCAAGGTGGCTCATAAACGTATTCTCCTCGCACATGTGGAACTGAAAACACGTCTAAAATGTGTCCTCTGTGTGACCATTTAACCGTCCCGGTGGTGTGACTTTCCTTTGTAATGACACGCTGCAACCCCCTTGGTAGCGCTGCCCGTCTTCTGGCATCATTGTTTGGCTGCCTGCGCCTCTGCGGCCGCCCTGACCCACACAACGCCCCTCGGTGTCTTATTTATTGGGACTGCGAGGGTGTGATTGACGGGCATGATCAGTGCATCAGTTCGCCTGTCCCTCATCTCCTTCCGCCTTCTGCGGACTGTGCGGCTTCATGGCCGTGGCATGCGATAAGGGATCAGATGACGCCGCACAGTCTGAAGCGGGTGTAAGGACCCGAGTGTGAGAGGCGAACATATGTGCTGCGCCAGGCCCTGCATCCCAGCCCCGCAGTGTTTTAACAATGTTAAGACACTGCGGGGCTGGGATTCATGGTCATCGCGAACCGCACCGGCCGACATTAAATGATGCCAGAACATGGGCAGCGCTAACAGCGCTAGGCCAGGGGATAACACGACAGCGCAGACTCCTGTACAGCAAATAACAACGCTCAGGAGGCTGCACCCAGCACCAAGGTGGGATTCTTGACATCTGTGCTGCGTCTCATTACAAAGGGAACTCGCACCTCCAACACAGTTTGACTGTTTAAAGGGCTAAATGTTATACGTGTTTCATTCAGCGTGTGCAAGGAGCGAAATTAAAAGAGCAACCTTTGACTTGTGCAGCACTACTGCTGCATAAGCTGTGGCTCTTCTACTTTGTAACCCCTGAGGGGGGTTAAAGGTTACCTTTGAAATTGGTTCAATTAGGCTTCGGCCTACACTCTGCTCCCCCTGCAGAGCCCTGGGCTCCAACACCGCCAGTTGGGGCCCGGTACTGCTAGCTGCACAGAGAAAAACACCAGCCAATGTGTCAGTGGGGTTCAGCACCGCCAGCTGTTCCCCTGCTGTGCAGCCGGCATCGTGTCCTGCAAAAGCCACGCAGACACTTGCTCTTGTACCTTCTGCTCCCCATCCTGGTTCCAGTACCGTCAGCTGGTTCCGGGCAGAGCCTTTGGCTTAGGTGCCTCCCTCTGGGTATCCGAGTTCCACCAACGTCAGGTGGTCCTTGGTAGTGCTTTCAGGCACGGGTACCTCCTGCTTAGTAACCGGGTTCCAGTAACGTCAGCTGGTCCTCGGTAGTTCCATTGGCTCTTGGACCTTCGGCTACCCATCCGGGTTCCAGCACCGTCAGCTGGTTCTCGGCAGTGTCTTTTGCTCTTGTACCTTCTGCTCCCCATCCTGGTTCCAGTACCGTCAGCTGGTTCCGGGCAGAGCCTTTGGCTTAGGTGCCTCCCTCTGGGTATCCGAGTTCCACCAACGTCAGGTGGTCCTTGGTAGTGCTTTCAGGCACGGGTACCTCCTGCTTAGTAACCGGGTTCCAGTAACGTCAGCTGGTCCTCGGTAGTTCCATTGGCTCTTGGACCTTCGGGTAGCCATCCGAGTTCCAGTTCCATCAGCTGGTTCTCGGCATTTTCTCAGCCTTCTTGTACCTTCTGCTACATTTCCAAGTTCAAGAGACTAAACACGATGACCCGGAAGACCACCCCTAAGATGACGACGACACCAGAGACGACAACCACCGTGATGACGACGACCCTGGAGACGATGACCCCGAAGACCACCCCGATGACGACGACCCCGGAGACGACGACCCTGAAGACCACCCCGATGACGACGACCCCGGAGACGACGACCCTGGAGACGACGACGACCTGGAAGACCGAGAAACAGAAGAACAAGAGGCTGCAGAACAAAGAGCAGAAGAACATTAAGCATAACACTAAATATCAGAGCAAAAAATATTATCTGAATTATAAGCAGAAGAAGACTAAGCAGTGTATGGGGGTGAGTCCGTTCCTCCTCGTGGTGCCCCTGGATAAAGCCTGATGCTGCAGGCCAAACTGAACGCGGACAAATGTAACTCTTTTGTGACAGGCAGAACGGAAGGTGTAAGCTTCAAACTTTTATAGATAACAACTACGGGAATGCCTGTCACAAATAAGAATATGATGAAGAAGTAGAATATGATGAAGATAATAGTAAAATAAAAAGAATATGAACAATGTAACCAAAAAAATAATAGGTAGAAGATGAAGAAGAAGATGAATAAGGTGAAGAAGTTGATGTCAAAGAAGCTGATGATGAGGATAATGAAGAAGAAAGTGTGGGAGAAGTAAAAAAGAAGGTGAAGGGCGTGGAAGTAGTGAAACATCAATATCTGACAAAATAAAAAAAAAAATTAACATAGTCAAAATCTTTCTACCGCCGAACGTCATAAAAAAAACCCAAAATCCTGCTATTCTATTACATTGGGCTAAACCTCTGTGCCTTTAATGTCTCCGCCACGTCCCCCAATACATCCTACATTATTCTTAGTTGTTTTCCTTCATGTAGAATGAACCTACAAGTTTATAAAGGGTTTATTTTAATTCCGATATTTTCGTCCCATTGACTTGCATTGGGATCGGGTATCGGTATCGGATTGGATCCGATATTTTGACGGTATCGGCCGATACTTTCCGATACCGATACTTTCCGATATCGGAAAGTATCGCTCAACACTAGTGCCGAGCTGACGTTTGTAAATATACCATTTTGGTGCAGATACGATCTATTGATCGCCCGTTTTTACATTTGAATGCAATGTCGCGGTGACCAAAAAAACGTATTTCTGTCATTTTGACTTTTTTTCTTGCTACGCCTATAGCGATCACACTTAATCCTTTTTTTATTGATAGATTGGGCAAATATGAATGCAGCGATACCAAATATGTGTGTTTGGTTTTATTTTTATTGAATTATTTTGAATGGGGTCAAAGGGGGATGTTTTGAACTTTTAGATTTTTTTATATTTTTAAAAACATTTTTTTTTTACTTTTAGCATGCTTCAATAGTCTCCATAGGAGACTAGAAGCTGCCACAACTCGATCGGCTCTGCTACATAGAGGCAATGTTCAGATTGCCTCTATTTAACAGATTTACTCACTTTCTATGAGCGCTGACCACTGGGTGGTGCTTACAGCAAGCCGGCACTGACAACCATAGAGGTCTCCAGGAGACCTCAGATTGTCATGCCAACACACCGGTGACCAGTCACGTGATCACGTGATTTGCGTATTTCCAACCCAATGGCCAGAAGTGCAATTTAAATGCCACTGTCAGAGTTTGACAGCGGCATTTACCTGGTTAATAACCATGGGTGGATCGTGATTCCACCAGCGGCTATTGTGGGCTATTTTGAACAGCTGACATGTCCTCAGAAAGATGTGGGTTCACCACTGAAACCCACATCAAAGGGAGGGACCCCGACATCGGCGTACTATTACACCTGATGTTGGTAAAGGGTTAATATTATTGCAATAAGTACAATTGTAGCCTGCTATGGAGCCAATAACAGTAATGTTTATAATACTGTTAGGATGATAGAAGAATATGAAGTGAAAATGATGCTATTAGTAGAAGTGGCAAGTCGATTATTGGTTTGTAACATCAAAGTACAACTGCACGTAAAAAGCTAAAATGATAGAAAAGATGATAAAAGTGAATGTTTTATGTCTCTAGATAAAACATTATCTTATTGCAGCATAAGAATCACCTTCCACTTCGTGTCTTCACTACAATATTTGAAAAACCTTAAAAACGATGGCAATTTTCATATCATATTTGAAGCAAGGGTGAAATGGTGTATAGTGGCTTGCGATTCTGTGTGTTGTCAGAAATCTTATTGCAGTCAGAATACATACATACAGCAGACTTAAGTCAAAATACAGACAGTACTTCTAAAGATAGTCACATGTATATTAGTGATGACCAAACCTGACAACCAATCCATTAAGTATAAGGCTAGGTTCACATTGCGTCAAGTACATGGCGTTAAACGGATCCGTTAAATGCATGTACAGAAAATGATCAAATTTGTCAAAAAAATCGGCTTCACGTTAATGCTTGCGTTAACGCTTTTGACAGCGTTTTTCTCATTTTGATGTCCGTTCGCAATGTATCCGTTTGTCTGCGTTGGTCACTGTCAATAAAGTTTTTCTTTTTTTTTTTTTTCTCCTTTTGTCCTCGTCGGGGTGTGGGTGCAGACTCATTCTCCATTTTGAAAGCATTGAGTGAACTTCTGCTAGCAAGATGTTTGTGTCTTAGCTGGTTCGATTTCGCTTGATGCGGTTGCCACTTCGGCAGAGAAAGCGTAGTTCGCAAAGGAGATATTGGATCCACGAAGTTAATTTCTTGCGGAGTACATATGGTGCCTTTCACACCCTGTATCTTCAGCTTCGGGATCACCCTTCAAAATTCCAATGCTATCTACGGATGTCCATTGAGACCTTTGATGTTCTGCTTTCACATGTGAAGGATGAGATACATCATCATCGCAGCACATTCCGTGAAAGCATCTGTGCGGAGGAATGATTAGTAGTGACTGTGAGGTAATTATAAAAAATTTTCTCATTCTATTGACAAAGACTATATCTAGGCATCGTGGGGCATAATGTTCATTTAGCAATTGTATATTCTATTGTATGTAGCCTTTTAGTTGTCCTTTAAAATCCTAAACGATTTCCTTTTTTTTTTCTTTTTGAATGCCAACAGATATCTGGCTACTGGAGAATCTTTTGTGTCACTGCATTACCAATTTAGACTGGGGAAGTCAACAATTTGCCAACTGGTTCGGTAAACTTGTGATGCCATTTGGAACAACTTGCAACCACTTGTGCTACCAACCCCAACATCAGAAATGTGGCTAGCGATTTCCCACCAGTTCGAGGATGTGGCTAATTTTCCCAATTGTATTGGTGCCGTGGACGGCAAGCACATACGGATTCAGAAACCAGCACATAGTGGGTCCCTGTACTATAATTATAAAAAATACTTCTTGATAATCTTGATGGCTATTGCGGATGCAAGATACCGGTTTGTAGCTGTGGATATTGGTGGGTATGGCTGTACTAACGATTCAAGAGTCTTCAGAGACTCCAACATGGGGAGATGTTTGTACAGCAACAATTTTAACTTACCCTCATCACGACCTCTACCGGGGACCGAAGACCCAAGTTTGCCCTTTGTTTTAGTTGGTGATGAGGCGTTCCAACTTGGGCAAAATCTCCTCAAACCATACTCAAGCCGCAGTCTGAACTCCACCAGGCGCATTTTTAATTATCGCTTGAGTCGGGCAAGACGTTATGTGGAGTGCGCCTTTGGTATTTTGACATTAAAATGGCGAATTCTACTAACGTGCATGCAACTGCAACCAGAAAATGTGGACCGTGTTGTGAAGGCATGCATCTGTCTGCATAATTTTGTGGCCAGACATGAACCCCAGGTGGTTGACCCCGATGAATGTGAGTCTAACCTCATGAGCATTGAATCTACTGCTGTTCGGTCTACAGCACAAATAATGAGGATTCGTGACCAATTTGCACAGTACTTCATACATGAGGGGCATGTTCCATGGCAAGACAGACACGTGTAACATTTATTTAAAGTCTGAAGCTGTGTCCTGATGTGTTTTTGTTTTTTTGTTTTTTTTTTATTTCCCATATGTCTTGTAAAATATGTCTTGTAAAATGTTACATTACTGTTATGTTGTGTTCACAGTCATACAAGAATCAGATTTTAAACAGTTTACTTAAGTTTCCAAATTTTTATGAAAGAACAGTTGTGAACTTGTTACATATGATATCCCATAGGGATGTAAAAAAACACACACGAAATTGGGTGGAAAAAAAAACAATAAACCAAAAAACCTGAAACACAGTTTGCACCTGGCTGGGGACAGTGAGCTGTACTATAGACTCTGGTACTGCGCGGGCATATTGTCTGCCCAGGTGTATGATGGACTGCTACTTTGTCTCTGATGTTCCATGCTCGGTTCACACCGGGCTCTATATTGAGGGTTGTAGGCCGGCATGTCTATGCTTCTGGTTCTCGATGGAGCTGGTTCCTGGGGGCCCACAAATTCCTCAAGAAGGTCATTCAGTCTTTGCCAAAACAAAAGGTTTCTGTGTGCCGGGATATTTTGTGCTACAGGAACATAGGACAAAAAAAGTAGCTTCCACTCATTTGCAGAATATACAGACTCGCGAGATTGCAAGTCGGTAATTTCCCGCCTCAGGTCTTTCAGTTCACTCCGACACATGTCCTCAACCCGCTGGAGTCCATCGACAATAATGGCATCAGCTTCATCTTTTTGTGAAGCTTGCTTGCGTCCATGCAGTGATTGCAACCGGGCACTCACACCTGAAGCCACAGTGCTTCTTTCCCCAGATCGTGGCTCGCTGATGACAGACACGTCTTCAGTGCCCGTCTGCTGACTTGGTTCCAGTGGAGATGGCTCCAGTTCTTCTGCCTGTCTAGGCGCGGCGGTACTGCATATCGTGCTGTAACCAAAAAAATATATATATATTTTGCTTAAATTTTTAAACAATTTTGTCTCGCACACAGACCAATTTGTACTTACGAGCGCTGAGACACTGTTTTTTGAAGAAAGAGCAATTGTTCGTAATGCACATACGGGGTCACCCGTTTTGCACCTGCTCCGCTTGGTGAATTTTGACTATTCCGGTAGTCACGGACAAAGCGGTCCCTTATTGATTTCCAACGGGTATGGACCGCATCCGCTGTAAGTTTTAAAAAAAAGGTAAAAAATATATATATATATATATTAGTAGACAGTTCTTATATTGATAGTTTAAAAATTGTGTATAGTTAGATAGTTGATATATAGCTAGTAGATAGATAGTTGATAGATAGTAATTATAGATGATAGAGAAATAGTTTAGTGTATAGGTAGTTGATAGTTCAGAGATAGATAATAGACAATTTAACATCACCAATATTTACCAATTTTTTTCTTTGAGGTTGACGACATCTCCATGTATCGGGGATCGAAGTGAGAGATAATTTGATCCCACAACTTGCGGTTCTTCACTATGTCATTGTGGGAGCTGTCGCTTTGGTCCCATATTGAGGGGTTGGCTTCCACAAGGTTGATCAGTGTCTCGTTGTGAATGGTCAACGGCTCTTCGTCAACCACAATCCTTTTCTTTTTTTGGCTCGCTGACTTGGACTATGTAAACACAAAACGTTATGTTGAAAGGTTCAATTTCAGTTTATTGGTAGACTGATAGATAGATACATACATAGATAGATAGATAGATAGATAGATAGATACAGAGATAGATAGATAGATAGATAGATAGATAGATAGATAGATAGATAGATAGATAGATAGATACAGAGATAGATAGATACAGAGATAGATAGATAGATAGATAGATAGATAGATAGATAGATACATAGATAGATAGATACATAGAAAGATACTGCGAAAGAGAGAGAGAGAGAGAGAGAGAGATAGTGGATAGATAGATTGTAGATAAATATTGGATAGAAAATTTCAAGTTTTAAATTTACCACTGGCAGTTGTGGAGACGACAGACAGCGAGGAACCTTCTTGCTCTTGCGTCCTCCGTGTGCCACAACCTATTGTGTATGTAAATGGAAAAAAAAAATTACATTTCTTTGATCAATAAATTTATGTTTGCAAAACTTAAAAATGTCTGCCATGTACCTTTGTTGGTTTTGCCTGTTTTTTTTGGGGGGGGCCTAGCAGCCTCGGGCTCCGAAGACTCCTATTTGCAATAAAAACATGATTATACACGTGCTTAGCTTAATACACTGAATTTTCACACAAATTTTAGTGGTTTTTTAAAGTGCAAGCCTACCGACTGAGAAGAAAAAACCGCAGACACGCTGCTGCTGCTGCTGCTTCCCTCACTATCCGACATCTGCAACAAAGCAATAAATTTTTAGTACACACACATCCGTCGTACAATACAGACTCTCATGATGTATACAGAGATATCTACTATATAATTGTCTAGGGTACTTCCATCTTTCTGTCCTTCTGTCACGGTATTAATTCGCTGATTGGTCTCGGCAGCTGCCTGTCATGGCTGCCGCGACCAATCAGCGACGCGCACAGTCAGAAAAAAAAGGGCCGCCCTGCACTCACTGCCCGGCGCCCGCATACACCCCTCTGCTCACCGCTCACACATGGTACTGTGACAAACGTCGCTGTGCAATATACTACGTGACTGGGTTCTGTATACTACGTCGCTGGGTGCTTTATACTACTTCACTGTGCAATACACTACGTGGCTCTGTGATGTATACTACGTCACTGGGCAATATACTACGTCGCTGGGCAATATACTACATACTACATGGCTGGGCAATATACTACATGGCTGGGCAATATACTACGTGGACATGCATATTCTAGAATACACGATGCGTTATCGGGCCACCATCTAATATATATATATATACAAATGTACTTACATTTCCTGTGATCTTTTGCAAGACACTTTTTCTCTGGTGTGGAGCAGGCCTCAGGATGTGTGCTGGGGACATTAATGGCCGAAATCCTGTTTCCTGTCACATGACCACATGGACCTCTCTCAAACGCTATTAAAACGTATGGTTGCATTTTGAAATTTATCAAGATTTGCGTCTGGCTGCGTTTGCCATAGACATCAATGGCAGAATTAACGCTTCCGTTAGTATTGCGTTAGCTTGGCCGGACCCGAAAACGCTGCAAGCCGCGTTCCAAGGTCCGTCAGAAAAAAACATTATGTGACTAACGCATGCCAAATTTGGCATGCGTCACGAGGCGTCAGACAATGCAAGTCTATGGGCGCGTTAGTATGTGCGTTATATTGCGTTTTCACTACTTAAAAACGTGTCCGTTAGACGGACTCACCTAGCGCAATGTGAACCTAGCCTAAGGGTATGTGCACACGTTGCAGATTTGCCTGTTGAATTTTCTGCACAGATTCTGCATCTCTTGGCAGAAAACGCAGGTAGAAATCGACGCGGATTTGATGCGTTTTTGATGGGGATTTCCATGCTTTTTTTCAGGCGGATTTGTATGCTTTTTTGAAAGCTAAATAAAGATCTATTATTGAAAAAAAAGAATTGTGATGTCATTTATTGTCCAATCTCTTTATTTACATACTCCATTGAAGAATAATGCTTACACACAGAGAGATAGATAGATAGATAGATAGATAGATAGATAGATAGATAGATAGATAGATAGATAGATAGATAGATAGATATACAGATAGATCTACAGATAGATAGATAGATCTATAGATAGATTGATAATAGATAGATAATAGACAGATAATAGATGGATAGATAGATGGATAGATAGATAATAGATAGGTAGATAGATATAAAAATAGATAATAGATAGATAGATAGATAGATAGATAGATAGATAGATAGATAGATAGATAGATCTATAAAGAGATAGATCTATCTATAGATAGATCTATCTATCTATCTATCTATAGATCTCTAGATATATCTATCCATCTATCTCTAGATATATCTATCCATCTATCTATAGATATATCTATCCATCTATCTATAGATATATCTATCTATAAATACTTTATATCTATAGATAGATAGATAGATAGATAGATAGATAGATAGATAGATAGATAGATAGATAGATAGATAATACCAAGCCTGTTTGGTATAATAAAATGGTACATAAAGAGTTAAATAAAGACACACACACAAAATCTGCAATAGGCAGGCATCACACTTGCGAGAAACTCGCACGAGTTTCGCACCTCAATACCCGACACTGCCGCTGGCACTCGGGACCGGAGCGTTCAGCTACATAGAAATACATGCAGCCACACATATCTGCTGCCGGGTATTGATGCAAGAGACTCGTGCGAGTTTCTCACAAGTGTGACCCCAGCCTTAAACACAATACCTGTGTAATTTATTTAAAGAAAATTGAAAAAAATTGGCGTGGACTCCCACGCAATTTTCTGCACCAGAGAGGTAAAGCCAACGACTAATGGCCGATGTTTACTGCCTGGGAAGGGGTTAATACCCATGGATCTATGAATATCAGCCTGCAGATGTATATTTAGCCTGTACTGGCTGTTAAAATAGGGGGACCCCCCAAAAAAACGGTGTGGGGTCTCCTTATAATTAACAGCCAGAAAAGGTTATGCAGACAGCTGCGGGCTGATATTCATAGCCCAGGAAGGGACCATGGAAATTGCCCCCCCCCGGGTTGCAAACACCAGCTCACAGCCGCCCCAGAAATGGTGCATCTGCAAGATGCGCCAATTCTGGCACTTAGCCTCTCTCTTCCCACAGCCCTGTAGTGGTGGCATATGGGGTAATAGGGGGTTGATGCCACCTTTGAACTGTAAGGTGACATCAAGCCAACTTAGTAATGAAGAGGCGTCAACAAGACACCTATCCATTACTAATCCTATAGTTATTAATGAGTTGAATAAACACACACATGCAGAATAAAGAATTTTAATGAAAAAAACACCATACAGTTTAGCCATCTTTACTTTATTACTACTGGTAATCCATGCGACACCCTCGATCTACTGCAAAAAAAGAAAAAATAATAAACCAACACAAATACTCCTTTGTCCAATACAGTCCATTTAATAATGAATGTCCCAGAACGATCTCCACTTTAGAGCTGTCACATCAGTAGATGTGACAGTTCTATAGGCCTCCAGTGACAGACTGACAGGAGACAATGGCTCCAGCAGTGTTATCACTGAGGGTTCAATGGCATCTCACTTTAAAGCAGTGCAGTGTGAGAATTTTCCTACCCAGCGGTCCTGCAAGTGACAGTGACCTCTGATGGTGGAGGGATACAGTGCGGAAGGATACCTTCCATCATTGTATCACAGGAGCCCCTGGAGAGCAGTCGCATCTGTCGATGTGACAGCTCTCTACGGGAGATCGTCATGGGACTCTCATTATTAAATGGCTTAAATTGTATCAGGGAGTATACTGTTGGTTTATTATTTTTAATTTTTTACAGGTCATCGAGGGCTTCAGGGATTATCTGTATGGTGAGTATATACTGTATGTTTTATGTACTGTATGTACTGTATGTCTATATGTATGTACCGTATATATATGTGTATGTGTGTTTTTTTTTACACTTGAACACAGTAGCCAGATGATGGGATTACTACTGTCCCATCATCCGGCTAGCTGTCATTGTAGCAGGCATAGCCAGATGGGACTAGTAGTCCCATCGGATGATGCCTGCCTACACACAGACAAACACACACAGCCCTGCACACACACACATACAGCCCCGCACATACACACACAGTTCCACACACACACAGACACACACAGCCCCGCACACCCCCGCAGACACACACAGACACACACAAACACCCGCACACAGACATGCACATTTTCTCCACACAGTTTCCACACACACAGTATCTGCCCACACTCCACCCACACAATCTTCCCCCTCCCAATCTGCAGCATTTCTCGCAGGCACATCAGCAGCAAAACCGCAGATTTTTTTAAACCTGCGGTTTTGCTGTGGATTGGCCTGATACTATGGAAGTCAATGGGTGCAAAAACGCTGCAGATCCGCAAAAAGAATTGACATGCTGCGGAAAATAAAATGCTGCGCAAAAATTCTCAAATTCCCATTGACTAACAATGCTTGTGCACTACACTGTGGATTTGATGCAATTTTTAGCATCCAAAAACACTGCGGATCTGCATCTAAATCCACAACGTCAGCACATAGCCTAAAGCTTCCCAACGTTAGCCTAATAGGTAAGTTGAGGGTGGGGGGAGAATGATTCGCAATGTTGCATTTTAATGCCTGACATATTTGTTCTCAGGGAAGGATCACCACCAAATGTGTATGTTAAAAACTCATTTATCTCTCCCCAATAAAAATACAAACAGGATCCAAGTTGAAAAAACTGAAACATTTAGAATATGTTCTAAAATATTGAGTATCACTGCTTAAAGCAACATATTGAATATAAGAAGCTCCTCTACTCCAATCTCCCTATGCCAAGATCAGTTGCCCAGACAAGAACAAGAATAAAATCAGTGACAGAAGAAGACGTGATATGTAAATGGGCACAATTAGATTTCAGAATGCCATGAATTGGAAAGTTGGATTAAAAGTCTAACATTTATCCTACACATTTCAAGAGCCAGACAGAACATCTTGTTTATAGGTACACTAGTAAGCAACATCATTTGCTGACAGTGTAGTGTAGAAAATTGTTTTAAAAAACTCCAGCTTTTGTATAGTAAACGACCTGTAATACAATCCTTGGCCAAAATTACGGAATCACCGGTCTTTGAGGATATTCATTCAGTTGTATAAGAGCACAGACATGGCACAAAACTAAAGTCATTTCAAATGGCATCTTTCTGGCTTTAAGAAACACTAAAAGAAATCAAGAACAAAAAGTATGGTAGTCAGTAATGGTTACTTTTTTAACCAAGCATAGGGGAAAAATTATGGAATCACTCAATTCTGAGGAAAAAATTATGGAATCATGAAAAACAAACAGACAAAAAAACATCACTAGCATTTTGATGCACCACCTCTGGCTTTTCTAACAGCTGGCAGTCTCTGAGGCATGGACTTAATGAGCATCAAACAGTACTCTTCATCAATCTGGCTCCAACTTTCTCTGATTCCTGTTGCCAGATCAGCTTTGCAGGTTGGAGCCTTGTTATGGACCATTTTCTTCAACCTCTACCAAAGTTTTTCAATTGGATGGAGATCCGGACTATTTGCAGGCCATGAGATTGACCTTTTGTGTCTTTTTTCAAGGAATGTTTTCACAGTTTTTGCTCTATGGCAGGATGCGTTATCATCTTGAAACATGATTTCATCTTCCCCAAACATACTTTCAATTGATGGGATAAGAAAAGTGTCCAAAATATCAATATAAACGTGTGCATTTATTGAAGATTTAATGGCAGCCATCTCCCCAGTGCTTTTACCTGACATGCAGCCCCATATCATCAATGACTGTGAAAATTTGCATGTTCTCTTCAGGCAGTTATCTTTATAAATCTCATTGGAACGGCACCAAACAAAAGTTCCAGCATCTTCACCTTGCCCAATGCAGATTCGTGATTCATCACTGAATATGACTTTCATCCAGTCATCCACAGTCAACGATTGCTTTTCCTTAGCCCATTGTAACCTTGTTTTTTTCTGCTTAGGTGTTAATGATGGCTTTTGTTTAGCTTCTCTGTATGAAAATCCCATTTCCTTTAGGTGGTTTCTTACAATTCAGTCACAGACATTGACTACAGTTTCCACCCATTTGTTCCTCATTTGTTTTGTTGTGCATTTCCTGTTTTGGAGACATATTGCTTTAACCACTTCAAGATGCAGCCCTTTTTCATTTTTGCATTTTCGTTCTTCGCTCCCCTCCTTCCGAGGCTTATTTTTTGCGGGTCCAGTTGTACTTTTGAAAGACACCATTGGTTTTACCATGTCTTGTACTAGAAAACGGGAAAAAAAATCCAAGTGTGGTGAAATTGCAAAAATAGTGCAATCCCACAGTTGTTTTTTGTTTGGCTTTTTTGCTAGGTTCACTAAATGTTAAAACTGACCTGCCATTGTGATTCTCCACGTCATTATGAGTTCATTGACACCAAACATGTCTAGGTTATTTGTAATCTAATTGGTGAAAAAAATTCAAAACTTTGCTTAAAAAAAAAATTGCGCCATTTTCCGATACCCGTAGCGTTTCCATTTTCATCTCGAGTCAGGTGAGGGCTTATTTTTTGCGTGCCAAGCTGATATTTTTAATGATACCACTTTTGTGCAGATGCGTTCTTTTGATCGCCCGTTATTGCATTTTAATGCAATGATGCAGCGATCAAAAAAATGTAATTCTGGCATTTTAAATTTTTTCTCACTATGCCGTTTAGCGATCTGGTTAATCCTTTTTTTAATTGATAGATCGGGCGATTCTGAACTTGGCGATACCAAATATGTGTATGTTTGACTTTTTTATTGTTTTATTTTGAATGGGGCGAAAGGGGGATGATTTAAACTTTCATATATTTTTTAGATTTTCATATTTTTTAAAACATTTTCTTTGCTTTTGCCATGCTTCAATAGCCTCCATGGAAGGCTAGAAGCTGGCATAGCCTGATTGGCTCTGCTACATAGCAGCAATCATCAGATCGCTCCTATGCAGCTGAATTACAGGCTTGCTATGAGCGCCGACCACAGAGTGGCGCTCACAGCAAGCCGGCATCATCAACCATAGATGTCTCAAGGAGACCTCAGGTTGTCATGTCGATGCATTGCTGACCCCCGATCATGTGACGGGGTCGGCGATGCCCGCATTTCCGGCCCGATGGCCGGAATCGGTAGTTAAATGCCGCTATCAGCATTCCTGCATTCCTGATTCCACCTGCTGCTATTGCGCGCACATGTCAGCTGTAGAAAACAGCTGACATGTCGCGACTTTGATGTGGGCTCAGCGCCGGAGCCCAAATCAAAGGGGGAGACACGACATGCACCGTACTAGTATGGCGCATGTCGTGAAGGGGTTAAGTTTCCAGTCTAGATGCTTTGGTGTCTTCCTTGGTCTACCAGTATGTTTGCCTTTAACTACCTTCCCATGTTGTTTGTATTCGGTCCCGATTTTAGACACAGCTGACGGTGAACAACCAACATCTTTTGCAACATTGCGTGATGATTTACCCTCTTCTAAGCGTTTGATAATCCTCTCCTTTGTTTCAATTGACATCTCTCATGTTGGAGCCATGATTCATATCAGTCCACTTGGTGCAACAGCTCTCCAAGATGTGATCACTCCTTTTTAGATGCAGACTAGCGAGTAGATCTAATTTGATGCAGGTGTTAGTTTTGGGTATGAAAATTTACAGGGTGATGCCATATTTTTTTCCTCAGAATTGAGTGATTCCATAATTTTTTCCCCATGCTTGGTTAAAAAAGGTAACCAAATATTGACTACCACATTTTTGTTCTTGATTTCTTATAGTGTTTTTTAAAGCCAGAAAGTTGCCATTTGAAATTACTTTAGTTTTGTGCCATGTCTGTGATCTGCTTTTTTTCTACAAAATTAAACATCTGAATGAACATCCTCAAAGGCCGGTGATTCCATAAGTTTTGCCAGGGGTCGTATAACATTAATTCAGTTAAAAATGGGTAAAGTTCACAAAATACCATTCTATATAAGAGCAGAAGTCTACAAGCAGCACAGCAATGAGTTTGCCTGTTCATACAGTCTTCCATTCTACTTATTTTTTGCCTGAAATACTAGAGCAGCATCATAGACTATATTGGAGCTGATTATTGTACTAAATATTTAATGTCTCAAATGTCAGCTACATCTTGTTTTTATTAATGGAACAATATCACCAAGATAAAGTTAAAATAGGAAATGACTAGAAGTTAGAATTTTTCTAGACTTTACAAAGTGTGTTAGACACCTGTATAAATTCCTAAAATAGTCCACCTACAGTATTATTTTGAAACAATAAACCCCTACAGTAATACCAGAAATGGTGTTAACACTGCATATTTCCAAGCATTTTATTGTCTATTTTTTACTGGTTCCCTGCAGAATGAACGCAGCACAGAAGGCAATTTTGCAAAGTACTTAGCAGAAAACTATTATCTACTAATTATTAGAAATTGCATGTTGCTTTTAATTGCATAAATAAATAGCTCTACCTGAAAGCCATTAGAAACTGTTTGTCTTTAAAGGCTTTGTAATTTTGATGTGCAATAATCAGATTGTTAACTATTCCTTCTCAGAATGTGTTCATTATTTCTTTTTCTAATTATTTGTCTCAATCTACTATGAGTTTAAAAAAAAAAGAAAGGCATGTAACATAATAAATGTATAAACCTCAGGGGCTAATAAAAAATAATAAAATAATGTCCTAAATGCCTCAAATCATTACTTTAAAAGTCATTATTATGAGACAAGGGTTTTGTTTTGACAAAGAAATAATAGAGAGATGGAAAATCATAATTAGAACAAAATAATTAAATCATATATTGAAATAAAAAAAACAATATCAATGTGAGATAAATACTGTATGTATGCTGAGTAAACATATGCCGTATTTTTGGATTATGGGACACACTTTTTTCCCCAAAATTTTAGGGGAAAGATGGAGTTGTGTCTTATAATGCTGATGTACCTTAACGGCCACGGTGAAGCAGGGTCCCAGGGTCGCTGCTGGAGGAGGCAATAGTGGAGCATTGCTGCAGGCTGCAGGCTGAGATGAGGGGGCTCATAAGCAAATGGGAGTTGCTCAGGCTCCTCCCAATTGGGGAGGGTGCATTTTATACAAGATGCCTCCCAGCTATTGGCTGGGAGACACCTTGCATGTGCAAACATTAACTAAATGCCTCCCAGCTGTTAGCATGGGGCATTTTACCATGTGTGCACGCTGCCACTTCAAGAACAGGGGAGTGCACGCACACTAGACAGCAGAGAAGGAGGAGGGAGCAATAGAGAACCACACCAGGGCATAAGAGGAAGGAAACCATGAGGAGGTGTCAGCAGATATTACATTGGAAGTTAATTTAATCCATTCCTTGCTCTACTCATTAAATTTTCCCCATGTCATTGGATGCAACACAACTCCAAAAGATCCACCCCCATGCTTAACGGTTGGTGAGATGTTATTTTCTTGAAACTCTGCACTCTTTTTTTTCCACTCATACTTTAGATCATTGTGGCAAGGAGATCTATCTTAATATCATCGGTCCACATGACTTGTTTCCAAAATTCCTCAGGATTGTTTAAATATTCTTTTTGCATACTTGTAACTCTGATTTTTTTGGTGAGGACACAGGAAAGGTTTTCTTCTGAAGGCTCTTCCATGAAGGCCATATTTGTGCAGGTGTCTCTGAACAGTGGAACAATATACCACAACTCCAGAGTCTGCTGAATCTTCCTGAATGTCTTTTGCAGTCAAACGGGAGTTCTAGTTTGCCTCCCTAGCAATCCTACAAGCAGCTCTGAAATTTTGATTCGTCTTCCAGACTCTTCCAGACCTTATCTTATTCTCCACTGTTCCTGTTGACTGTCATTTCTTAATTTTATTTTAAACTGCAGAAAGAGCAACTTGAAAATGCTTTACTATTTTCTTACATCCTTCTGCTTTTTGTGGGCCTTCACCATTTTCATTTTTAGGGTGCTAGGCAGCTGATTAAAAGAACCCATGGCTGCTGTTTCTTGGCACAAGGTTAAAGGAGGTTGGGTTTTTATAAAGATGGAAAATTTGCATCACCTTGCCTTTCCTAATGATGATAGTGAACAAGCCATTACCCAACATGCTAATTAAGGTCTGAAACCTTGGTAAAAGTTATCTGAGTGCATAAATCTTCATTGGTGCCCAACCTTTTACATTGGCCCATATTCCTTTTTGTAATTTTTAAAATGAAAAAAAAAATGACAATTTTTTTTGCCTAAAATTCAAAGGAAATGTGTCACTTTGAACTTTAGGACTGTAGATAGATAGATAGATAGATAGATAGATAGATAGATAGATAGATAGATAGATAGATAGATAGATAGATAGATAGATAGATAGCAGATCGATCTGTGGATGATCGAGTTCAAATTGAAATTCCTAAAATAATCATTTTCACATGAGTGTAAGCTCTTTTGGTCAGCAGGGTCAACTCTCCCTCCTCTTCCCCATGTGTATTTTCTAAGCAATTTCAGTCTGTACATTGTTGAGATTCGCTCAAATTTATTCACAGACAATAAAATCTTTTAAGAAAATTTTAATTAGAATTTCAAATGTTCTTCCCCAATATATACAGCGACTGCCTCCACAAGTCACATAAATAGTAAATTGAGTACACCTGTGTTTAGCTTATTCTCAGTATAACTACAGCTGTTCTATGAAGGCCTCAAAAGTTTGTTTGAGGATATTAGGGTTCAAACAGCATCATGAAAACCAAGTAACACACCAGATACGTTAGTGATAAATCTGTGGAGCAGAGTAAAGCTGGGTTTGATGATAAAAAATAGCCCAAGCTCTGACCATCTCACAGAGCAGTGTTCAATCAAGCATTCAAAAATTGAAGAAGTTTGGCACAACTGCAACCCTACCAAGACATTACCTTCTACCTAAACTGACATCCCAAGCAAAGAGAGCACGAAGCAACCAATAGGCCTATGATCACTCTTAGGAGTTCCAAAGATCCATAACTCAGGTGGGAGAATATGCCCAAAGGACAACTATTTGTCGTATACTCAAAAAATCTGGCCTTTTATTGAATAGTTAAAAGGTGAAAGCAAGCCATTTTTGAAAGCAAGCCATCAGATGTCCCATTTGCAGTTTTGCAAACAGCCATGTAAGGGACACAGCTAGCATGTGGAAGAAGGTGCTCCGGTCAGATGAGTCAAAAGTACAACTGTTTAGAATAATTGAAAAACACTATACAGCTCTGGCAAAAATTAAGAAACCACTGACAAATGTTCAGTTTGTTTGATTTTTCTCTTTATAGGTATATTTTTGAGTAAAATGTAAATTGTTCTTTTATTCTATAAACTTCTGACAACATGTCTCCAAATTTCCAAGCAATAAATTTTGTATTTTCCCACAAAGAAAAATGATCAAAACCCCCCCCCCCAAAAAAAAACAGTGCTTTCAGACCTCAAAAAATGCAAAGACAACAAGTTCATAATCATTTAGAAACAACAATACTATTGTTTTAACTCAGGAAGAGTTCAGAAATCAATATTTTGTTGAATAACCATGATTTTAAATCACAGCTTTCATTAGGGTTGAGCGACTTTCATTTTTTTAAGATCGAGTAGGGTTTTGGGAAACCCGATTTTGTCCAGAGTCGAGTCGAGTGCAGTCGGCCGATTATCGCTAAAAGTCGGGGATCGACCGAAACACGAAACCCAATGCAAGTCAATGGGGAAGCATAGTCGGCAGTGAGTGGAGGCCAGGAAAACACCTACAGTGCCCATTTTAATGCCAAAAACATCCATTCTTGTTTCTGAAGCTTGCCAATCTTAATTAACTGTATAATAATAGTTGGGCATAGGGAATTGGGTGAAAGTTGTGGGGGGAGTAGGGCTGGCTCAAGTTTTTCGTGGGCCCAGGAAATGCGGACTACGTCACGGCGGTGTTGCAGGGAAAGGTAAGTATTTAAAAGTTGCAAGTGCTGTGATCCTGAGCAAGCAGGGGGGGGGCCCACTCGTTCGCATTGCCACTGGCACAGGGCCCCTCAAAGTACGGCGGTGTGTTTGCATGGCGGGGGCGCCTCCCACCAGCAGCGACACTTTTGCGTACTCTGAGGGGCCCTGTGCCAGTGACGTCGCCAACGAGTATGCCCCCCCACCTGATGAAGGAACCTGCACTTTCATCTGCACCTTCCTCTTTGTCCCTGTGTAAGGTGGTATAACATGCGGGAAGGGGAACCTTACTTTCAGCAGGGACAGATTCTGGCTGTGTAGAGTACAAGGGGAATGTAGTGGTCTAGGTCAATGTACCAGCAGACTCATTTAGCAGTGGCTGGGCAATGGGCAGGATGAGGAGGAAACAGATATAGGGCCAAAGAATAAAGTAGGCTACATGCAGTTCAAAATTGGTAACAGGACTAAACAGGCGGCATTGCTTTGTTCAGTGGAGTAGCAAACCCAAGAGCAGCAGACACTGTTTCAAGGGCCTAACCACACTAGTAGGCCAAATGCAGTTTAATATCTGATAGTATAGGGCGAAAGCCAGAATGTGGAAGCTCAGCTTTGTTCAGTTGAGGACAACACCAGGGAGGGGCAGACACCTTTAGTAGGCCGGAAAAGCCTATTGCATTTTTTAAAATGGTAATTTGGAGCAGAAGGTTGAAGCTCAGCTTTATTTACTTGAGGGCAACACCAGGGAGGGGCAGAAGCCGTTAGTAGGCCCTAACCACCATTTTTTTTTTTTAAACCACATAATGAGAGCCGGAAGGTTGAAGCTCAGCTTTATTTAGTTGAGGACAACACCAGGGAGGGGCACACAGACAGACACCTTTAGTAGGCCTGAAAAGCCTATTGCATTTTTCAAAATGGTAATTTGGAGCAGAAGGTTGAAGCTCAGCTTTATTTAGTTGAGGGCAACACCAGGGAGGGGCAGAAGCCGTTAGTAGGCCCTAACCACCATTTTTTTTTTAAAACCACATAATGAGAGCCGGAAGGTTGAAGCTCAGCTTTATTTAGTTGAGGACAACACCAGGGAGGGGCAGAAGCCGTTAGTAGGCCCTAACCACCATTTTTTTTTTTTAAACCACATAATGAGAGCCGGAAGGTTGAAGCTCAGCTTTATTTAGTTGAGGACAACACCAGGGAGGGGCACACAGACAGACACCTTTAGTAGGCCTGAAAAGCCTATTGCATTTTTTAAAATGGTAATTTGGAGCAGAAGGTTGAAGCTCAGCTTTATTTAGTTGAGGGCAACACCAGGGAGGGGCAGAAGCCGTTAGTAGGCCCTAACCACCATTTTTTTTTTTTAAACCACATAATGAGAGCCGGAAGGTTGAAGCTCAGCTTTATTTAGTTGAGGGCAACACCAGGGAGGGGCAGAAGCCGTTAGTAGGCCCTAACCACCATTTTTTTTTTTTAAACCACATAATGAGAGCCGGAAGGTTGAAGCTCAGCTTTATTTAGTTGAGGGCAACACCAGGGAGGGGCAGAAGCCGTTAGTAGGCCCTAACCACCATTTTTTTTTTTTAAACCACATAATGAGAGCCGGAAGGTTGAAGCTCAGCTTTATTTAGTTGAGGACAACACCAGGGAGGGGCACACAGACAGACACCTTTAGTAGGCCTGAAAAGCCTATTGCATTTTTCAAAATGGTAATTTGGAGCAGAAGGTTGAAGCTCAGCTTTATTTAGTTGAGGGCAACACCAGGGAGGGGCAGAAGCCGTTAGTAGGCCCTAACCACCATTTTTTTTTTAAAACCACATAATGAGAGCCGGAAGGTTGAAGCTCAGCTTTATTTAGTTGAGGACAACACCAGGGAGGGGCAGAAGCCGTTAGTAGGCCCTAACCACCATTTTTTTTTTTAAAACCACATAATGAGAGCCGGAAGGTTGAAGCTCAGCTTTATTTAGTTGAGGACAACACCAGGGAGGGGCAGAAGCCGTTAGTAGGCCCTAACCACCATTTTTTTTTTTAAAACCACATAATGAGAGCCGGAAGGTTGAAGCTCAGCTTTATTTAGTTGAGGACAACACCAGGGAGGGGCAGAAGCCGTTAGTAGGCCCTAACCACCATTTTTTTTTTTAAAACCACATAATGAGAGCCGGAAGGTTGAAGCTCAGCTTTATTTAGTTGAGGACAACACCAGGGAGGGGCAGAAGCCGTTAGTAGGCCCTAACCACCATTTTTTTTTTTAAAACCACATAATGAGAGCCGGAAGGTTGAAGCTCAGCTTTATTTAGTTGAGGACAACACCAGGGAGGGGCACACAGACAGACACCTTTAGTAGGCCTGAAAAGCCTATTGCATTTTTTAAAATGGTAATTTGGAGCAGAAGGTTGAAGCTCAGCTTTATTTAGTTGAGGGCAACACCAGGGAGGGGCAGAAGCCGTTAGTAGGCCCTAACCACCATTTTTTTTTTTTAAACCACATAATGAGAGCCGGAAGGTTGAAGCTCAGCTTTATTTAGTTGAGGGCAACACCAGGGAGGGGCAGAAGCCGTTAGTAGGCCCTAACCACCATTTTTTTTTTTTAAACCACATAATGAGAGCCGGAAGGTTGAAGCTCAGCTTTATTTAGTTGAGGGCAACACCAGGGAGGGGCAGAAGCCGTTAGTAGGCCCTAACCACCATTTTTTTTTTTTAAACCACATAATGAGAGCCGGAAGGTTGAAGCTCAGCTTTATTTAGTTGAGGGCAACACCAGGGAGGGGCAGAAGCCGTTAGTAGGCCCTAACCAAAGTTGAAGGCCAAATGCAGTTTAATTTCTGATACTATAGGCCGAAAGCCAGAAGGTGGAAGTTCCGATTTAGACAGTGGAGGACAATTTGAATTAGGGACTGCAGACAGACTTAGTAGGCTGTCCCCTGTGGACCATGCATCCACCACATTAACCCATTGCGCCGTAATGGACACGTAATCTTCCGTGGCCATGCCTACAGGTCCATGCGTCTGTTGTCAGGTGCACCTTTGTACTCACAGATTGCCAGAGTGCATGGACAATGCGGTCTTCTACATGCTGGTGGAGGGTTGGGATGGCTTTTCTCGCAAAAGAAGTGTCGACTGGTTAGCTTGTAGCGTGGTACAGCGTAGTCCATCATGGCCTTATTAATAGTAAATAAAATATATAACTAGGCTCTATGAACTTTTAAATAGGTTCCAGGGGTACACGGGCAGCATTGGTGTGGTCAGTGGAGGAGTATTGCAAGTAGGGGCTGCAGACAGGCTATCAAAGGCCTAAAATAACAAACAGTAGGCAGTCATGGCAGTTTTACATCGGTTACATGGATACACAGGCAGGCACTCCAGGCAGCATTGTGGTCAGTGGAGGAGTATTGCAAGTAGGGGCCGCAGACAGGCTATCAAAGGCCTAAAATAACAAACAATAGGCTCATGGCAGTTTTACAGCGGTTACATGGATACACGGGCAGGCAGCTTGGTGGTCAGTGGAGGAGTATTTAAAGTAGGGACCGCAGACAGGCTTCAAAGGCCTAACATAAGAAAATGGGCTGGCTGTAGGCACTTTATAATTGGTTCCAGGGGTACACGGGCAGCAGTGGTCTGGTCAGTGGAGGAGTATTTAAAGTAGGGACCGCAGACAGGCTATCAAAGGCCTAACATAACAAACAATAGGCTCATGGCAGTTTCACAGCGGTTACATGGATACACGGGCAGGCAGCTTGGTGGTCAGTGGAGGAGTATTGCAAGTAGGGGCTGCAGACAGGCTATCAAAGGCCTAAAATAACAAACAGTAGGCAGTCATGGCAGTTTTACATCGGTTACATGGATACACAGGCAGGCACTCCAGGCAGCATTGTGGTCAGTGGAGGAGTATTGCAAGTAGGGGCCGCAGACAGGCTATCAAAGGCCTAAAATAACAAACAATAGGCTCATGGCAGTTTTACAGCGGTTACATGGATACACGGGCAGGCAGCTTGGTGGTCAGTGGAGGAGTATTTAAAGTAGGGACCGCAGACAGGCTTCAAAGGCCTAACATAAGAAAATGGGCTGGCTGTAGGCACTTTATAATTGGTTCCAGGGGTACACGGGCAGCAGTGGTCTGGTCAGTGGAGGAGTATTTAAAGTAGGGACCGCAGACAGGCTATCAAAGGCCTAACATAACAAACAATAGGCTCATGGCAGTTTCACAGCGGTTACATGGATACACGGGCAGGCAGCTTGGTGGTCAGTGGAGGAGTATTGCAAGTAGGGGCTGCAGACAGGCTATCAAAGGCCTAAAATAACAAACAGTAGGCAGTCATGGCAGTTTTACATCGGTTACATGGATACACAGGCAGGCACTCCAGGCAGCATTGTGGTCAGTGGAGGAGTATTGCAAGTAGGGGCCGCAGACAGGCTATCAAAGGCCTAAAATAACAAACAATAGGCTCATGGCAGTTTTACAGCGGTTACATGGATACACGGGCAGGCAGCTTGGTGGTCAGTGGAGGAGTATTTAAAGTAGGGACCGCAGACAGGCTTCAAAGGCCTAACATAAGAAAATGGGCTGGCTGTAGGCACTTTATAATTGGTTCCAGGGGTACACGGGCAGCAGTGGTCTGGTCAGTGGAGGAGTATTTAAAGTAGGGACCGCAGACAGGCTATCAAAGGCCTAACATAACAAACAATAGGCTCATGGCAGTTTCACAGCGGTTACATGGATACACGGGCAGGCAGCTTGGTGGTCAGTGGAGGAGTATTGCAAGTAGGGGCTGCAGACAGGCTATCAAAGGCCTAAAATAACAAACAGTAGGCAGTCATGGCAGTTTTACATCGGTTACATGGATACACAGGCAGGCACTCCAGGCAGCATTGTGGTCAGTGGAGGAGTATTGCAAGTAGGGACCGCAGACAGGCTTCAAAGGCCTAACATAAAAAAATGGGCTGGCTGTAGGCACTTTATAATTGGTTCCAGGGGTACACGGGCAGCAGTGGTCTGGTCAGTGGAGGAGTATTTAAAGTAGGGACCGCAGACAGGCTATCAAAGGCCTAAAATAACAAACAATAGGCTCATGGCAGTTTCACAGCGGTTACATGGATACACGGGCAGGCAGCTTGGTGGTCAGTGGAGGAGTATTGCAAGTAGGGGCCGCAGACAGGCTATCAAAGGCCTAAAATAACAAACAATAGGCTCATGGCAGTTTTACAGCGGTTACATGGATACACAGGCAGCTTGGTGGTGAGTGGAGGAGTAGTGCAAGGAGTGTCTGTCCCAGTACTCCCAAAATATAAATAGATGTTAATGTCTCGCAAAACAACCAAAACAAAAAAAAAAGGTGGCATACTTAGGTACAGGGGTGGGCTCATCTACTGAGTTTCTGACATAGTAATTTGGCAGTAACTATTTAATGGTGCCAATATAGGACACAGACACAGACTACTTTAAGTTGCATCATAGATGTCTACAAATTTGTATTGTCAGTGCCAGACATTGAATGATGTCAGCGAATAGACTAAAGATTGGTGGAGCTGTGCGACATAATTTTGCACGTGGTAGAGCACATTTTGAGCTGGGGTAGGGGGGAACTCTCTTGAGGCCGGCGGGACCGCCCCAGGGCCCCTCATGTTACAACGGTGTGTCTGACGTTGGGTGCGCACCACCACCGCCAGAGACACTACATTGTACTATGAGGGACCCAGTAGCAATGCCGTCAACCAAAAGCGAGCACACCCACCTCTTCAGACAAACAGCAGTCTCACGGGTGCTTGCGCCAAGTCGCGATACCACGGCCCCGTGTGGGGAGTTTTGCCATTTAGGGAGGTGTAAACATGTCGTATGCTGTACAATCAGCTGCAGCAAATTAGACATTAGAAAAGTAATTCACAGGCAAGAGCTTTTCATAGGAAAGCTAGGTGTCGGCCGGGCAAGGTGGGGCAAAAGATTTCGAAATCCAGTTGTGGTTCATTTTAATGAATGTTAGATCGTCAACATTTTGGGTAGCCAGACGAGTCCTTTTTTCGGTTAATATTGAACCTGCAGCACTGAATACTCTTTCTGATAGGACACTTGCTGCCGGGCAAGCAAGCTCCTGCAATGCATATTCTGCCAATTCTGGCCAGGTGTCTAATTTGGAGGCCCAGTAATCAAATGGGAATGACGGTTGAGGGAGAACATCGATAAGGGATGAAAAATAGTTAGTAACCATACTGGACAAATGTTGTCTCCTGTCACTTTCAATTGATGCAGCAGTACCTGTCCTGTCTGCGGTCATAGCAAAATCACTCCACAACCTGGTCAGAAAACCCCTCTGTCCAATGCCACTTCTGATGTGTGCACCCCTAACACTCCTAGTCTGCTGCCCCCTGGAGCTCGTGTGAGAACGATCACGTGCGCTGTGTGCTGGGAATGCCTGAAGCAAACGGTCAACAAGAGTTGATTGTTTGGTTGCTAATATTAGTTCCAAGTTCTCATGTGGCATAATATTTTGCAATTTGCCTTTATAGCGTGGATCAAGGAGGCAGGCCAACCAGTAATCGTCATCGTTCATCATTTTCGTAATGCGTGTGTCCCTTTTTAGGATACGTAAGGCATAATCCGCCATGTGGGCCAAAGTTCCAGTTGTCAAATCTCCGGTTGTGATTGGTTGAGGGGCAGTTGCAGGCAAATCTACGTCACTTGTGTCCCTCAAAAAACCAGAACCCGGCCGTGACACGCAACCAAATTCCTGTGCCCCCGGGAAAGGTTCGGCATTAAAAATATACTCATCCCCATCATCCTCCTCGTCCTCCACCTCCTCTTCGCCCGCTACCTCGTCCTGTACACTGCCCTGACCAGACAATGGCTGACTGTCATCAAGGCTTTCCTCTTCCTCTGGTGCAGACGCCTGCTCCTTTATGTGCGTCAAACTTTGCATCAGCAGACGCATTAGGGGGATGCTCATGCTTATTACGGCGTTGTCTGCACTAACCAGCCGTGTGCATTCCTCAAAGCACTGAAGGACTTGACACATGTCTTGTATCTTAGACCACTGCACACCTGACAACTCCATGTCTGCCATCCTACTGCCTGCCCGTGTATCCTCCCACAAATAAATAACAGCACGCCTCTGTTCGCACAGTCTCTGAAGCATGTGCAGTGTTGAGTTCCACCTTGTTGCAACGTCTATGATTAGGCGATGCTGGGGAAGGTTCAAAGACCGCTGATAGGTCTGCATACGGCTGGCGTGTACAGGCGAACGTCGGATATGTGAGCAAAGTGCACGCACTTTGAGGAGCAGGTCGGAGAACCCAGGATAAGTTTTCAATAAGCACTGCACCACCAGGTTTAAGGTGTGAGCCAGGCAAGGAATGTGTTTCAGTTGGGAAAGGGAGATGGCAGCCATGAAATTCCTTCCGTTATCACTCACTACCTTGCCTGCCTCAAGATCTACTGTGCCCAGCCACGACTGCGTTTCTTGTTGCAAGAACTCGGACAGAACTTCCGCGGTGTGTCTATTGTCGCCCAAGCACTTCATAGCCAATACAGCCTGCTGACGCTTGGCAGTAGCTGGCCCATAATGGGACAACTGGTGTGCAACAGTGTCATCTGCCGATGGAGTGGTTGGCAGACTGCGTTCTGTGGAAGAGCTGTAGCTTCTGCAGGAGGACGAGGAGGAGGAGGAGGAGGGGGTGCGAACGCCTACAGCCAACTGTTTCCTAGACCGTGGGCTAGGCACAACTGTCCCTAAATTGATGTCGCCTGTGGACCCTGCATCCACCACATTCACCCAGTGTGCCGTGATGGACACATAACGTCCCTGGCCATGCCTACTGGTCCATGCATCTGTAGTCAGGTGCACCTTTGTACTCACAGATTGCCTGAGTGCATGGACGATGCGCTGTTTAACATGCTGGTGCAGGGCTGGGATGGCTTTTCTGGAAAAAAAGTGTCGACTGGGTAGCTCGTATCGTGGTTCAGCGTACTCCATCAGGGCTTTGAAAGCTTCGCTTTCAACTAACCGGTAGGGCATCATCTCTAACGAGATTAGTCTAGCTATGTGGGCGTTAAAACCCTGTGTACGCGGATGCGAGGATAAGTACTTCCTTTTTCTAACCAGAGTCTCATGTAGGGTGAGCTGGACTGGAGAGCTGGAGATCGTGGAACTTTCGGGTGTGCCGGTGTACATGGCAGACTGAGAGACGGTTGGAGACGGTATTGTTTCCGCCGGTGCCCTAGATGCAATATTTCCTCCTACAAAACTGGTGATTCCCTGACCCTGACTGCTTTTGGCTGGCAAAGAAACCTGCACAGATACTGCCTGTGGTGCGGAAAATGGTGGCCTTACAGTGACGGAAGGGATGTTGCGTTGCTGACTAGCTTCATTGGCCGAGGGTGCTACAACCTTGAGGGACGTTTGGTAGTTAGTCCAGGCTTGAAAATGCATGGTGGTTAAGTGTCTATGCATGCAACTAGTATTTAGACTTTTCAGATTCTGACCTCTGCTTAAGCTAGTTGAACATTTTTGACAGATGACTTTGCGCTGATCAGTTGGATGTTGTTTAAAAAAATGCCAGACTGCACTCTTCCTAGACTCGGATCCCTTTTCAGGGATTGCAGACTGAGCTTTAACCGGATGGCAACGCTGTGCTCCAACAGGTTTTGGCTTTGACACGCGTTTTGGGCCAGATACGGGCCCGGCAGATGTAACCTGTTGCGATGTTGATGCCTGCTGCGGCCCCTCCTCCACCTCCGCTTCTGAACTACTGCCGCCTGCACCCTGTTCCCCCAATGGCTGCCAATCGGGGTCAATAACTGGGTCATCTATTACCTCCTCTTCGAGCTCGTGTGCAACTTCGTCTGTGTCACTGTGTCGGTCGGTGGTATAGCGTTCGTGGCGGGGCAACATAGTCTCATCAGGGTCTGATTGTGGATCTGTACCCTGAGAGGGCAATGTGGTGGTCTGAGTCAAAGGAGCAGCATAGTACTCTGGCTGTGGCTGTGCATCAGTGCACTCCATGTCAGAATATACTTGTAATGGGCATGGCCTGTTAAATGTTTCACTTTCTAAGCCAGGGACGGTATGTGTAAAGAGCTCCATGGAGTGACCCGTTGTGTCGCCTGCTGCATCCTTCTCTCTTGTTGTAGTTTTTGCTGAGGAGGACAAGGAAGCGACTTGTCCCTGACCGTGAACATCCACAAGCGACGCGCTGCTTTTACATTTACCAGTTTCGGAAGAGGAGGCAAAAGAGCTAGAGGCTGAGTCTGCAATGTAAGCCAAAACTTGCTGTTGCTGCTCCGCCTTTAAAAGCGGTTTTCCTACTCCCAGAAAAGAGAGCGTTCGAGGCCTTGTGTAGCCTGACGACGAAACTGGCTCCACAGCTCCAGACTTAGGTGGAATATTTTTATCCCCACGACCACCTGATGCTCCTCTACCACTACCATCATTACCAGCTGACAATGAACGCCCACGACGACCTCTTGCACCAGACTTCCTCATTGTTTTAAAATCTTAACCAAAGTAACTTTATTTGTTGCTGTCAAACAACTTACACGGTGAGCTATAACTTCAGTATGATTTCAATATCCCTTAACAGGTTGGTGAGACCACAAGGAAAATCAGGCACAATGTTACACACTCTGTTTTCTGTGGCACAAAATCACAGAGATGACACACACGCAGGACTGTCACTCAAGCACTAATGTCAATATTAATCTCCCACCTAATTTATTTTTTTTTTTTTCTCAGGGAGACTTTAGAAACCAAATAATATTAAAAAAAAAAAAAAAAAAGGCTTTCTATGGCCCACAATTAGAGAGAGAGAGGTGGCACACCCAGGAGTCAAGACTGGCACACAAGCTGAGAGGGCAATATTACTCTCCCACTGTTTTTTTATGTATTTTTTGTTTTTTCAGGGAGACTTTAGAAACCCAATAATATTTTAAAAAAAAAATAAATAGGCTTTCTATGGCCCACTGAATGAGAGGGAGAGAGGTGGCACACCCAGGAGTCAAGACTGGCACACAAGCTGAAAGGGCAATATTACTCTCCCACTGTTTTTTTAGGTTTTTTTTTTTTTTCAGGGAGACTTTAGAAACCAAATAATATTAAAAAAAAAAAAAAAAAATAGGCTTGCTATAGCCCACTGAATGAGAGATAGCACACACAGCAGTGGCACACAAGCCCTGACTGAGG